>NW_027252668.1:9400380-9715067 GCF_044704955.1 Pristiophorus japonicus | reverse complement strand
TATAGCAATTCTTGGTATCTCCTTTCATATTTCGTGCTAATTTACTTTCATCATCTACCTTCCCTTTCTTAATCATTGTTTAGTAATTATTTGCTGCCTATTGAAAGCTTCCCAATCTTCTGTCCTCCCACAAGTTTTGGCCACTTTTTATACACTTGTTTTTAATTCGATGCCATTCTTGATTTCTTTAGTCAGCCACGGATGGCTATATTTTCTTTAACACCCTTTCATCCTCACTGGAATATATTTTCTTGAGAGTTGTGAAATATCTCCTTAACTGTACACCACTGTTCATCAACCGTCCTACAGCTTAATCTGTTTTCCCAGTCCAAGTTAGCCAACTCTGTACGCATATCTTCATAGTCTCCTTTATTTAAGCTTAGTACGCTGGTTCGACATCCAACTTTCTCACCCGCCATGTGAAATTGAAATTCAGTTATGCTTTCATCACTCATTTCAAGTGGATTCTTTACTAGGTGATTGTTTATTAATCTTTTTTCATTACACATGACCAGATCTACCTGCCCCCTGTTTGGTTCCGTTAAATACTGCTCAAGGAACCCATCCCTTATGAACGCTATGAACTCTTCCTCGAGCGACCAGCTGAACAATTTGATTTGTCCAATCAATATGGAGGTTAAAATCACCCATGTTTATCTCTTTTCACAAGCCCCTATTTCCTGGTTTATGCTCCGACCAACAGAGTTGCTCTTGTTAGGGGACTTATAAACTACGACAACCAGTAGTGCATCTTTCCTCTTATAATTCCAAAGCTCCACCCAAACTGATTCAACATCCTGATTATTTGAGCCAATATCGTTTCTCACTATTGCAATGATTCACTCCTTTATGAATAGAGCTACCCAACCTTCAGTTATTTCTGGCTGTCCTTCCGGATTGTCAAATACCCCATAATCTTTAATTTTCAGTCCTGATCACCTTGCAATCTCATCTCTGCGATACCTATCAGATCATACAAATTTGTGTCAATTTGTGCCCCATCAACTCGTCAATTTTTTACATATGCAAAGTGCACTTAGACAAAGTGACTTTAAATTTGTTTTTTATACTTTTTTCCTACTTTTTCCTCTCTCCTTCAAACGCACTTTCTTTATTTTTGCCATCTAATTCCACCTTTTCTCCCCTCCCTACAGAAACATTTTCAAGCTAGTTGAATGACTGTCACGCTATTTTAAACCCACCACAACGGCACTCGCAAACCTCCCCTCCACCACACCCCCGCGAGTAAATTGGTCACGGCTCTGTTGAGGAACAAACCGTCTGGCTTGTACAGGTGCCACCTCCCCCAGAAGCAGTCCCAAAGCCTCAGGAATCTAAATCCCTCCCGCCTGCACCACCTGTTCAGCCATGTGTTCTTCTGCTCTATCCTCCTGTTTTTGTACTCAATAGCTCGTGTTACTCGATGTAACACTGAGATTAATACCTTTGAGGTGCTGCTATTTAATGTCTGTCCTAGCTCCCTAAACCCTGGTGCAGGACCTCATCCCTCTTCGTACTTATGTCATTGGTACCGATGTGGACCACGAGTTCCGACTGTTCACCCTATCCGCCCAAAACATTTAAAGAGAACATTTGTAAATATAATTGTAAATAAAGACTGCACCACACACCCTATCCATCCCACAACAAATTAAAAGTTTTATAACATTCTTTCAATGTTGAACATTTCCAACAACACTGCATAAGCATACAACACAAATGCAAAAAACAAGATGCCCCCCCTCCCCCAAACCTCCCAAGAAAAGAGCATCAACAACATTAAATGCTGTAACCAAGAAAAGACCTGCGGCCATGCACCTCACTTTTCTTCCCGCCAACACCTTCACCTACACACCTCTATACCTTCCCCTCCTGACTCCAAGCCGCCTGGTCGACAACTCCTCAGGCGCTACCTCATTGGGCTGAATGATGGCAGAACCACTGCTTGGATGGATACGGGAGAGGATGGTCCCGAGGTGGGAACGTGCTCCGAGCCAGAAGTAAGATCTTCCTCCTGGCTCTCAGGTGACGTAGGCAGTCGTGGTGCTGCACCTTGGCATCAGGTGCTGCACCCCGGGACTACTGGGAGGCCTCTGCCACCAGTGTTTGTGGCTATTACCTCCTGGGCCATCCATGTCAAGTACTCTGTTATGATGCGGACATGCTGGTGAGTTGTTGGAATATGCCCCCCAATTGTCTGTAGGATCTGCTGACCTACGTCAAAACTTCTCCTGTACAATTGTACCATGTCGCCGCTCATTCTCGCTCTCGTGGAGCAGACCTGCTGCATCGAACCAACTTTCGCATGGTCGGCTCCATCCGGGAGACACCCCGGGTATCCTGCGGCAAGTTACTTGGGCTTGGTACCTCAACGGTGGAGCAAGGAATGGCCGCAGGAGTACTTGATATCATGGGTTTCGACTGCATTATGGAGCTTTGCGATGCAAGCTCCTCTAACTCCGCACTCTCTTCCTGTGAGACGGCACCCAGCAGCTCCACGGTCGAGAATAGGGACTCCTCAGCATCAGAAACATGATCGTCCGGCGACTTCGGCCCCGCAGCCACAGCTTCTGAGTTCGGTGCTGTTGCGCGGGGCTGCGCTACTGGCTGAGCTACAAAGCTTAAATGAAATTATTGGAGGAGAAGGGGGTGCTCGGGTCACAAGGTGATTCCATCGCTACACACAGCATATGCACGACCTAAGCACCAGCGCTATCAAAATCATCACAGACGTCACATTTCATGACCATGACCTAATTCTGCATTGCAATAGTTCACGTGAGAGCATCATTATTTATAGAAAACATTTATCAATCATGTATCATATATTATTGGTGGGATATGAGCAGGTGTGGCATTTATTAAATGTGTGTCAAGCAATGGTGTATATTTCACTCACGTGGCATCACCTCAAATTGTGCAGCTGCATGCGTGGCCGGCCGAGCGTGGCTCCCCAGTAGTACACGCTCCTCGATGTCGTGGAGCTCGATGATGACTGGTGAACCGCCAATCTTTCGCCGCTGCACGGACCTATTCCTTGAAAGCTTCTTCTATCAAAGGTAACACCAACATGACATGGCATGATAGCATTCCGTGATATCATTGGTAGGTACTGTCACAGAGACTGATCCAACACTTAACCGAAAGATGCAATCATGCTTATTATGATAATTATCATTCTTTAACTCAAGTCGTGATGCAGCCTTGAGTAAAAAAAAAATCGCGATATATGTGCAAGACATCACATCTGATTTTAATCGTTCATTACACTTACAATTCAAATTAAATAAATATATAAGGACATGTAAATAAATATAATACTTACTCTGGCGGAACCAACAAGGTTACTCCAGCGCTGGCGGCATTTGTTGCCGTCAAGCACCTGGCTGGTTGATGACAAGACCACCTCGGCTATGTCGGCCCATATCCTATGGTAGACCTATGGGTTGGGCTTCTCAAGCCCACCGTGGGTCAATTGACCACAGCGTGACTCCACCTCCGGCAGGAGGGAGGCATTTGCCTCCTCTGAGAATCTCCTCGTTCGTTTGCATCCTCCCAATTGTTCCATTCCCACCTCACTGCTTTTGTTAGCGTCAGCCTCCACAGCGGGCAGGGTCGCTTCCTCCATCCCCTCCATTTTAAAGTTTATTTTCTCCTCAGAAACTTGGCGGCAACAACATTATTTGTGCGTAGCAGGCCTTTTCTTGCTTCGTAATTCTCCGTCCTGCCGTCCAAAACAGCGAAACAAGAACACACCACTGCAACACGTACTTTCATTTTCACGCTGCTCCCTCTCTCCCTCTCTTCTGTTCTGGTCTTTTATTAATGATCCCTGACATGAAACGCGTGAATCGACCATTGCCATGCCGTTACTCTGGACATGTAGTGATCACCCGTGATATGATACGCGTGAATCGACCGTTGCCATGCCGTTACTCTGGACATGTTGTGATCACCCCTGACACGGTACGCATTCATTGACCATTGCCATGCCGTTATTCGGGACATGTAGTGATCACCGCTGACACGATACGCGTGAATCGACCGTTGCCATGCCATTACTCTGGACATGTAGTGATCACCCCTGACACGATACACGTGAATTGACCGTTGCCATGCCGTTACTCTGGACATGTCGTGATCATCCCTGACACGATACGCGTGAATAGACCGTTGCCATGCCGTTACTCTGGACACGTAGTGATCACCCCTGACATGATACGCGTGAATCAGCCATTGCCATGCCATTACTATGGACGCAGACACTTCGGCAGAAAGTCAAACAAATGTCCCGCTAACGCCAATTTCAGATAGCTCGCAATAACGCCCAATTTTATAAAATAGGAGTTGGGATTTAGAAAATGGGCGATATTCAGGCGAATTCCAAACACATATTCACCGCCAACACTGGAAATAATGCCCATTTTGGGCGACCAGCACAGAAGTGGAACGCGTAGGCAAAACTAACAGTCCTGGAATCAAGACCCAATCCTTGGGCTTTCTGAGAAACAATGGACTTAATTGGTGTTCTAACCCACGTGGCAAGATTGCTCTCTCTCTCTCTCTTTCTTATCTCATGCAAAGCAGGAACTTCTCTCCACAGCAGAAGGAAGGACTAACGCCACGTGCTTGTCCTTGGCCTGAGGAAGTGGTGTGTAACTTTTTATACATGATTATTGTAGCTACAATGCTGCAACAACTAATGTAACAATTAACTAATTTTATTAGCCGCTTAATTTGCTGTATAATATTGAACAATTAACAGTGATATTTTCCTCAGCTCCTTGATTGAAAGTATAGGCCAGTTGGCCTAAAATTCTTCACTTGGAAAATGCTGGAGTCCATTATTAAGGAAGCAGGGCATTCGGAAAGCATAATTCAGACAAGCAGATTCAGCATTGTTGTATTAAAGGGAATTCATATTGTACACATTTGCTGGAAGTCTTTGAGGTAGAACGAGCAGGGTGGATAAGGGAGGACCAGTGGATTTGGAATTCCAAAAGCTATTCGATAAGATGTCACGTAAAATTTTGCTGAAGAAATTACGTTCACGTGGTTGCGGGTAATATATTAGCATGGATAGAGGAGCCTGCAAATGTTGCGGATGAAAACGAACAGGAACAGTTCAGAAACATGTTCCTGACTCAACTCCACCCGTGGGTAAGAACGACACTCGGCATATCTGTGCAAGCTACCGATGAAAAACCATGTTCCTTACCCAACTCCACCTTTGCATCGAGCAACTCTCGGTATATGTGTATGAATTACTGGATAAAAACGCTGTTCCTGAACCAACTCCACCCTTGAGACAGAGCAACTCTCGGTATATGTGTATCAGTTACTGGTCAACAACCATGTTCCTGAACCAACTCCGCCCTTGAGATAGAGCAACTAACTGCATATGTGTATGAGTTACTGGATAAAAACGCTGTTCCTGAACCAACTCCAACCTTAGGTTAGATTGACTCTCCGTCCATCTGTACAGGCTGCCGAACTAAACCATGTTACTGAACCAACTCCACCCTTGTGTTAGATGGACTCTCGGAATATCTGTGTGGGCCGCCGAACCAAATCATGTTAATGAACCAACTCCACCCTTGTATTAGATCGACTCTTGATATATCTGTACGAGATACCAATTTACGTAAGTAGTGCAAAATGCACATAGGGCACGTAATGTAGTGAAGGATCAACTCGGGCCCTAGCGCCGAAATGGTTCGCATCGACGAAGCCAGTAGCAGCAGTAGAGGGACCTATGCATTATCCAGTCATGGGTCCCTGTTTTATTTGTGAGAAGAGCGGAAACTTTCCAAAAGACTGATGGAGACACAAACGGGCACCAAACAACGAAGCAGCGCGTTGCTTTACTCTGGGAGACGAACACCAAGCCTCGGGAGCAGAGGAACAGTTAGGCCAGTTAATTGCCTCAGAAAACTCAAATAACTACTGGAGGACAATGCCACCATCAGCGTGCATGGTGACCAGTGCTAGTGCAACTCCATCCAAGGAGCCTCTAGAAGGAACCCAATGACAGGGTTCGGGACCCTTTGATGTGTCAGAGGTCGGATTCCGACACAATGGCAACGTCCTACAGGGGGCCAGCAATAGACTATGCTCATTGATATGGTAGCACTGAAAACATTATGTGCGCTCTGAACTCCATGCAATGGCTGCCAAGGATTTTTGACTTCTTAAATGATTTAATTGCGCAACATCTGCTGCATAAACAGGAAAAGCACCTGATCTTCCGTTGGGAAGTTGCGTCTGCAAGGTCGCGTCATCTGTGCTGATGCCGACCCTCGATGGTAGAGGAATCCTTGACACCGATGTGTTATAGGGCACTTGCAAAGGCGAAGGAAGCTGCAGAATATATGTATATATGTGTGTAAAATGGCTGCCACGGATGCCGCAAAGCAAGAGGGGTATTCAGCTAATGCAAGTTGGCACACGTTCTGGATAGCTGATGACATTGCAATTGAGCAGAATATCTTTAAATCAACAAACAGAATACTGACAAAGGAACCCCTGAAACTATGTTAAGATAAAAAAGTCAGGCACAGGCACAACTCAAGCACAGCAGAGATAAGGGATCTGGAAAAATATCACAAGGACATAAATCAGCTCCAGTTAAACATAATTTGATAATTCATCCCCTTTATGCTTGAGGGTCAATTCTATTAGCCTAAAGAAACCAGTATGGAACGTATCGCTCCAATGGAATTCAGCGAGTGGCCAGCCCGATTGTTCCAGTACTCAAAAGTGATGGCACGGTCAGAATTTGTGGCGATTATAAAGTAACGATTAATCGTTTCTCGCTACAGGACCAATTTGCTATGCTGGCAGGAGGCAAGACGTTCACCAAGCTCGACCTGACGCAGCGCATGTGCTCAGTTGATCAACGCGCCAAGAGAGGAATGAATAAGTTTGTGGTCCTGGCTCTCCAGACCATGGTCGAGGATCCATGTCGACTATGCGGGCCCGTTTCTCGGTAAAATGTTGCTGGTGTTGGTGGATGTTTTTCAAAAGGGATTGAACGTAAAATAACGTCGTGAAGCACCGCCACCGCCAGCATTGGAAGCCTGAGGGCCATGATTGCCACCCACAGCCTGCCTGACATACTGGTCAGTGACAAGGGGCGATGTTTCACCAGTGCCGAATATAAATAATTCATGAACCGTAATGGATTCAAACATGTCACCTCGGCCCCGTTTAAACCAGCCTCCAATGAGCAGGCAGAGCGGGCAGTACAAACCATCAAACAAAGCTTTAAACAGAAGGCTCACTCCAAACCCACCTGTCCCGAATATTGCGCAGCTACCGAAGGAGATCCCACACGCTCACAGCGGTGCCCTCAGCTGATCTGCTCATGAAAAGAACACTTAAAACGAGACTCTCGCAGGTTCACCCCAATCTGCATGATCAGGTAGAGAGCAGGCGGCAGCAACAAAATGTAAACGATGGCCGCGCCGCTGTTTCACGGAAAATTGATCTGAATGACCCTGTGCATGTGCGAAACAATGGACATGGTCCCACATGCATCGTGGGCACGGTGAAAGCTAAAGAAGGAAATAGGGTGTATGTAGTCAAACGAACAATGGGCAAATTTGCAGAAAGCAAATGGACCAAACGAGACTGCAGTTCACAGACTGCCCTGAACAACCCACAGCAGACACCACATTTTTCGAGCCCACAACACACACCCAAATGATCAACGACACCACGCCGGAACAGGAAATCGAAGCCATTATGTCCAACAGCCCAGCAAGGCCAGGCTCACCCAGCAGCTCTGCAGGCCAACAACACGCCAGCCCAGCGAGGGCACAGCCAACACACCAGAACTGATATTAGTACCGAGGTGGCCCACCAGGGAAAGAAAGGCTCCCGACCGCCTCAACTTGTAAATATTTTTCACTTTGACTTTGGAGCGGGGTGTGATGTTGTGTATCTGTAAAGCATGCACTCCCATGTTCCACCAGCAGGGAGCTCAACGCCTGAAGTCCCAAGGGATCCCAGCATCCCTTGCGAGCACTGTATATAAGGCGCCCCCTAAGGCTGTTCCTCACTCTGGAGTGTCTCATTAAAGACAGAGATCACTGTTGCTTTGATCTCCGTGTGTGCAGCCTCAACTTTGTTCGGAGCACAATACCAACTTTGGTTGTTACGTCTACCCCTCCATCGGTTCATTGTCCCCTTTAAACTGGTTTCCGCCAACCTGGGGTCTGCAATTACAAACCTTCGAAGCCGACCATACTATGATAATTACAATTCTGATCTCTTCACTACCCATATGTCTTTTTCACCATTACAGACCTTTCTCAAAAGTTCAGACAGCCCAGGCGACCGACATGTTTGCGACAGATTACATCAGATTTATGAGTGGAACTTAAAATATATACTTACTCGTGATGGTATGCAAACGTCTGTCTGTCCTTCGCCCGGGTGCGTCCTGCCAGACCACGCTATTTGATGTGGAGTAATGCAAAGACACTCAACACAGTCCTGTTATTGAGAATAGATTTGTTTTATTGCTTCATCAAGGGAGACAAGGTCGACAGCAGTTACTTAACTGGATGTCTTCCCAACCGTTCTCTTCGAACACTTTAGGAGCTGCTTCTTTTATACGGAATTCTTTGCAAAGTCTTCATTTACATTATCATTGGTCATTCATTCTACTGCGTGGCAATTTTTTTCGCGTTTTACAGATTGCTTAATTTCAACTTTGCTAATTGCTTCACATCCTCTTTGGGTATGAACATATGTATTCTGCATCCTACCTCCTGTCACTAACAGGAAATTATTTCTTAGTTCTGAATAACTACAGGAAGCAACTTCGAAGGCTATGACATTATCTCTGAATAACAGGAATTGCAAAATGGTCGTACAATTGCACCTGCTAATTCTGCCACATCAGCAAATTGTGTTTGTGCCTTCCTAATCTGAAACGTGTTTAACTCTTTAATTTCCGCTTCAATAGCCAGCACACAGTGCAAAACTGAAATATGGAATTCTTAAAGCTGGTTTTTTAACCAACAATTACATGTAATTATTAATTTGGGTATGATAACTAATGCACAGTGTAAAACTGATAAATTTAATTGTTATAAATTGGGTATGGTAACGAACACACAGGGTGAAACCTTTACATTTCATTGTTAAATAGGGGATGTTAACCAATACAAGGGTAAACCTGTTGCATTTAATTGTTAAATGTGTATATTAATGTATGTGTACAGAAGGTAAAACTTATATTTAATTTTTCAAGTTTGGTGTGATAACCAATACACAACTGTAACATTTATTTGACAAATTGGGAATGATAAGCAATACAGATGTTAAAACTGATATACATCATTGTTAAATTGGGGATGACAACGAACATGCATATTATACTGTTACATTTAATTGTTAGTTGCGTAGGATAATTAATACAGACTGTAAGAATAAAAGTGTTTATTAATGATAAGATTCATTCTGTGTTATATGAATATTTATATATATATAATATATAAATTAGATTATACGAAGAGACAAACGGGATACCTTTCCCAAGTGGGTTAGACTACCCATTTTTTTGCATCGATACAGGCCACCTAACATCCATTTTAACGCTGAAATGAGGTATAGCGCCCAGATATCGCACATTTAAGCACATAATGAAACCTAACGCCTACTTAGCTCTCACTTATCGCCGAGCATTATTTTCGCAATGTAATTAACGCCAAGAAATAATATCACCCGCCCACTTTTTTTGGCGCAAGTTTCAGATTGGGAAAATCCAATACCCTTTATATCGCCGAGCATTACATTTGCCATCGAATTAATGCTGAGAATGAATAAGACCGCCCACCTACTTTTTTTGTCGCAAAGTTCAGAATGGCCGAAATCAACGCCCATTATTTCGCCTAGCATTATTTTTGACATCTCGGCCACATATCGCTGAAAATATCACTCGCTGGAAAAACCGCTGAGAAAAAGTTGCTCTCACTTGAATGAAACCCAGCAGTATGGACGCCATTTTATAACTTCGAGGTCAGTTCATATAATTGGCTGCTTCAACTTCTCGGGAGTTTTAATGTACTCTGGAAGTCTTTTGAGGAGTTTGACCATCTGAACAAACATCGTATCATAATGTGGACGATTTGAAGTTATTGAAATGTCTTAGCAAGTAAATTTATTTCTTGTGAACAACTGGTGTAAAACTGAGAATTTTGGAATGTGACCTGTAATTTCTCAAACTGCCTTGATGACCACGCAGATGCTGCAGGCTAGAGATGGCAGAAGGTGTATTGAACAGCATCTTGTACCCAATCAATGTTGAGGAAGATAAGACCTTATACCACAGTCACTTACAGGGAGAAGCAGTCATAGCTGAAATTTTCTGATAACACGTGCCTTAGGAGACTGCACTTCCACAAAGAGGTTATCAGCGAGATATGCCAGCTCATCAGCTGAGATGTGCAGCCTGCCAGCATCATCAGAACAGCACTGTCCGTAAATGTAAAGGTCACTGCGGCACTTGCCTCCTATTGGGTTGCTTTCAGGCCTCAGCTGGGCACATTTGAGCTATAGCTCAGCATGCCACACTTTGCTGCTTTCGACAGGTCGCTGAAGCCCTTTACACATGCACGATGGACTTTACCAGCTTCCCTTTTACCAGGGAGGGACAGACTGAGAGGGCTCTAGGATTCTCCAGAATTGCAAACTTCCCCAAGGTGCTGTGCGTATCTGAGTGTACGCACAGAGTCAAGCGGCCACCATTTTAGGATGCACAGATTTTTTGGCACCGAAAAGATTCCACTCTCTGAATATACAACTCGTTGTAGACAACAGCCAAATTATAATGGCAGTAAATGCAACATTTCTGGGCTGCATCCATGATGCTCATATCCTGCATCAGAGTGCTGTATCTAACATGTTTACCAGTCAGCCACAAGGTGAATGCTGGAACCTTGGTTAACAAAGAATATGGCCTTGCCACCTGGCTGATGAACCCCTGAGTAACACCCAGACAGAAGCCGAGAAGCGATAAAATAAGAGCCTCACGTAATATCATTAGGAATTCCATTGGAGTGCGTAAGCAAAGCTTTAGATGTCTGGACCACTCAGGAGGCTCGCTACAAATACCACCCTAAACAGGTCGCTTGATTCGTAATGGTATGCTGCATGCAGCACCATCTGGCTATCACGTGGGGACAAGAATTTCCCGAACCGACTGCTGGTCCACATCAGGAGAGAGAGCAAGATGAGTACGAGGAGGTAGATGCTGAGCTCAGGGCATACAACCAGGCTGACGATGAAACCATGCCCCCTCCACCTATGGACCGCAGGAAAGGGCCCGTGGTGGCTACCTAGCTTGAAACACGTCGGTCGTTTTTACAAAGCTGAACATTGCTGTCTCTGCAGCTCATACATGAATGCTGCGCATTATCTTGGTGACAGTTAAAGTTTGAGTTGATGCAAGTTAAGTTTAATTATCCCCTTTCATGTTGGAGAATCGCAATTGTGTAATGGTGCATCTATCTGAGAAAATGCACAACAATGTTATGCGAACAAAAGAACATAAGAAATAGGAGCACGAATAACCAACACAGCCCCTCGAGCCTGCTCCACCATTTAATACGGTCATGGGTTTTCTGATCATGGATTGAGGTCCACTTCACTGCCCGTTCCACATACCCGTTTATTCCCTTATCGTTTCAGTAACTCTCTAGTTCTGTATTAAATGTATTCAATGTTCCAGCTTCGACCGCTCACTGATGCAGAAAATTCCACAGAATTACAAGCCTTTGAGAGAATAAATTTCTCCTCGACTCTGTTTTAAATGGGCGGCCCCTAATTCTAAGAATATGCCCTCTAGTTCTAGTCTCGCCTGTCAGTGGAAACATCCTGCCTGCATCAACCTTGTCGCGCTCCCTCATAACCTTATACGTTTCGATGAGAGCACCTCAAATTCATCTGAATTCCAATGAGTCGAGTCCCAACCTATTGAACCTTTCCTCCTAACTCAACCCCCTCATCTCCGAAGTCATCCTAGTGAACCTTCTCTGCACTGCCTCCAAAGCAAGTACATCATTTCGCCAATATAGGAAACCATAACTAAGCGCATTATTCCAGGTGTGGTCTCAAAATACCCTGTATATCGGTAGTAAGACTTTTATACTCCATCCCCTTTGCAATAAAGTCCAAGATTCCATTGGCCTTGCTAAACAATCGCTGTACCTGCATACTATCTTTTGAGTTTCAAGCACCCCCAGGTCTCGCTGTACTGCAGCACTTAGCAATATTTCCCCATTTCATGAATAACTTCTCTTTGATTTTTTTATGCTGAAGTGCATGACTTCATATTTTACAACATTATATTCCATCTGCCAAATTTTTCCGAATCACGTAGCCTGTCTATATCCTTTTGCAGATTTTTGTGCCCTCCTCACAGATTGCTTCTCCTCCTTTTTTTGCTTCATCAGCAAACTTGGCTACGTTACACTCAGTCCCTTCATCCACGTCATTCCTCTAGATTGTAAATAGTTGAGGTCCCAGCATTGATCCCTGCGGCACCTTACTAGTTACTGATTGAGAACCCGAAAATAATCCATTTATCCCGACTCTCTGTTTTCTGTTAGTTATACAATACTCTATCCATGCTAATATATTACCCCCAACCACTGAACTTGTAGTAAACTTGGATGTGCAACCTTGTCACATGCCTACTGGATGTCCAATTACACTGTATCCACTGGTTCCCCTTATCCACACTGTTTGTTACATCCTGAAGGAATCCCAGCACATTTGTCGAACATGACATCCACTTCATAAATCCATGCAGATTATGCCTGACCGAATTTTGCTTTACCAAATGTCCAGCGACTGCTCCTTTAATAATGGATTCCAACATGTTCCCAATCCCAGATATTATGCTAACTGGTTGTCTGCCTCATTTTTTGAATATAGGCATTGGATTTGCAGTTTTCCAATCTGCCGGGACGTCCCCAGAATCCAGGAAATGTTGGTAAATTACAGCCAATGTATCGAGAATCACTGCCGCTACTTTGCTTAAGACCGGAGGATGCAAGTGGTGAAGTCCATGGGATTTATCTATCTTTAATCCCATTATCTTACTGAATACCACCTCCTTATTGATTGTGGTTATGTTAAGTTCCGCCGCGCCGCCCTCCGCCCCCCAGAGCGCCTTGACTATCCACTGTTGGAATATTGTTAGTGTCCTCTACCGGAAAGACTGATACAAAATATTTATTCCGAGATTCTGCCATCTCCATGTTCCCCATTACTAATTCCCCGGTCTCGTCCTCTAAGGGACCAACATTTACTCGAGACACTTGTTTCCTTTTTGTATACCTATAGAAACTCTTGCTATCTGTTTTTATATTTCGTGCTAGTTTACTATAATTGTCTATCTTCCCTTTCTTAATCATTGTTTAATCATCCTTTGCTGGATTTAAAAGCTTCCCAATCTTCTGTTCTACTTCACGTTTTCGCCACGTTGTATACCCTTGGTTTTTATTGGGTGCTGTCCTTTGGTTCTTACACCCTTTGCTCCACACTGGAAAATATATTTTTTGATAGTTGTGAAATATCTCCCTAGATGTATACCTCTGTTCATCAACCATGCTGCACTTTAATCTATTGTCCCAGTCCACTTTAGCCAACACTGCCCTCATATCTTCATCGTCTCCTTTAGTTAAGTCTAGTATGCTGATTCGAGAGCCAACTTTCTCACCCTCCATCTGAATTTGAAGTTCAATCATGCTATGATCACTCATCCCAAGTGGGATCCTTTAATACGAGATAGTTTATTAATACTTTCTGATTACACATAACCTGGTTAGTTCCAGTACATTCTGCTCAAGGAACCAGTACCTTATGCGGCCTATGAACTCTTCCTCGAGGCTACCCTGACCAATTTGATGTGTTCAATCAATATGGAGGTTAAAGTTACCCATGATTATTGCTGTTCCCTTTTCGCAAGCCCCTACTATTTCCTGGTTTATGTTCTGACCAACAGAATTCCTACTGTTAGGGGAGCTATTGTCTGCGCCCCCTTACGATTCCTTATGAGCCAATATCATTTCTCACTATAGCAGCGATTCCATCCTTTATCAATAGAGCTACCCCACTTCCTGTTCCTTTTTGGCTGTCCTTCCGAATTTTCAAATACCCCAGAATATTTCATTCCCAGTCATGTTCACCTTGCACCCACGTCTCTGAAACAGCGATCAGATCATAACCATTTGTCTCAATTTGTGCCGTCAACTCAATATTTTTGCATATGCAAAGTGCATTTAGACAAAGTGCCTTTCAATTTGTTTTTTTACACTTTTTTCCTCTCTCCTTCAATCTCACTGTCTTTATTTTTGCTTTCTAGTTCGAGCTCATCTCCCCTCCCTACTGAATCATTTTCAGGTTCCCGTCCTCCTGTCAAGCTAGCCTTCGGAAACTTAATCACTCGCGCCTGCACCACCTATTCAGCCACGAGTTCAACTGCTCTGTCCTCCTGTTTCTTTATTCACTAGCTAGTGGCACTGGGAGTAATCCGGAGATTATTACCTTAGAGATGCTGCTTTTTAATCTATGCCCTAGCTCCCTAAAATCAGCCTGCAGGACCGAATCCCTCTTCCCACCTCTATCCTTGGTACCGATGTGGACCACGACCTCTGTCTCACCCTTCTCCCCTCAAAACATTTAATGGAAACATTTTTAAGAAACCATAATTATAACTGTAAAAAAACACACAGCCGCTTCCGCACCCCTACCAACAACAAATTAATAGAATTTATAACATGCATTTAATGTTAAAAATTTCCAACGCTTCGTAAGTATACAACACAAATGTAAAACAATAGATGTTCCCCCCCCGCCCCGCCCCACCAAACCTCCCAACAAAATAGCAGCAATAACCTTAAATACTCTGATTAAGACCACACCTGCGACCATGCACATCACATTCATATGCCCCCCCACCTCATCGCTTCACTTACCCACCATTAGCTCTTCCACTTTCCCTGCTGACTCCAAGCCTCCTGGCCGGGGAGCTCCTCAGGCGCTGTTTCATTGTGGGGGCGGATGGCAGGACCGCTGTTTGGATGGATTTTGGAGAGGACCGTCCCAAGGTGGGAACGTGTACCAAGCCAGAAGCAAGATCTTCCTGGTGGCTCTCATGTGACGTTGGCTATCGTCTTGCGGCACCTTGGGGGTCCAGTGTCACGCCTCGAGACCACAGGGAGGCGTTTGCCACCAGTGTTCGTGGCTATCACCTTCAGGGACTCCACCATCCATGGCACGTAATAGCACATGCTGGCAGTCATGCTGGCCAATTGTAGGGATATACCCCCATTGTGTGTAGGATCTGCTGACCTATGTCAAAACTCTTGCTGTACAAATGTTCCATGTCACCGCTCAGATCGGCTCCTCGTGGAGCAGATGTGCTGCATCGAACCAATCACCGCATTGTCGGTGACATCCTGGAGACACCTCGGCTGCCCTACAGCAAGGTGACTGTGCCCAGTACCTCGGTGGATGGGGGAATGGCCGCTGGAGCACTTGATATCGTAGAGCTTAGCAATGCGGGCTCCTCGAAGTCTGCATTCTCATCCTTGGAGACGGCACCCAGCAGCTGCCGGGGCGAGAATCGGGGCTCTCAGCACCAGATGAATGATCTTCCGCCGACTCCGGCACCACATCCGCAGCTTTTGTGCTCGGTGGTGTTGCATGGGGCCGCGCTACTGGCTGATCTACAAAACATAAATGAGGTTAATAGAGGAGAAGGGCGTGCTAGGGTCACACGGTGACTCCAGCGGTAAAGGCATCATATGCACGACCTAAGCACCACCGTTATCATAAACTTCACAGACGTCACAATTCATGACCATGAAAAAATTCTGTAAAAGATTCTGTAGGTATGTAAAAAGTGAAAGATTAGAGAAAGTAAATATGGTTCCCATACAGGCTGAGAAAGGAATAATTACAATGTGGTATAAAGAAATGGTACAGAATTTAAACAAGATGTATATGTCTGCCTTCACGAAAGTCGCAAAAAAAAAACTCCCAGTAATAGTGGAGAACCAAGGGTCTAGCAAGAATGAGCAACTAAAATAAATAATAATTAGTTAAAAAATAGTACTGGAAATATTAACGGGACTGAAAGCCGAGATATTCTCGGAACCTGATGGCCTACATGAAATGGTTTTGATAGAGGTGGCTATGGAGATACTGCTTGCATTGGTTTCCATCTTGCAAACTTCAATATATTGTAAAAGGGTTCCTGCAGATTACAAGATAGCAAATGTAATCTTGCTGTTTAGGAAATGAGGGAGAGAGAAAACGGGTAATTACAGGCCAGTTAGCTTGACATCAGTCATAGTGAAAATGGTTGATTCTATTATTAAGAAATGGTAAAAGGGCACTGAGAAAATAATAATAGGATTGGGTAGAATCAACACGGATTTATGAAAGGAAATTCAGATTTGTCAAATCTGTTGGAGTATTTTGAGGTTGTAACTATCAGAATTGATAAGAGTGGAACCAGTGGATTTGGATTTTCAGAAATATTTCGATAAGGTGCCACAAGATGTTATGAAACAAAATAATGGTTCATGGGATAGTTGGTAATATATTGGACATCCATGTGTGCAGGAGGTGTCTCCAACTTCAATTGCTCGACCTCCGTGTTTTGGAGCTGCAGCAGCGGGTACAGTCAATAAGGTTCATCCACAAGGCTGAGAACTACGTGGATAGCACGTTTCAGGACGTCAGTATCCCGCAGCTCAAAGGCGTGCAGGTGGAGGGGACGTGGGTGACTACCAGACGTACTAAGTGTTCCAGGCCGGTAGCGCAGGAGGCCTCCCATGCGTCCATCTCGTTTTCAAACCAATATTCAATTCTGAGTATCGGTAAGGACGATGGTGCCTCTGGGGTTTGTTGCCAGAGCCAATTCTAAGGCACCACGGCTGGCCCAGCATCACAGCGGGGAGGGCCAAAGAACAAAAGATCCCTAGTGATCGGGAATTCTACAATTAGAGGAACAGACAGGCGATTCGGCGGATGTAGACATGATGCCCGAATGTTTATGTTCCTCCCTAGTTCCAGGGTCAACGATGTCACAGATCAGATGCAGGTCACCCTGGGGGGGAGGGAGTCGGGCGTGGGGGGGTAAGCAGCTAGAGGTCATGGTCCATATACGGTGAGTGATGAGGTCTCACAGGGAAAATTTATGGAGCTAGGAAAATAATTAAAGGGTAGGATATCAAAAGTAGTAATCTCTGGGTTAATACCGGTGCACCTGCCAAAGAGTATAAGAATAGACGGAGAGAGACGATGAGCACGTGGATGGAAAATTGGTGTGGAAGGGAGGGCTTTAAATTCTTGAGGCATTGGGACCGCTTGTGGGGGAGATAGGACCTGTATAACTCAGACATGTTGCCCCTCAACAGCGCCAGATGCAATATCCTCGCGGGGAGTTTTGCTAGTGCAGTTGGGGTGAGTTTGAACTAGCTTAGCGGGGAGATAGGAACCTGAGAACGAATACAAAAGAGATGTAAATAAAGCAGAAGATGGATAGCAAGAATCTCGAAAGCGAATCTTTAAGATAGAGGAAACATGGCTTAGTACGTAACAAGCAAGTATGTCTTCCTGTGCTGAATGGTACATATTTACTGCAAGGAGTATAGCCAATAAGGCGGATGAGCTAAGAGCACGTGTAGACTCTCGGGAGTGTGACCTTATAGCCATTACATAAACTTGGCTGAAAGAGGGGCAGGTTTGGCAGATCAATATCTCTGGCTGACCGATTTTTAGGCAAGAGAGAGAGGGGGGCAAAACGGGGGTCGGTGTTGCTGTACTGATTAAATAAGCACTTACTGCGGTGAGGAGGGATGATATGTTAGACGGATCATCAACTGAGGCCAGATGGGTCGAATTGGAAAAAATAAATCGGCGATCACACAGCTGGGAGTGTATTATAGACATCCAGAGAGTGGGAGGGAAATGCCAGTGTGGACAGGAAACAGCTAATTATGGGTAAATCGGATTCGGAACAGTGTGAGGCATTCTAGAAGGAGATCAGGAAGGTAGGAGCCAAACGTGTGCCCTTAAATAAAAAGGCTGGGAAAATAATTCTAGAGCGCCCTGGATGTCTAGGAAATTACAGATGAGGATTAAGCAAAAAATGGACTCTTATGTCACACATCAACGGCTTAATACTTTAGAATGTTTAGATAAATATAGAAAGCGAAGAGGCGAAATTAAAAACGATATGAGGACAGCTAAGAGTGAGCATGATACATTCTTGGCCATTAAAATTAAGGAAAACCCTAAGATGTTCCATAACGATATAGAGTAAGAGGGTAACTATGGAAAGCGTACGGTCCATTAGAAATCATGAGGGTCATTTTGTGTGGAGGCGGAAGATGTTTGCAGGATTCTTAAATAATACTTTGCATCTGTTTTCACAAAGTAAAGAGATAATGCAGATACTGCTATCGAGGAGGAGTGTGATATTCTGGATGAAATAAGTATGGTGAGAGAGGAAGTGTTAAGGAGTTTAGTAGCTTTGAAAGTAGATAATTCCCAAGGCCCGGATGAAATGCTTCACAGGCTGTTGAGTCAAGTAGAATATGCAATAGCAGAGGTCTTGATCATCAAGTTCTAGTCCTCTTTGGATATGGGCATGGTGCCGGAGGATTGGAGGACTGCTAACATAGTACCATTGTTTAAGAAGGAGAAAAGGGATATGCAGAGCAACTACAGGCCTGTCAGCATAAACTCAGTGGTGCGAAAAGTATTGGAAAAGATCGTAAAAAACAGGATAAGTCTACATTTGGATAGGCAAGGATTAATAATGGACAGTCAGCAAGGATTGTTCTGGGCAGATCATTTTTGACCAACCTAATTTAATTTTTTGAGCAAGTAACCAAGAGGGTCGGTGAGGGTAGTGCATTCGATGTAGTGTATATGGACTTTAGCTAAGCTTTTGATAAGGACACACATGGTAAACTGGCGATGAAGTTTATAGCCCATGGGATCCAGGGTAAAGTGACAAGTTGAATCCAGAATTGGCTTGGAGGTAGGAAGCAAAGGATAATGTTTGATGGATGTTTTTGTGAGTGGGAGGATGTTTCCAGTGGGGTCGCACTCAGTACTAGGTCCCTTGCTTTTTGTGGTATATACCAACGATTTATATTTGATTAAACGGAGTATGATTGAGACGTTTGCAGACGATTCTAAAATTCGCTGTGTTGTTGATAATGAAGAGGAAATCATGGACTGCAGTAGGATATGAATCTACTGGTAAGTTGGGCAGAGCAGTGGCAGATGGAATTTCTTCCAGTTGGGCATTTTAGTCCCACCCTTTTTCATTAAGGGCACATGATTGGCCTGAGCCTTCCGGATCTCCTCCTTCAATGCCTCCCACTGTTCCGACATTGATTTACCCAGAAATATCAGTTTCCAGTCCTCTGTGGCCAAATCACCCTTAACTTAGCAAAAATATATTTTCCCCAATTTGGAACATTTATTGCAGGCCTATCCTTGACCTTATCCTTAACAAACTTAAATCTGTCTGAGTTATGGTCACTGGCACACAAGCGCTCTCCCACTAATACCCCTTCAACCGGCCCAGATCCATTTCCCAAAACAAAATCCAAAACCGCCCCCTCTCCTGATGTGCTTGTTACATACTGGCTAAAAAAGTTCTCTTGAATGCATTTTAAGAATTCCACAACCTCGATACCTTTCACACTTTATTTGTCCAAACCAATATTTGGATAGTAAAATACCCTACTATTATTACCCTATGGTTTTTGCACTTCACAACAATTTGCCTATATTACTTGCTCCTCTATCCCACTCCCACTGTTTGGGGGCCTATAATACACGCTCAACAGTGTGATCGCTCTTCTCCATGTTTCAATTAGAGTCATATGGCCTCATTTGATGGTCCCTCTGACATATCATCGCTCCTCACAGCTGCAATAGTTCCTTTAATCAGTACCGCGTGGCCCCCTCCCCCTATTTTTACTATCTTTTCATTTCAGTTTTATTTAATTGAATTTGCTGCCATGGTGATATTTGAACTCATGGCTCCAGAACATTATTCCGGGGCTCTGGGTTACTAGTACAGGAACATAACCATTATGGTGAACCGGGGAAATGTGCTACATTAATGTGGTGCAATAAGTGTTGGATTGAAATGAGTTAAGTGAAGCTGTTTGTAGAGTGACTGTAATTAATGTCAGTCTGCACGAGTTAACTGAAGCTGTTGGTTCAGTGACTGCAATTAATGGTATTCTCCATGGATCCTAATGTATCTGTGATTGGTTTCCCTCTTCTATTAATAAGGAATTCCTTTCAAAGTATAATCACAGAGTATGTTAGAGTTTCACCGATGGCACTAACAGGGATCAGAAGACTTCTCCACAGAGAGGCAGTCAGAATCTGCATTCTGCTAAATTGGAATATTACAACAATGGATTGGAATCTGACAACATTAAATTGGAATGTTACAGCAATGGACAGGAGTTTAATCTGGGAGTTTGACATGCTTTATGAACATTATAATAGAATTCCATTACACACACGAATATAATTGGCACTTCACGCTTTTAAATACATTTACTATCCACTGCTTGCTGTTGTTGGTGTTCCGGGTAAGTCTCTCTATCCAGCTTTTAACTCAGCAAATCATGGCTAACTGTATATCTCTTCTTGTAACTTACTCTTTCATCTCGGTTAAATTTGCTGTCCGTGGTAAGTTTCTAAATACAGCAATTAGATCTGTAAATCACGTTTCGCTTATGACTGTGCTTGCCAGTTAAGTCGCTGGTACTTATCACAAACTAAGTTTTCTATCTATCGATGTATTCCCGCTCAGTGACCAATTCTGACGCTGAATTTGGCAGCTCGCAACCTGTGCCTTTTCTTTGGCTCGGTGCAGAGTTCTGACCTCTCATCCTCTGAATTAGCAATCCTGCCAACTAGCTCCTCCATAATTTCGTCTGCTCCCTGCACCATATCAGGCTTGGTGCTGCAATCACACTCATCCATTTCTTTGTTACATCTCGACTCATCTATTCGAGATGTCATACAAAACTCTGCTGTCCACATCATAACTCGCACCAAGTACCTTTCCACAATCACTGCCATGATCACTGATCAACATTTGCTCCTGATCCAACAATCTCTCAGTTTTAATATTTCCATATTTAAGATTTAACTTCAGTCTTATGAGTTTTTGAGGGAATTTGAGGAGAAATGTTTATTCGCGCAGAGTGTGATAGGGGTCTGGAACTCACTGCCTGAAAGTTTGGTAGAGGCAGAGAATCTCACCACATTTAAAAAGTTCTTGGATGTGCAATTTAAGTGATGTAACCTACAAGCCAATGGACCAAGCACTGGAAAGTTTGATTAGATTGGGTACCTCTTTGTCAGCCAGCCTGGACACAGTGGGCCGAATGACATCCATCTTCGCTGTAAATTTCAATGATTCTATCATCAAATCCCACCATGGCCTAAGCCTTCCAGTTAGTCCCATTTCACACAGCTGTGGAACTCCCTGGTAATCTCTATCCAGCGATTAATTCTGTAAATATTGCTTAAATGTGTTTCTCTCCTAGTCCTTCGCTATCCTATCCACACTGCCGTTGGCTATTAATTTTGAATGTGAAACGTTTTACCAAGCTTCTAATTTTCTATCTTCAACTCAGGAAAAGAAATTGGTCGAGAAATTTTCTTAAACGAATTTCAGTCTTCTCTCTCTCTCCTGAACGTTTGTAACAGTGAAATGAATGTTGCCTTGGTTTACTAGACCTTAGACCCGATGGATAAAGATCATCGACCTGAAACGTAACTGTGTTACTCTCTCCATGGGTGCTGCCTGACCTGCTGGGAATTTCCATCATTTGTTTTATCCATTTCACATTTCCAACATCCACAATATTTTGCTGCTGTTTTCACCTAATGCTCATTATGGTTACTGACACACACAGTCATCTAATGTCCGGTATTGTTACTGACACGCACTGTCACCTAATGTCCACTATGGTTATTGACACACACCGTCACCTATTGTTCGGTATAGTTAATGACACACATTGTCACCTAATGTCCAGCATGTTTATTGACACACAATGTCACCTATATTCGGTATAGTTAATGACAAACAGTAAGCTAATGCTCGGTATGGTTACTAACACCCACTGTCACCTAATGCTCGGTATGGTTAATGACATATAGTCACCTAATATCCAGTATGGTTACTAACACACACAGTTAATTAATGTTCCGTATGTTTAATGACACTCAGTCACCTAAAGTTCGGTATGGTTGCAGACACATTCTCACCTAATGCTCGTGATAGTTGCTGACACACAGTCACCGAATGTACGGTATGGTTACTGGCCCATCGACAGTCACCTAATGCTCGGTATGGTTACTGACACATCGCACCTAATGCTCGGTGTGTTTACGGACACACACCATGGTACCTAATGCTCGGTATGGTTACTGAAATAAAGTCACTGGAACAAATCCTGGCAGATCATCATTAATGTTTGAAAAGTCCAGTAATCTTTCAGTTCCAGTCAGTGTTTCCTTTGCAAACCTGTGCAGTTCTGCATTCGTGGCACTGCTTCTGATGGTCCGAATAGGATGACAAGGATAATTTACAGTCTCACAAAATGTTCATTCAGACAGATCTTTCTTGCCTTATTCCAAATCTTTGTCATGAATTTACACGTGGATGCCATGTCTGTCTGGCACAGTTCTCTATCGCCTCCTGCTATATTTAAGGAAAAATAATCACAGCTAATTTAACTGTATTGAGAATATGAAAGTCTATTCATATTTTCTTGTCTAATTTTCTGTTCACAAGTGAAATCCAGCAAGTAAGAAAGTGCATGGACAAATCTCTTCCATTTTTGTTAATATACTTTACTAAATCGTTCGCTGACTCTTTGCCTGAGGGATAACTCGCCTCGTCTCGATACTAATACATGCATTTTGTCGGGCATTACCTGGTCAAAGTTAACTATTGATTTTATTTCGGTGCTTATTTTTTGCAATTTTATTTGGAATATCTTCCTTTCAATAAGCGACAATTGGAGTATTTCAACAAAAATGCATAAAACTAAATCTTTAACACACTTCTCTCAGACCTTTTATAATTGTAACTACAGTGCATACATAATCACTATCTTAGCATTGTCATATTATATCCGTACATTTTAAATACAATTGCCAGTAATCATTTCATGCTGAGGAAAATGGTTTTGCAGTTTGTTGTTGCATTCATTTCTCTGCTAAATATACTGGATATTCTAACCAACGCGATTTCCAACTCCCTAATCCAGGGGCATAGAAGTGAATTACACTGCTGCAAATGCTGACTGACGCCGGGTCACGAAGGTTTATGAGAGGTTCTGGTCGTTTTTGTCCTGCTACCTGGTGCGGCGCTTTTGTCTGCAGCGATAAATCTAGTTCTATCATTTGACCTGCCATTGATCAAACATCTGTTACTTTCCAGTTGCATTTATTTCCATTTCATTTATTGATTCCACGATGAATTATTGATAATTCTTCAAGTAAACACTGCATTAAGCCCCCCGGCTAAAATAATTAGATCATTTCATCGAATGTTATAGAAACATAGAAACATAGAAAATCAAAGCGCAGAATTAGGCCATTTCGTTCCATCATTTCCACGCCAGCCGAAAAAGAGCCACACGGCTCTCGGTCAGCAGCCCTGAAGGTTACATATAAACATTTGAACAATAAACAATGGCGGAAAGATAAAGAGCAGCCAGTCCAACCAGTCTGCCGGATACAACTGCGACACCCATTGCATCAAAATATCCTACACTCCAACCCAGCCCGAACCATCTTGGGAGGCGCAAAAAACAAATAAAAACCTTGGCGAACTGAGGAAAAACAATCTGGTAACATTTGTCTCCGAACCATGCAGGCGATCGAAACTAGTCCAGGAGTTCACCATGGCCATATTCGATTCGCTGCAGTACTTACCATCGTATCTGCGTCAGCCAACAACAGGTTATGCATTCTATTCCCACTTAAGAGCACTAGGTCCTTATCCTGCAGGTTAGACCACTTTAAATTCCAACCACACATCCATCACCTTTTCCAGGCAGTTCAGTCCAGTAACGCAGAAACCTCTGCGTGAAGAAACCCCCCTTCAAATCCCCCCTGAACCTTCGAACAACCACCTTAAACTGTTCATAATTGACCCCTCCACAAATGGAAATAGGTCGTTGGTATCCACTTCATCCAGAACCCTCAAAATGTTGCAGACTGCAGTGAGGTCTCCTCGCAACCTCCTCTGTTCCAATGAGAACAGACCCAGGCTATCCAATCTTTCCTCACAGCTACGATTCTCAATTCAAGGCAGCATCTGCGCCCTCTCTATTGCAATCACGTCCTTCCTATAACACGGCACCCAGAACTGCAAGCAGTATTCCAACTGTGGCCTAACCAGAGTATCATACAATGCAAGCTTAACCTCCCTGCTCTTGTATTCGATGCCTCGCCCAATAAAGCAAGAATTCTATATGCTTTCTCCACCAGCTTTTCCATATTGCCTGATATTTTCAGGGATCTGTGTACAAACACTCTAAGGTCCCTCTGCTCATCAACACTATTAAGTCCTCCCAAAATGCAATAGCTTAAACTTCTTCGAAAGAAATTCCATTTGCCACTGCACTGCCCACCAGACCAGTATATTGATATTATCTTGCAGTCCATGACTTTCCTCTTCATTCAAAACCACACAGACAATTTTAGTATCATTTGCAAACTTATTAATCATGCTCACTATATTCAAATGTAGATCATTGATATCTACCACTAAAGCAAGATATCCAGTACTGAGCCCTATGGACACCAGTGGAAACATCCTTCATGTCAAAAAAAGATCCATCAACCATTACATTTTGCTTCCTATCTCTAATCCAAATGTTGATTCAAGTAGTCACTTTGACCTGGATACCTGAAACCCATGGACTTTAACATTCATGACCAGTCTAAAATGTGGGTCGTTATCAATAGCTTTGCTAAAGTCCTGTACACTACATCGTATGCACTACAATCATCGAACCTCTAGGTTACCTCCTTAAAAATTCAATCAAGTTAGTCAAGCATGACCTACCTTTAACAAATCCGTGCTGACTGACCCTAATTAATCCTTGCCTTTCCAAATTAGATGTATCCAATAATTTTCCCATTACTGAGATTAGGCTGACAGCCCTGTAATTATTTGGCTTATCTCTTTTTCCCTTCTTAAACAACGGTAGCACATTAGCAGTCCTCCAGTAATCCGGCACCATGCACAAATCCAAAGATGACTGGAAAGAAATCGTCAAGGCCTCTGGTATTTCCTCTTTTACTTCGCTCAACAGACTGGGATGCAATTCATCCGGGCCTGGGGAATTATCCACTATCAAAGCTGCTAAACCCCTTAATACCTCCTCTCTCATTATGTTTACTTCATCCAGAATTTCACACTCCTCGTTGATAGCAGTACCTGCATTTTCATGTTCCTTTCTGAAAATAGACGCAACGAATTGATAAAGAACCATACCAAAATGTTCCGCCTCCACACATAGTTTCCACTCATGGTCTGTATTACGCACTACCCTTTGTTTAGTTATCCTTTTGTTCTCAATATAGTTATAGAACGTCTTTGTGGTTTCCTTAATTTTATTGCCAAAAAATGTAAATTTCGATAATGATTTGCACTTTTCACCCCAAATTCCATTAAACTGTTGCTCTTGCTCGCAGCCTGATGTATACTTTCTCTGTTTATTTCCCTTCCTTACAGTGAACGTAGTAACGATTGTGATCCTGTCTCGGGGAAAGTGCGGTCTCTCTCAATGTGTCACTCGCTACCTGGTGTCCATGGCAGCGGCGGATCTACTGGTCATTATTCTCGACCTGATATTGAGGCACATTCCGATTGTTTATCGGCGATATTTCTATTTGCTGTTGTCCCTCCCCGTGTGTAATATCCACACTGTCCTGGTTTATGCAGCCACAAACTGTTCTGTCTGGTTCACTGTCACGTTCACCTTTGACCGATTTGTGGCGATTTGTTGCCAGAAGCTGAAGACTAAATATTGCAGCAGGAAAACGGTGGCTGTGGTTCTGGGAACAGTGACTGTGATGAGCTGCTTAATTGACATTTTCTGGTATTTTATGCTGTCAGATGCATATCAGCTATTCAATAAGTCCTGGTTTTGTAGTATACAAAACAGATTAATGACTTCAACGGTCTGGGGAACAATCGAGTTGCTGCATTACATCCTCACCCCGTGTGTCCCATTTGTGGTCATAGTGCTGCTCAATGCTCTCACCGTCAGACACATTTTAGTGTCCAGCAGAGCCCGCAGGAGGCTCCGGTGTCCCAGTAATGTGGAGACTCCCAGAGACCCAGAAATGGAGAACCGCAGGAAATCAATCATTTTAATGCTTCTTATCTCGGGGAATTTCATCCTGTTATAATCGATATATATGATGCATTCTCTGTGAGGCACATTGCGCTGGTTCGATGCTTGGAAGATATATCTACCATATTATGTGAGGAAATTTGGATTCATGTTGCAGCTGCTGAGCTGCTGCACAAACACGGTTATTTATTGCGTGACACAGAATAAGTTCAGAGAGCAGTTGAAGAATGTGGGGAAATATCCCTTTACTTTGGTTGTCAAATTCATTAAACGATAGAAGCAGTGGAGACTTTGCACTCTCCGACTCCCTGCGTCCTGATATTGTGATCGAGTCGCTCTCACGGCGTGGAACCTGTGATCTAGCTGAATATTAACACGTTCACTCACACACTGTGAACACTGAGCACCCCTCTGTGAAGGCCCCATGATCGGGGTCAACATTAATATGCTCACTCACACACTGTCTACAATGTGCTCCGCGTGATGGTTCAGTGATCTGGGCGAATATTAACACAGTCACTCACTGCTTGTCTTCCCTCGGCTCTCGGTGATGGGCCAGTGATCCGCTCACACACTCACACACTCGCTAGATTGGGCTTCCGATGCAGGGTACGACTCTCCCTCAGGTCCCTCTGGAAAGGCACCTCTACCCTGCACAAACATGGACGGCCGTTACATGCTTCCTGATTCAGTGCAACTCCTGTCTGCACGAACACTGGCAGCATCTCCAATAAAGCTTTTCTAGCCCTTTGCAATCCGTTATAGCCACATCTATTCATCATGTCCATTAATGAATTATTATAACACTTTCGAAAATCACAGAATCAGAGTTGTAAAATTATTACAGCATGGACGAGGCCCATTCGGCCCATCGAGCCCGTGCCTACTCACAGCCTGTCCCACACCACCTCGCCCTTTCTCTGTAGCCCTGCACTGTCTTTCTTTCATTTAGAAAGGTCCGGGTTAATCAACGACAGTCAACATGGATTTGTTAACTAGACAGGAAGCAAAGAGTAGGAGTAAATGTGTACTTTTCAGAATGGCAGGCAGTGACTAGTGGGGTACCGCAAGGTTCTGTGCTGGGGCCCCAGCTGTTTACATTGTACATTAATGATTTAGATGAGGGGATTAAATGTATTATCTCCAAAATTGCGGATGACACTAAGTTGGGTGGCAGTGTGAGCTGCGAGGAGGATGCTATGAGGCTGCAGAGTGACTTGGATAGGTTAGGTGAGTGGGCAAATACATGGCAGATGAAGTATAATGTGGATAAATGTGAGGTTATACACTTTGGTGGTAAAAACAGAGAGACAGACTATTATCTGAATGGTGACAGATTAGGAAAAGGGAAGGTGCAACGAGACCTGGGTGTCATGGTACATCAGTCATTGAAGGTTGGCATGCAGGTAAAGCAGGCGAATAATAAAGCAAATGGCATGTTGGCCTTCATAGCGAGGGGATTTGAGTACAGGGGCAGGGAGGTGTTGCTACAGTTGTACAGGGCCTTGGTGAGGCCACACCTGGAGTATTGTGTACAATTGTGGTCTCCTAACTTGAGGAAGGACATTCTTGCTATTGAGGGAGTGCAGCGGAGATTCATCAGACTGATTCCTGGGATGGTGGGACTGACCTATCAAGAAAGACTGGATCAACTGGAGTTCAGAAGAATGAGAGGGGACCTCATAGAAATGTTTACAATTCTGATGGGTTTAGACAGGTTGGATGCAGGAAGAATGTTCCCAATGTTGGGGAAGTCCAGAACGATAGGTCACAGTCTAAGGGTAAGGGGAAAGCTATTTAGGACCGAGATGAGGAGAGACTTCTTCACCCAGAGAGTGGTGAACCTGTGAAATTCTCTGCCACAGAAAGCGGTTGGGGCCAATTCACTAAATATATTCAAAAGGGAGTTAGATGAAGTCCTTACTACTCGGGGGATCAAGGGGTATGGCGAGAAAGCAGGAAGGGGGTACTGAAGTTTCAGTTCAGCCATGAATTCATTGAATGGCGGTGCAGGCTAGAAGGGCTGAATGGCCTGCTCCTGCACATATTTTCTATGATTCTATGTTTTCTATGTTAAGGGTAGGTCGAGTCTGACTGATATTTTTGAATTTTTTGAGGATGTAACAAGAACTCTTCATGAGGGCAGTGCGTTTGCTCTAGTGTATATGGAGTTTTGCAAGGCTTCTGATAAGGTGTGACATAGTAAGATTTTTCACGAAAGTAAAAGCCCATCGAGGTCAAAATGGCAAGTAGGATCCAAAAAATGCTCAGTACCAGGAAGCAAATGGTAAAGGTTGATGCGTATTCTTGGACTAAAAGGCTATTTCCAGCGGTGTTCCGCAGTGCTCAGTACTACGTCGCTTGCTTTTTGTGTTAAAAGATTTAGAGTTGAATGTAGGGGGTATTAATAAGAAGTGTGCACATTATACTATAATCGGCTGTGCGGTTGATAATAAAGAAGAAAGCTGTGTACTGCTGGAAGATATTAACGAATTGGTCAGGTGGGCAGAACAGATGCCAATTGAATTCAAAGCGGAGAATTGTGAGGTAATGCATTTGTGGAGGGCTAACAAGGCAAGTGAATATGCGTTAAATGATAAGATACTGAAATGTGTAGAGGAACAAAGGGACATTGGAGTGCTTGTCCACAGGCTCCTGAAGTTCGTATGCCAGTGAAAAGGCATTTGTTATATTACGTTTGTTAGCCAAGGCATAGAATACAAGAGCAGCGAGGTTACGTTTGAACTGTATAAAACACTATTTAGGCCACAACTAGAGTATTGCGTGAAGTTCTTGTCTCCATATTACAGGAAAGATGAGATTGCACTCGATCAGGTACAGAGGAAGATGTACAAGAGAGATGCTTGGATTGGACTATTTTGGCCATGACGGAAGTTTGGATACATTAGTACAGAGGAGGCTGAGGAGCGTCGTTTTTGAGGTGTATCAAATTATGCCCCCAAAAGTTTGTCACCATCCTCTGCCTGCTCCACAAAGGCATGGAAGCCGGGATTCTGACCAACGGACTCATCACAAATCGAACCCACGTCCGGACAGGGGTCAAGCAGTGCTGCGTCAACGCGCCAACACTCTTCTCGATTTTGTCACTGCAATGCTCCACCTCACACACAACAAGCTCACAACATGAGTGGAAATTAAATACAGAACCAGTAGGAACCTGTTCAACGTTCGACATATACAGGCCAGAACCAAGACCATCCCAACCTCTGTCGACGAACTACAATATGCGAATGACACTTGTGTCTGTGCACATTCAGATACTGAAGGGTTTATGTAACTGGGGAGAGGTTTAGAGGAGATATGGAAGGAAATGTCTCCAACCAGAAGGTGGTGCGGGTCTGGGACTAACTGCCTGAACGGCTGATAGAGGCAGAATCACTCATCACATTAAACAAGTTATTGGATGTGCTCTTGGAGTGTTGTAAGTTACAGGGCTACGCACCATGAGCTTTAAAGGGGAATTAGTCTCGATAGCTTTTTGTCGGTGGCGCGGACACAATGGGACAAAACTGCCTCCTTCCATGATGTAAATTTCTGTTTTTCTATGATTATCCAACTCACTTTTGAGTCTGCCTCCACCATCCTTTCTGATAGTGCATTCCAGATCCTAACCACTCGCCGCATAAAACTTTGGTTCTTTTGCCAATAACGTTAAAACTGTGCTCTTTGCTACTCGACCATTCCGCCATTTTTGCAGATTTCTATCAAATCTGCTGGCAATCTTTGCTGCTCCAAGGCGAGCAAAGCCATCTTCTCCAGACGCTCAAACGAACTGAAGTCCCTCATTCCTGGAATCATTTTCGCAAAATCTTCACTGCACCCTTTCTATGGTCTTCACATCTTTCCGAAAGTGCGATGTCCAGAATTGTACACAGAAGGATAGAATAAAAGGAAAAGGAGGTGGGGTAGCATTGCTGGTTAAGGAGGAGATTAAGGCAATAGTTAGGAAGGACATTAGCTTGGATGATGTGGAATCTGTATGGGTAGAGCTGCAGAACACCAAAGGGCAAAAAACGTTAGTGGGAGTTGTGTACAGACCTCCAAACAGTAGTAGTGATGTTGGGGAGGGCATCCAACATGAAATTAGGGGTGCGTGCAATAAAGGTGCAGCAGTTATAATGGGTGATTTTAATATGCACATAGATTGGGCTAACCAAACTGGAAGCAATACGGTGGAGGTGGTTTTCCTGGAGTGCATAAGGGATGGTTTTTTAGACCAATATGTCGAGGAACCAACTAGGGGGGAGGCCATTTTAGACTGGGTGTTATGTAATGAGAGAGGATTAATTAGCAATCTCATTGTGCGAGGCCCCTTGGGGAAGAGTGACCATAATATGGTGGAATTCTGCATTGGGATGGAGAATGAAACAGTTAATTCAGAGACCATGGTCCAGAACTTAAAGAAGGCTAACTTTGAAGGTATGAGGCGTGAATTAGCTGGGATGGATTGGCGAATGATACTTAAGGGGTTGACTGTGGATGGGCAATGGCAGACATTTAGAGACCGCATGGATGAACTACAACAATTGTACATTCCTGTCTGGCATAAAAATAAAAAAGGGAAGGTGGCTCAACCGTGGGTATCAAGGGAAATCAGGGATAGTATTAATGCCAAGGAAGTGACATACAAATTGGCCAGAAATAGCAGCGAACCTGGGGACTGGGAGAAATTTAGAACTCAGCAGAGGAGGACAAAGGGTTTGATTAGGGCAGGGAAAATGGAGTATGAGAAGAAGCTTGCAGCGAACATTAAGACGGATTGCAAAAGTTTCTATCGATATGTAAAGAGAAAAAGGTTAGTAAAGACAAACGTAGGTCCCCTGCATTCAGAATCAGGGGAAGTCATAACGGGGAACAAAGAAATGGCGGACCAATTGAACAAGTACTTTGGTTCGGTATTCACGAAGGATGACACGAACAACCTTCCGGTTATAAAGGGGTCGGGGGATTCAGTAAGGAGGAGGAACTGAGGGAAATCCTTACTAGCTGGGAAATTGTGTTGGGGAAATTGATGGGATTGAAGGCCGATAAATCCCCAGGACCTGATGGACTGCATCCCAGAGTGCTTAAGGTGGTGGCCTTGGAAACAGTGGTTGCGTTGCCAGTCATTTTCCAACATTCCATTGATTCTGGATCAGTTCCTATGGAGTGAAGGGTAGCCAATGTAAACCCACTTTTTAAAAAAGGAGGGAGAGAGAAAATAGGGAATTATAGACCGGTCAGCCTGACATCGGTAGTGGGTAAAATGATGGAATCAATTATTAAGGATGTCATAGCAGTGCATTTGGAAAGAGGTGACATGATAGGTCCAAGTCAGCATGGATTGTGAAAGGGAAATCATGCTTGACAAATCTTCTGAAATTTTTTGAGGATGGTTCCAGTAGAGTGCACAAGGGAGAACCAGTTGATGTGGTATATTTGGACTTTCAGAAGGCATTCGACAAGGTCCCACACAAGAGATTGATGTGCAAAGTTAGAGCACATGGGATTTGGGGTAGTGTACTGACATGGATTGAGAACTGGTTGTCAGACAGGAAGCAAAGAGTAGGAGTAAATGTGTACTTTTCAGAATGGCAGGCAGTGACCAGTGGGGTACCGCAAGGATCTGTGCTGGGGCCCCAGCTGTTTACACTGTACATTAATGATTTAGATGAGGGGATTAAATGTAGTATCTCAAAATTTGCGGATGACACTAAGTTGGGTGGCAGTGTGAGCTGCGAGGAGGATGCTGGGAGGCTGGAGAGCGACTTGGATAGGTTAGGTGAGTGGGCAAATGCATGGCAGATGAAGTATAATGTGGATAAATGTGAGGTTATCCACTTTGGTGGTAAAAACAGAGAGACAGACTATTATCTGAATGGTGACAGGTTAGGAAAAGGGGAGGTGCAAAGAGACCTGGGTGTCATGGTACATCAGTCATTGAAGGTTGGCAGGCAGGTGCAGCAGGCGGCTAAGAAAGCAAATGGCATGTTGGTCTTCATAGCAAGGGGATTTGAGTACAGGGGCAGGCAAGTGTTGCTACAGTTGTACAGGGCCTTGGTGAGGCCACACCTGGAGTATTGTGTACAGTTTTGGTCTCCTAACCTGAGGAAGGACATTCTTGCTATTGAGGGAGTGCAGCGAAGGTTCACCAGACTGATTACCGGGATGGCGGGACTGACCTATCAAGAAAGACTGGATCGACTGGGCTTGTATTCACTGGAGTTCAGAAGAATGAGAGGGGACCTCATAGAAACATTTAAAATTCTGACGGGGTTCGACAGGTTAGATGCAGGAAGAATGTTCCCAATGTTAGGGAAGTCCAGAACCAGAGGTCACAGTCTAAGGATAAGGGGTAAGCCATTTAGGACCGAGATGCGGAGGAACTTCTTCACCCAGAGAGTGGTGAAACTGTGGAATTCTCTACCACAGAAAGTTGTTGAGGCCAATTCACTAAATATATTCAAAAAGGAGTTAGATGAGGTCCTTACTACTAGGGGGATCAAGGGGTATGGCGAGAAAGCAGGAATGGGGTACAGAAGTTGAATGCTCAGCCATGAACTCATTGAATGGCGGTGCAGGCTAGAAGGGCCGAATGGCCTACTCCTGCACCTATTTTCTATGTTTCTATTTTCTATGTTTACTCCAGTTGGGGCAGAACCAGTGTTGTATACAGGTACATCATAATTTCAAATTTTTGCATCATATACCTCGATTTCTGACGTCCACGATCCCATAAAAAATTTCAATCGCTTTCCCAAACTGCCTTGTGAACTCACACCAAGTCAATAATATATATAAAGAAAAAACAGCGGTCCTACAATCGACCCCTGTGGAACACCACTCTGCAGCTTGCTCCAAACGGAAAGACAACCGTTCACCAGGACACTCTGTTTTCTGCCACTTAGCCAATTTATTATCCAGAATTCAACTGTCCCTTTTACTCCATGGGCTTCAAACTTGCTGGCAAGTCTATTATGTGACACATTGTCAAAATATATTTTAGAAATCAATGTACTGATCAAAAAAGTTCTCCTGATCACACTTCAGAAATTCTGCCGCTTCTCTGCCTTTTACACGATTACAATTCCAGTCGATATTAGTTCAGTTGAAGTCAACCGTTTTTACTTCCCTATAGTTCTTGCTGCTCTCTGAATGGCTCTGTTAAATTGCTCCTCCGTATCTTTACCAATCTTTGATGGTCTATATAATACGCCTTGTAGTTTAATGGCAACTCTATTATTTCTCAACTCTAGTCTTTGACCCCTCAAGGATATCTTCACTCTCCAGTACTGTAACATTATCCTTAATCAATAGTGCCACGCCATATTCTATCTTTAGTTCCCTATTTTTCGGGGAATACAACCAGGTATATGTAATATCCAATCCTGTCCTTTGCTCCAGGTCTCAGTTATTGCCACAGTATCATAGTCCCATGTCTCTATTTGTGCCTGCAGCTCAATTACCTTGTTTACTACACTTCGTGCATTCACAAACATACACTGTAACCGCCTCTTTGACCATGCTTGTATTCTCTCTTAGACTGACCCAAACTAATACCGTACTATTTTAGTGCTCCCTGCCACTCCCACTACTGTGAGAACTTTCACCACCATTTCTAATGTTACAACCTGATGCCCACCCCACTTCCAGATTAGTTAACTCGCTCCCCAACAGCACCAGAAAACCTCCCTGCGAGGATACTGTTCCCGGCTCTGCTGAAGTGCAACCTCTCCTGCTTGTACAAGTCCCACCACCCCAGAATATATCCCAATGCCTCAGGAATCTAAAGCCCTCCCCCCTGCACCATCCTTCCTGGCACGCTTTCATCTGCTCTATCCTCCGATTTCTGTACTCACTCGAGCATGACGCCAGAAGTAAACCAGAGATTACTATCTTTGAGGTCGTGCTCTTTAGCCTCTCTCTGAGCTCCCTAAAACCTACTTGCAGGACCTCATCCCTCTTTCTACCTATGTCTTTGGTACTGATATGAACCAGGGGCTCTGACTGTACACCCTCTCCTCTCAGAATGTCCTGCAGCCGCTATATACCATCCTTAATCGTGGCACCTATAAGGCAAAATACCATCCTGGAATCAGGTCTGCACTCGCAGAAACGCCTGCCTTCTCCCCTGATTATAGAATCCCTTGCCAATTTTGCTCTTCCCCTCTTCTTCCTGCCCCCTATGCAGCTGAGCCACCCGTGGTGTCGTGAACATGAATCTGGTTGCACTGCGCAGAAACACTATAGCCCTCACCAGTACTCAGAACAGAATACTGGTTGGAGAGCGAGATGCACTCAGTGGATTCTTACAATACCTGCCTAGTCCTCCCTGTCTCTCTAGCGGCCACCCATTCCCTCTCTCTCTGAACACTCTTTAGCTGCGGGGTGATCACATCTATGAACATGTTATCCACGTAGCTCGCAGCTTCAAAAATGCACAACTGTGGCGCCAACTGCTGCTCAAGCTCCGAAGCTCAGAGGGCGAGGTCCTCCAGCTGATGACAATTTCTGCACATGTGTGTGCCCCGGACATGGGAAGCACCAGTACTTTCCACTGGACTGAGCTGCCTGCCCTGTGCCTATTTAATAGTGTAAGAATTAACTTAGAAATAATGAACTTAAAGCTTCGAAAAAAACACTCACCAGCTACGCTCCAATCAGTTTTATCCCTTTTGTTGACGTCAGATTTGGTATTTCACTCTGATTTCACTCATTCAACTTCAGTTTGTTATGAATTGCTCGCAGCTCTCCTGTCGTTCCACATGTCGCCGCATCCGACCTCGAGCCTGAAGCACGCTTTAGCCCTCATCCCATCCCGCCAAGCTCTCAGCACCTTTGTCAAGCAAGACCCATCTTTCACAAATGAATGCTGGCACTCTCTGACCAACTGAAAATATCCTTAATTGTAGATTCTAGCAATTTCCCGACAACAGATAGTAGAGTAACTGTTATATAATTCCCCGGTTTCCATCTCTCACTAGTTTTAAAAAGAAGCTTGACTTGTGCAAGCTACCAATCTAAAGCGATGGTCGCCGAATTACGAGAAATTTGGAAAATAAGAGAGAGAGAGTGAGAGACAGAAAATAAGAGAGAAAGAGAGAGAGAGAGAGAGATGTCGGAAGGGAGAGAGAGCGAGAAGGTGGAAGGGAGATGGAGAGAGAGAGAGTGACTTACACAGAGAGAGAGAGTGTGCCAGGCAGAGATGGAGAGAATGTGTCGAAGGAACTTTAATTTTTATCTGGAAAATGCTGTACCTGGCCTGGATGTGTTTGATAGAGCAGTTTACATAAAAATATAAGAACATAAGGATTAGGAGCAGGATTAGGCCATACGGTTCATCGAACCTGGTCCACCATTCATATCCAATTTAGCGCCCGATAGCCTTATCCGACGATTTCCATGGACTCCAAAAATATTTCTATCTCGACCTTGAATATATTCAGAGACTCAATTTCCACAGCCCTCTGGGGCAGAGAATTCCAAACATTCAAAACCCTCTGAATGCAGAAATGCCTCCTCAAATCTGCCTAAAATGGTCGACAGAAAGGAGATGATTAAAAGTGGAGGGCAGAAAAACCCAAGGCAAAAAACAAAAAGGGCAACTGAATATGAAGGGGTTGCAGGAGGTGTAAAAACTAGAAATCATGGTTTAAAAACTAGAATTAAAACACTCTACCTAAACGCAAGTAGCATTCGAAATAAAGTAAATGAGTTGACGGCACAAATCAATACAAATGGGTATGATTTGGTGGCCATTACAGAAACATGATTGCAGGGTGGCCAAGACTGGGAATTAAACATACAGGGGTGTCTTACGATTCGGAAAGATAGACAAGAAGGGAAAGGAGGTGGGGTAGCTCTGTTAATAAACGATGATATCAGGGCAGTTGTGAGAGACGATATTGGCTCTAATGAACAAAATGTTGAATCATTGTGTGTGGAGATTAGTGATAGTAAGCGGAAAATGTCACTGCTGGGCGTAGTGTATAGGCCCCCAAATAATAACTTCACGGTGGGACGGGCAATAATCAAGGGAATAATGGAGGCATGTGAAAAAAGAACGGCAGTAGTCATGGGGGATTTTAACCTACATTTCGATTGGTCAAATCAAATCGCACGGGGTAGCCTGGAGGAGGAATTTATAGAATGCATACGGGTTTGTTTCTTAGAACAGTATGTTACATAACCTAAAAGGGAGCAAGCTATCTTAGATCTGGTCCTGTGTAATGAGACAGGAAAAATAAACGATCTCCTAGTAAAAGATCCTCTCGGAATGAGTGATCACAATATGGTATGAATTTGTAATACAGATTGAGGGTGAGGCAGTTGTGTCAGAAACGAGCGTACTATGCTTAAACAAAGGGGACTATAGTGGGATGAGGGCAGAGTTGGCTAATGTAGACCGGAAAGGGAGACTAAACGGTGGCACAATTGAGGAACAGTGGAGGACTTTGAAGGAGCTCTTTCATAGTGCGCAACAAAAATATATTCCAGTGGAAAAGAAGGGTGGTAAGAGAAGGGATAACCAGCCGTGGATAACCACGGAAATAAAGGAGAGTATCAAATCAAAGACCAATGCGTATAAGGTGGCCAAGGTTAGTGGGAAACTAGAAGATTGGGAAAATTTTAAACAGCAGCAAAGAATGACTAAAAAAGCAATAAAGAAAGGAAAGATAGATTACGAAGGTAAACTTGCGCAAAATATAATAACGGATAGTAAAATCTTTTACAGAAACATAAAACGGAAAAGTGTGACTAAAGTAAACGTTGGTCCCTTAGAAGATGAGAAGGGGGATTTAATAATGGGAAATGTGGAAACGGCTGAGACCTTAAACAATTATTTTGCTTCGGTCTTCACAGTGGAAGACACAAAAACCATGCCAAAAATTGCTGGTCACAGGAATGTGGGAAGGGAGGACCTTGAGACAATCACTATCAGTGGCGGGTAGTGCTGGACAGGCTAATGGGACCCAAGGTAGACAAATCCCCTGGTCCTGAAGAAATGCATCCCAGAGTATTAAAAGAGATGGTGGAAGTTATAGCAGATGCATTCGTTATACTCTACCAACATTCTCTGGACTCTGGGGAGGTACAAGAGGATTGAAAAGCAGCTAATGTAACGCCTCTGTTTAAAAAAGGGGGCAGACAAAAGGCAGGTAACTGTAGGCCGGTTAATTTAACATCTGTAGTGGGGAAAATGCTTGAAACTATCATTAAGGATGAAATAGCGGGACATCTAGATAGGAATAGTGCAATCAAGCAGAGGCAGCATGGATTCATGAAGGGCAAATCATGTTTAACTAATTTACTGGAATTCTTTGAGGATATAACGAGCATGGTGGATAGAGGTGTACCGATGGATGTGGTGTATTTAGATTTCCAAAAGGCGCTCGATAAGGTGCCACACAAAAGGTTACTGCAGAAGATAAAGCTACGTGGAGTCAGAGGAAATGTATTAGCATGGATAGAGAATTGGCTGACTAACAGAAAGCAGAGAGTCGGGATAAATGGGTCCTTTTCGGGCTGGAAATCGGTGGTTAGTGGTGTGCCACAGGGATCGGTGCTGGGACCACAAATGTTTACAATATACATAGATGACCTGGAAGAGGGGACAGAGTGTAGTGTAACAAAATTTTCAGATGTCACTAAAATTAGTGGGAAAGCGGGTTGTGTAGAGGACAGAGAGGCTGCAAAGATATTTAGAAAGGTAAAGCGAATGGGCTAAGTTTTGGCAGATGGAATACAATGTTGGAAAATGTGAGGTCATCCACCTTGGAAAAAAAAACAGTAAAAGGGAATATTATTTTAATGGGGAGAAATTACAACATGCTGCGGTGCAGAGGGACCTGGGGGTCCTTGTGCATGAATCCCGAAAAGTTAGTTTGCAGGTGCAACAGTTAAGCAGGCAGGCGAATGGAATGTTGGCGTTCATTGCGAGAGGGATGGAGTTTAAAAGCAGGGAGGTCCTGCTGCAACTGTACAGGGTATTGGTGAGGCCGCACCTGGAGTACTGCGTGCAGTCTTGGTCACCTTACTTCAGGAAGGATATACTAGCCTTGGAGGGTGTACAGAGACGATTCACTCGGCTGATTCCGGAAATAGGGGGCTACCTTATGATGATAGATTGAGTAGACTGGGTTTTTACTCGTAGGAGTTCAGAAGTATGAGGGGTGATCTTATAGAAACATTTAAAATAAAGAAAGGGATAGACAAGATTGAGGCGGAGAGGTTGTTTCCACTGGTCGGGGAGACTAGAACTAGGTGGCACAGCCTCAAAATACGGGGCGCCAATTTAAACCGAGTTGAGAAGGAATTTCTTCTCCCAGAGGGTTGTGAATCTGTGGAATTCTCTGCCCAAGGAAGCAGTTGAGGCTAGCTCATTGAATGTATTCAAGTCACAGACAGATAGATTTTTTAACCAATAAGGGAATTAAGGGTTACGGGGAGCGGGCGGGGAAGTGGAGCTGAGTCCACGGCCATATCAGCCATGAACTTATTGACTGGCAGAGCAGGCTCGAGGGGCTAGTTGGCCTACTCCTGTTCCTAATTCTTATTTTCTTATGACCACTAATCCTGAGTCTGTGACTCCTCGTTATAGACACTCCAGCCAGGGAAAACAACCTTTCAGCATCTACCCAGTAAATCCCCTTCAGAATATTGCATGTTTGAATGAGGCCACTTCTCATTCTTCTAAAGTCCAGAGAATACAATTCAATGTTATGATGTCTCTCATCATAAGGAAGCCCTCTCATCCCAGGAATCAATCTCGTGAACCACCGTTGTGCCGCCTCCAAGGAACATAAGAACATAAGAACATATGAATTAGGAACAGGAGTAGGCCATCTCGACCCTCGAGCCTGCTCCGCCATTCAATAATATCATGGCTGATCTGGCCGTGGACTCAGCTCCACTTACCCACCCGTTCTCCGGAACCCTTAATTCCCTTATTGGTTAAAAATCTATCTATCTGTGACTTGAATACATTCAATGAGTTAGCCTCAACTGCTTCCTTGGGCAGAGAATACTACAGATTTACAACCCTCTGGGAGAAGAAATTCCTTCTCAACTCGGTTTTAAATTGGCTCTCCCGTATTTTGAGGCTATGCCCCCTAGTTCTAGTCTCCCCGACCACTGGAAACAACCTCTCCACCTCTATCTTGTCTATCCCTTTCATTATGTTAAATGTTTCTATAAGATCACCCCTCATCCTTCTGAACTCCAACGAGTTAAGACACAGTCGACTCAATCTATCATCATAAGGTAACCCCCTCATCTCCGGAATCAGCCTCGTCAATCGTCTCTGTACCCCCTCCAAAGCCAGTATATCCTTCCTTAAGTAAGGTGACCAAAACTGCTCGCAGTACTCCAGCTGCGGCCTTACCAATACCCTATACATTTGCCGCAGGACTTCCCTGCTTTTGTACTCCATCCCTCTCACAATGAAGGCCAAGATTCCTTTCGCTTTCCTAATTACCTGCTGCACCTGCAAACTAACTTTTTGGGATTCATGCACAAGGACCCCCAAGTCCCTCTGCACCTCAGCATGTTGTAATTTCTCCCCATTGAATTAATATTCCCTTTTACTGTTTTTATTAGTCACAGACCGTCCCTCCAGTTCACAGATCCTCTCTCCCGGCTACAGACTCTCTCTCCCAGTCACAGATGCCTTGTTCCGGTTGCAGGTCCTCCCTCAATGTCACAGACCCTCTCTCACGTTCACAGACCCTCTATCCCAGTCACGGACCATCTCACCCGGTCACAGACCCTTTCCCACAGTCACTGACCCTCTCTCCGGGTCACAGTCCCTCTCTCCCGGTCACAGACCCTCTCTCCCTGTCTCAAACGCTCTCATCCGATCACATCGAACATTTGATGATCTATCTTGCACCGCCGATTACTCTTGTATTATACCATCCAATTCCAGGATTCAGTTCACAATTTATTAATGATCCGCCAGTTCTATATCATAATTATAAATCTTGGCTGCAGATTCCCTTACTAAGGAATGTTATTAATGCAAGCAGTAACAAGTTTGGATATTTCACCATTAACTATATCGAACTGCTTATTGTGCTTTCATCCTGCCGTGCTAATGTGTCTCTTTATTTTTCTTCCTCAAAGTTAACGCAGTGACGATTGTGATCTTGTCTCGGGGAAAGTGCGGTCTATCCAAATGTGTCACTCGATATTTGGTGGCCATGGCAGCGGCGGATCTCCTGGTCATTATCACTGACCTGATACTCAGGCAGATTCCAATTATTCATCGTATGTACATTGTGCTGACCATCCCCGTGTGTAATATCCACGCCGTCCTGCTTTATGCAGCCACAGATTGTTCTGTCTGGTGCTGAGCGGTTTAAAGAACATCCCCTGGTGTTTTATGTTTACATCTCAGTACACGCTTTTAGAAAGCACTTGGTTTTGTTATGTGACTATCCATGTTGCACTTTCACCGGTGTGGGGAATAATCGAGTTCCTTCAATATATTATAACCCCAGGGATCCCATTTATTCTCATTCTGCTGATCAATGCTGTCACCGTCAGATACATTTTAGTGGCCATCAGAGCCCGCCAAAGACTCCGAGGTCCCAGAAGTGCAAAGAGTCCTCGAGGCCCAGACATTAACGGCCGAAGGAAATCCATAATTTTACTTTTGATGATCTCATCGAATTTCATACTGTTATGGGCGGTGTTCATTCTGTGCTCCATACTGCGTCGGGTCTGCAGTTTCAATTGTATACCTGTAAGCATTCCTTTCTATGTTTGGGAATTGGGATTCATGCTCCAGCTCCTGAGTTGCTGCACGAACATTTGTATTTGTGCTGTGACCCAGACTAAGTTCAGAGAGCAGCTGAAGAATGCGGTGAAATATGCCTTCGATCTAATTGTTAAATGTATTAAATGATGAGAAAAACTGAATAATTTCCAGCAGTAAAACTCAATTTTGTTGCATGATGCACTCTTCACATTCTTCCAATGGTCTGTGATACCAACAATAGTGTCCCTTTTACTCTCTCTCTCTCTCTGTCTCTCTCATTCTCTCTACGTCAGTCTTCCTCGTTCACTCGCTCATCTCTTGCTCTCTCTCGGTCACTCACTCTCTGACTCCTTCCCGAATGAAACGCATTCTGTTTTTTTTTGCGCCAGCAATTAAACTAGCAATATAGCCTATTGAACATAAGAACATAAGAAGATAAGAAATAGGAGAAGGAATAAGTCATCGGGCACTTTGAGCCTGCTCCACCTTTCAATAACATCATGGCTGATCTGATCTTGGCCTCGACTCCACTTCCTTGCTCTCTCCACATAACACTTTACTCCCTTATCTTTTAATGATCTATCTATTTCCACCGTAAATTTATTTAATGACCCAGCCTCCAGAGCTCTCTGGGGCAAAGAGGGTCTGTGACTGGAAGATTCCCGACACTCTGACAGAAAAAAAAATCTTAATTGCCATTTTAAATGGGCGATAGCGCATCCTGAGACCATGCCCCCGAGTTCTTGATACCCCCATGAGAGGAAACATAATCTCAGCTTCTACCCTGTCAAGCCCCCTCAGAATTTTATACGTTTCAGTAAGATTACCTCGCATTCTTCTAAACTCCAGAGAGAGTAGGCCCGCCTGCTGAACCTCCCTTCATCTGACAACCCCTCAAATTTTATACACCATCCCCTTGCAATAAAGGCCAACATTCCATTTGCTTTTCTAATTACTTGCAAGGACTCACAGATTTCTCAGTACCAGAGCAGTCTGTAATCTATTCTCCATTTAAATCACAATTTGCTTTTCTATTTTTCATACCAATTGGAGAACGTGACATTTTCCCACAGTATACCTCATCTGCCAAATATTTTCCCACTCACATTTCTATATCACATTGCAGATTATTTGCGTCCTCCTTACAACTTCCTTTCCCACCTATCTTTGTATCATCAGAAAATTTGCAACATTAAACTCGGTCCCTTCATCCAAGTCAATAATATAGATTGGAAATAGTTTGTGGATCCAGGCCGGTTCCTGCTGCACCCCACTAGTCACTGTTTGCCAACCTGAAAATTACACGGTTACGCAAATATCTGTCTTCTTTTAATTATTGAATCTGCTATCCAAGCTAATAGATTACCCGCAACCCCGTGAGTTCAAATCTTGGCACCTTATTGAATGCCTTCTTGAAATCCGAATACAGGGCATCTATGGCTCCCCTTGATCCACCCTGCTCGTCACATCCTCAGTGAACTCCAGCAACGTTGTCAAACATGGTTTTCCTTTCATAAAACCATGCTGACTCTGCATGACGACATTATGATTTTCTAAATGACCTGCTACGACTCCTTAATAAAGGACTCCAGCATTTTCCCAACAACAGATAGTTGGCTAACTGGTCTATAATTTCTTGCTTTCTCTATCCCTCTTTTCTTAAATAGAGGCGTTACATTTACAGTTTTCCAATTTGCCTTGACCTCTCTAGAATCCAGAGAATGTTGATATATTACAATCAATGCATCCACTCTCACTCTCGCCACTTATTTTAAGATCCAACGATGCAGGCCAGTGAACTTATCTCCATTTAGTCCCATTAGTTTAGCGAGTACATTTTCTCTATTCATGGAGATTTGTTAAGTCCCCTTCCCACAATATCTCGTTGATTATTAATTTTTGGGATGTGCTTAATGTCTTATAACATGAAGACTGATACAAAATAATTGCTCATATTCTCTGCCATTTCCCTGTTTCACATTATTAATTCCCCACTCATTCTCTGTGTGACCAACGTGTACTTTCGCTACTCTCTTCCTGTTTATATACCGTAGAAGCTGTTGCTCTGGCATGTTTTAAAATATTAATGTTTGAAATGATGGGTGGAATTCGGTCCGGTAAATCTAATCTCTCAAGCTGAAGGATTTGAGATTTAAGGTTGTGATGGGAGCTCAGACTATGTGATGTTTCCATTTATCATTCCACGACGGAATGTTCAACAGAACGATTGGTTAAAATGTGGAATTCACTGCCAGATAGGGTCGTGGATACAGATTCAATAGTAGCCATAAAAAGGGAATTGCATAAATACTTGAAGTAGATAAATATGCAGATTTATGGGGAAAGCTCTGGGGAGTGTGAGAAACTGATTTGCTCTCTGAACTATCCAGCACAAACTTCTGTGTTGTCCTATTCCACGATTTACGATAGTACCTATATTATCCGACACTGAGTCACACACGGGCTCTCCAGTCGCATAATCGAGTGAATGATAACCTTTTATAAAGCAGTATTATAACTTAAAATGTACTTACAGTTCAGAAGCAGATCGAACAGGTACATGCCAGGTGTCAGATCCACACGATGAATCCTACTCCCACCCTTCATCATCTAAACCCATCGACAAGTCGTTCCATTTTTTTATTCACATGCTTATCTTCCACTTAAAAGCTATTTGCATCAAGCACGACGTGTGGGATCGAAATCCACTTTTTAGCTCTTCATTTGCTACATAAGAATCATCACACATCGAAGGGGAAATTGCACCACTCAGACAGGAAACTAGATCTCTGGTTTGGTCAAACAAATAATTCCCAATCTCAACTTGGCTGGGACGAATATTCTTTGGTCGTGCTATTTGTAGGATTTAAAATAGTTTGGTGTGGGATGGGAACCTTACCGTAGATTCTTAAGGGAGAGTAGCAACACTAGAAATTGAAGGCAGTAAAATAGCATGTGAGTTTGGACAGCATAGTAATCAAAGGCTGGAGAATAGATAACAAATATTTGGAAGAGTTTAACAATATATACTTCAATGCAAGGAGTCTGGTGAATAATGCAAATGAGCACAGGGCAGTGATAGACAGGTGGAAATATAATTGTATGTTATGATATCATTGCTATTACTGAATCCTGGCTGAAAGAAAGGACGGAATGACAGGGCGACGTTAATGGTTACAAGGTTTACAGATTAGATAGAGAGGTGGCTAAAAAAGGAGGGGTCACAATCCTGGTTAAATATGAATTCCAGATGTGAGGAGGGCATATGTGTTATTAGGATCATTAAATAAGGTCATATATAGTGAGCTGAAGAATAAATAATGGACAATCACATTGCTGGGAGTGTACAGTAGACCCCAACTATTCACAGGAAGATGGGGGGAAATACGTAGGCAAATTTTGAGAAGTTAAAAACAATAGGTAAGTAATAGCAGTTTTTTTTTTTGGTATCCGAATATTAACTTGGACAGAATAAGAGTAAAATGTATAGGGGGTGTCTAATTCTGAAAGTGGACTCAGGAGAATGTTTTAACCAGTAAGTACCAAACTCAATAAATTAACCTGCAGTGGTAAAACTCGTTTAGGGAACGAAACTGGGCAGGTAGAAGGGTTATCAGTGCGAGAGCATTGTGTTGTAGTGACTATAATTCAGTTAGATTTAGAATAGTTAACGGACAGGAAAATGTTGGACCAGGAGTAAAAGTTCTCAACTGCGGAAAGGCCAATTTTACTGAGCTGAGACATGATTTAGCAAAAGCCTACTGGAAACAGCTGCTTGAATGTAAATTAGTGTCAGAGCATTGTAAATAAAATGAAGCTCTGTAACTTAATCAAAATGTCGGTTCAGTAGCTTAAACAAAATGGTGGCCAATATCTTAAAGCACAATGAGGATCAGTATCCTCAACAAAATGACGGATCAGTATCTTAAATACAATGAGACTTAATATATTAAACAAAATTATGGATCTGTATTTTAAACAAAATGAGTCTCAATATCTTAAACAAAAAAGTCTCAATATCTTAAACAAAATGAGTTTCAGTATCTTAAACAAAATGGTGGCCTGCATTTAAAAAAGCATGGAATGTTAGTCTTTACTGGAAGGGAGGTGGATTATAAAAGTAGGAAAGTCCTGCTACAACTGTGCAGGGCGTTGGTGAGTCTAAACCTGGAGTACTGCGTATAGTTTTGGTCTCCTTATATAAGAAGAGATATACTTGAATTGGACGCAGTTCAGAGGAAGTTAACGAGGTTGATTCCTGAGATGAAGGTGTTGTCTTATGAAGACATATTGATCAGAATGGGCCTATATTCATTGAAGTATGAAAGAATGAGAGCTGGTTATATTGAAACGTATAAGATTTTGAGGCGGCTTGACAGGGTAGAATCAGAGCGGATATCTTTCCTCGTGATAGAGGAATTAATAAGATCAGAACATATCGAGTCAGGGGACAAATAGCAGAATGGAATACTAGCTGGCTTCATGCATCAGAAATTGAATCTTGGCTTATGAAAAAATGATTAAATAATGAAATGCGGATCATGTCTCGTTTCTACTGTTGGAAAGGATTTCTTTTGATCCTTCCAGTGTCAATGTTAATTCTTAAAAAAAAATGTGTGACAGCTTCTTGCAGTGTGGCTGTGGCTCCTCCTCCTTTCTCAAGTGACACTGGTTAGTTTAAGTCATTGGTCTAAATTAAATGGAGGTTAATTAATCTGTAAAACCAAAATTTTATTATGGCCGCGCTCAAAGTCTGGTTGGTTGAAACTTTGTGAAAGCATTTAGCTCTGGACATGAGGCAATCACATCAACAAATGGGATTTTAAACATTTCTGGCCAATTTCAATATGTGACTAGGGGCGAGCAGGGAGAGCAATTATATTATTGCGTGTTGAGTTGCCTTAATTAATGTTTGTAGTAATGATACTCAAGATGTCTAATGTTTTACTTGCTGAATTGAATTGGTCAGGTTCTTTGCAAATTTAAAAGCATAGATACTTAGTACAAGTAAAAGTTTTTTAAAAACTTGAAATGCTGCGAGACGTGTGCCTGAAGCTTACTCTGATTGATGATGTCTGTACTTGGCAGCATTTGAAATGCAAAAAAAGGAAGTTAACTTTTTCACAAGCAGCTGTGAATTCTGTTTTATCAGTACGGAACACCTTTTGAAAGCTGAATGAAATTTTAGAGATATTGAACGTTATTAAATGAAAGTATCTTAAATTTAAGTAAATATTTTCCGGACGAGGTAGAAGGATTTTTATGATTAGACAAATTAACCCCTTGGGCTCGTAAGCAGTGTCACAATTGATTCGCTGCTTCTTTTATTTGAAGTAGGTGACGATCGGGAAGAAGGGGTGGAACTTGCCATGTTCACCTGTTATTCCTGTCTGGAAAGCTGGCAACCAATTTGGAAGCTATACGAAAAGATGGTGAAGATTATTACTTACATAACAGAACAGCGCATTCTCAGAGCGAACCAACTAGGAAGCTATCAGGAAATCAGACGAACTAGCGAGGATAGGGCAGAGAAACAGGGATCCCATGGGGTTTGTACCAATCAGGAATGGTTGCCGCCACGATCACGGTAGTTATTGTAATTGTGCTTTCCACAGTTTCTAAAACGGAACAATTGAAGGATTTAGTGCTAAAAGCTGTCCATAAGGAGAAAAAAGCAAGGCAGTCTGTTGAATGACCGTACGGCTCCAGTGATGTAGAGGTCAGGGAAGGCATGCAGTTCAAAGGGGTTAGTGAATTGTGACTGAGGGAGTTCGGAAGGGCACAACACAGTAACTGAATGCACTGGCCCCGAGTGAACCTCAGGGGTGGGATGTGGGAGGCCAGGTAATAAGGATATAAAAACATTAGAAATAGGAGCAGGTGTAGGCCATACGGCCCATCGAGCCTGCTTCACCATTTTATACGATCGTGGCTGATCCAATCGTGGACTCAGGTCCACTTCTCTGCCCGCTCCCCATAACCCCTTGTTGCTTATCCGTTAAGCAACTGTCTATCTCTGTCTAAAATTAATTCAATATGCCAGGTTCCACAGCTCTCTGAGTCAGCGAATTCTACAGATTTGCAACCCTCTGAGAAAATAAATTTCTCTTCATCTCAGTTTAAAAATGGACAACCCCTTATTACAACTTTATGCCCCCTAGTTCTAGTCTCCCCCATCAGCGGAAACATTCTCTCTGTATTCACCTTGTCAAGCACCCTCATAATTTTATACGTGTCGGTAAGATGACCTCTCAATCTTCTGAATCCTATTGAGTAGAGGCCCAATCTACTCAACCTTTCCTCATAGGTTTCCCCTCATGTTCGGAATCAACCTAGTGTACCTTCGCTGAACTGCCTCCAAAGCATGTATATCGTTTACTAAATATGGAAACCAAAACTGCACGCAGTATTACAGGTGTGGCCTCACCAATACCCTGTATAACTGTAGCAAGACTTCCTTGCTTTTATACCCCATTCCCTTTGCAATAAAAGACAACATTCCATTGGCCTTCCTGATCACTTGCTTTACCTGCATACTAATATCTTGTGTTTCATGCACAAATATCCCCAAGTCCCACTGTACTGCAGCACTTTGCAATCTTTCTTCTTTTAAATAATAACTTGCTGTTTGATTTTTTTTCTGCCAAAGTGCATGACCTCACACTTTCCAACATTGTACTCCATCTACCAAATATTTGTCCACTCACATTGCCTGTTAATATCCTTTTGCAGATTTTGTGTTTCCTCCTCACACATTGCTTTTCTTCCCACGGAACAAAACTATGCAAGGTTGGAGTATTGAAGCACAGTACAAGAGAATAATATCCTTGATGAAGCTAGTCACACAGTATAAGCAGGTTGGTTACAAATGAGAATGAAACCCGATGAAGCTTCATCAGCGAACCAGCAGGTCACTGAGATGACACGAAATGATTATGAACTTGGTGAACCGGATTCGTCCATTCCAGTTGGAGGAGGCTGAATGGGTGCCCGATGTAATAGCCCCACCTAATCAGGCACAGTATGTTCCAAATGGAAGTGGATAGGACATCGAAACTGTAAGAATTTTCCCGGCTCCAGATTCAGAAACACGTCCTGTCCAAAAGCAAGACCCACATTGCCAAATAATCACACGTCATAGTAAATAAATATCGTGAATGGTAGAAGTAGGAGCGTCCGAGGGTTTAGGCCCAGGCTACATTTTCAATGGCGTCGTAACTATACCAGTGTAACCATCCATTATATTAAAGGAATGTGTAATGAGGCAAGATTAATAAATTACTTCGTAGTATAAGATACTCTGGAAATTAGTGACCATAACTTAGTTGAATTTACAATTCAGTTGGAGGCTGAGAAATTTGGTTCTCAAAACAATGTCCTGAGCTTAAAAAAGGAGACTTCAAAGGTATGAGGGCAGAGTTGGCTAAAGTGGACTGGGAAAATAGATTAAAGTATGGGACGGTTGATTAGCAGTGGCAGATATTTAAGCAGATATTTCCTAACTTGCAACACACATATATCCCAATGAGAAGGAAAGACTGTAAGAGAAGCGATAACCATCCGTGGCTAAATAAGGAAATAAGAGATGGTATCAAATTGAAATCAAGACCAGTGGGAGGACAGCTGTTGGGACATTTTTAAAAGCCGGCAAAGAACGATTAAAAATATGCTGAAGAGGGGGAAGATGGATTTGAAAGCAAACTAACGTGAAACATAAAAAAGACAGTAAATGTTTCTACAGGTGCATAAAAAGGAAACGAGTGCCTAAAGTAAATGTTGATTCCCCTAGCCGATGAGACTACAGAATTAATATTGGAGAACGGTAAATAGCAGAGAAGTTGAACACATATTTTGCATCAGTCTTAGCGTTAGGAGACTGCAAAAACTTCCCAATAGTGGATAATCAAGGGGCTATGAGGAGGGAGGAACTTAATACAATCAGTATCACTAAAGAAGTTGCACCTGTCAAAATAATGGGACTTAAGGCGGACAAGTACCCTGGACCTGATTGCTTACATCCTAGGGTCTGTGAAAAGTGGCTGTGGAGATAGTGGATGCATTGGATGTGATCTACCAATATTCCCAGGATTCTGGGGCGGTCCCAGAGGATTGGAAAATGGCAAATATAACGCGCCTATTAAAAAGAAATGAGGCAGACAAAAACGACAAAACTATAGACCAGTTAGCCTAACATCAGTCTTTGGTAAAATGCACCAGCGGGACATTTGGAAAAGCATAATTCAATCAAGCAGAGTCAGCATGGTTTTATGAAAGGGAAGGGAAATCAAATTTGACAAATTTTAGGGTGGTCTTTGAGGATGTAATGAGCAGGGTGGGTAAGGAGGAACCAGTGGGTGTGCTATATTTAGATTTCCAGAAGGCATTCGATAAGCTGCCACATAAAAGGTTATGGAACAAGGTAGAAGTTCACGATTTGGGGGTAATATATCAGCAAGGATAGAGAATTTGAGAACTAACAGAAAACAGAGAGTCGGGATAATTAGGTAATTTTCAGGTTGGCAAATAGTAACTAGTGGAGTGCTGCAGGTTTCGATACTGGGCCTCAGCTCTTTACAATCTATATTAATAAATTAGATGAAGGAAGTGACTGTCATGTTGCCGTTTGCTGATGAAACAAAGATGGGTGGGAATGCAAATTGTGAGAAGGACACAACACATCTGCAAAAGGTATGTAAACAGGTTAAGTGTGGGCAAAAATTTGGCAGACGGAATATAATGTGGGAAAATGTGAGGTTATCCACTTTGGCAGAAAATATAGAAAACCAAATTATAGTTTAAATAGAGAAATATTGCAAAGTCCTGCAGTGCAAAGGGACCTGAGGCTCCTTATGCATGACACACAAAAGGTGAGTATGTAAGTACAGCAGTTAATCAGGAGGGCAGATGGAATGTTGCACTTTATTTCAAGGTGGGGTAGAGTATAAAAGCAGAAACGTCCTGTTTCAACCTTACAAGGTATTGGTGAGACCACACCTGGAGTACTGCGTACAGTTTTGGTCTCCATATTTAAGGAAGGATATAATGCATTGGAGATGGTTCAGAAAAGGCTCATTAGGTTTTTTCCGGAGATGAGGGAGTTGACTTTTGAGGAAATGTTGAGTAGGTTGGGCTTATACTCATTGGACTAAAGCAGAATGAGAGGTGGTCTTATAGAAACATATAACATAATGAAAGGAACTAAACAAGATGGATGCCGAGAGTATATTTCGACTCATAGGGAAAACTAAAACTAGGGGACATAGACTCAGAATAAGGAGACGCTTATTTAAAACTGAGACGAGGAGGAATTTCTTCTCTCAGATGGTTGTAAATCTATGGAATTCTCTGCCCCCGAGATCGGTGGTGGGTGGGTCATTGAATATATTCAAGTCGGAGATAGACAGATTTTTGAGCAATGAGAGAATAAAGGAGTATGTGTAGCTGGTAGTGAAGTGGAGCTGACACCATGACCGGATCAGCCACGATCTCATTAAATGGAGAAGCATACTCGAGAGGATAGGTGACCTACACCTGCCCCTATTTCTTGTGTTCATACTCCTCTCACCACTACCTCTGGAGTCCGCGAAGCAGCTAGCCTCGCCCCCAACACACGATTTATCAATTACTTGCTGCCCTTGCCGACATCATCCGAAAACACAATGTTAGATTCCATCTATAAGCTTGTGTCACTAAACACATATGTTGTCCTTATGAAACAGGAGAATTGGCTCTAGCATGTGGAAATTAGTTGTGCAATGATCTTGGAATGATCTGCAGAAACAGGAGATTAACGTCCAAAATAAGAGAATTATCTCCAGAAGAAGTGTATTTACGAAATGCAGAAATAGGGGAGTTAGCTCCAGAAACAGTGGAATAGGGATCTCCAGAAACAATGGAATTAGGAAGTGCAGAAACAGGTGAATTAGCGGTAGAAACAGAGGTATTTGAAGCTGCAGAAACGGTGGAATTACGAGCTCCAGGAACAGGAAAAATGGGTCCTGAACAATTCACCTCGCTCCAGAATTTGGAAATCGAGATATCCAGAAAAGGTGGAATTATCTCCAAATAAAGGGGAACTAGGAGCTCCAAAAACAGGGGAATTGGGAGCTCAAGGAACTGGGGAATTAGGAGCTACATGAAGAAAGTGGAATTAGCTCCATAAACAGGTTACTTACCTGCATAAAAAGTGGATGTCTCCATAAACACTGTAAGCTCCATAAACACTCCAGAAACAAGGGAATTATTACCTCCAGAAACATGGGAATTGGCAGCTCCAGTAAAAGGTGAATTACCTCCAGAAACGGGTGAATTCGCTGCAGGAACACGGGCCTAAGATCTCTTTAAATTTGGGGAATTAGCTCCAGAAACAGGGGGATTTACACCAGAAACAGTGGATATAGCTGCAGAAACTGGAATTAGATCCAGAAACTGTAGAAAGAGAAGCGCTAGGGACAGGGTAATTAGGAGCTGCAAAAAAAGTCTAATTTGGAAATCCAGAAAAATGGAAATTAGGGGCCCCTGTAACAGCAAAATTAGCTCAATAGGGGAATTGGGATGTTCAGGAAAAGGGGAATAAGGAGCTTAGAGTGAGGCGAAGTAGATGTGTAAACAGAGGAAATAGGAACTGCAGAACCAGTGGAGCTAGGGAATATGTGCCAGAAACGGGAATTAAGTACAAAAACAGTGGAATTAGCTCCAGAAACAGGAGGTTCAACTCCAGAAACAGAATTATATCGGAAAAAAGTGGAATTCGCTCAAGAAACATGAGATTTAACTCCAGAAACTGGAGAATTAGATCCCAAAATATCAGAATTAGCTCTAGGAACAGGAGATTTAACTCCAGAAACATGAGAATTAGATCCATGAACAGGTGAATTCGCTCCAGAAACAGGAGAAATAGATCATAAATAGGGGAATTAGGAGCTCCAGGAATTAAGAAATTAGCAGCTCCATGGACAGGGGAGCAATTAACCACAAAAACGGGGGAATTAGGTCAAGAAAATTACATTTCGCGTCAGAAAAAGCACATTAGGAGAACCAGAAACAGGGGAATTAGCTCCATTAGCCGGATATTTAATCCGGAAACTGTGCATGCAGCTCAAGAAGCACAGGAATCCGCTCCAGAATTGGGAGAATTTATATCTCTAGACGCAAGGGAAATTGAGCTCAAGAAGCAGATAAATGGGCTGTAGAAACAGAGGAATTAGAGCTTCAGAAAGTGTATATAGGAGCTGCAGCAACTGGAGAATTGGGAAATCCAGAAACTGAGGTATAAGATCCAAAAATAGAGGACTTACCTCCAGAGAATTAGAAATTAGATCCTAAAACAGGTGAATGGGTGCTCCAAAAATAGTGGAATTAAGAGCTGGAGAAATAGAGGAATTAACACCAGAAACAGTGGAATTGTGATCTACAGAAATGGGAGAATTGTGAGATCAGAAACAGGTAAATTAACTGTAGATACAAGAATTAGGAACCGCAAAACATTGGAATTAGGAGCTCCAGGAAGAGGGGGATTAGTTCCCAGACAAGGGCTTTTGTTAAAAAAAAAAGGCTATTCTGAGTTCCTGAAACAGTAGAAATGTTCAAGAAACAGGGGAACTAACTCCAGAAATAGAGGAATTTGTTCTAGAATAGAGGAATTACGAAGACCAGGAACTAATATTTAGGAGCTCCAGAAACAGGAAAAATAGGTCCAGAAAAAGGGAAATAACTCCAGAAGCAAGTGCATTGGGGAAATCATAAACAGTCAAATTAGGAGCTTCAGAAACACGAGAATTAGATCAATGAACGGGTGATTTAGGTCCAGAACAAGGGAATGAATTTCAGAAACAAGGGGAATTAACAAATCCATAAACTGGGGAATTAGCTCCATAAACATTGGAATAGGGATCTCCAGAGGCAATGGTATTAGGACCTCCAGAAACAGCTGAATTAACAGAAGAAACAGGCGAATTTGAAGCTGCAGAGACTGCGGAAATAGATGCTCCAGGAACAGGGAAAATGGCTCCCGAACAAAAGATTTCGCTACAGAATTTTGGAATTGGAACATCCAGATGCGGTGGAATTTACACCAAAAAAGGGAATTAGGAGTTCCAGAAAGAGGGGAATTAGTACATAGAAACACATAGAAAATAGATGCAGGAATAAGCCATTCGGATCTTCGAGCCTGCACCGCCATTCAATGAGTTCATGGCCGAACATGCAACTTCAGTACACCATTCCTGCTTTCTCGCCATAACCCTTGATCCCCCTAGTAGTAAGGACTACATCTAACTACTTTTGAATATATTAGTGAATTGGCCCCAACAACATTATGTGGTAGAGAATTCCACAGGTTCACCACTCTCTGGGTGAAGAGGTTTCTCCTCATCTCGGTCCTAAATGGCATCCCCTTATCCTTAGACTGCGACCCCTGGTTCTGGAATTCCCCAACATTGGGAACATTCTTCCTGCATCTAACCTGTCTAAACCGGTCAGAATTTAAAACGTTTCTACATGAGATCCCCTCTCATTCTTCTCAACTCCAGTGAATACAAGCCCAGTTGATCCAGTCTTTCTTGATATGTCAGTCCCGCCACCCCGGGAATCAGTCTGGTGAATCTTCGCTTCACTCCCTCAATAGCAAGAACGTCCTTCCTCAAGTTAGGAGACCAAAACTGTACCCAATACTCCAGGTGTGGCCTCACCAAGGCCCTGCACAAGTGTAGTATCACGTCCCTGCACCTGTACTCAAATCCGCTCGCTATGAAGGCCAACATGCCATTTGCTTTCTTAACTGCCTACTGTACGTGCATAACAACCTTCAATGACTGATGTACCATGACACCCACGTCTCGTTGCACCTCCCCTTTTCCTAATCTGTCACAATTCAGATAATAGTGTGTCTCTCTGTTTTTACAACCAAAGTGGATAACTCATATTTATCTACGTTATACTTCACCTGTAATGCTTTGCCCACTCACCTAACCTATCGAATTCACTCTGCAGCCTCATAGCATCCTCTTCGCAGATCACACTGCCACCTAACTTCGTGGTATCCGCAAGTTTGGAGAAACTACATTCAATCCCTTCGCCAAAATCATTACTGTACAATGTAAACAGCTGGTGCCCCAGCACAGAAACTAGCGGTACCCACTGGTCACTGCCTGCCATTCTGAAAAGTACGCATTTATTCCTACTCTTTGCTTCCTATCTGACAACCAGTTCTCAATCCACGTCAGCACACTACCCCCAATACCATGTGCTTTAACGTTGCACATTAATCTCTTGTGTGGGACCTTGTCGAAAGCCTTCTGAAAGTCCAAATACACCACATCAACTGGTTCTCCCTTGTCCACTCTACTGGAAACATTCTCAAAAAATTCCAGAAGATTTGTCAAGCATGATTTCCCTTTAACAAATCCATGCTGACTTGGACCTATCATGTCACCTCTTTCCAAATGCACTGCGAAGACATCCTTAATAATTGATTCCATCATTTTGCCCACTACCGATGTCAGGCTGACCGGTCTATAATTCCCTGTTTTCTCTCTCCCTCCTTTTTCTAAAAAGTGGGGTTACATTAGCTAGCCTCCACTCCATAAGAACTGGTCCAGAGTCTATGGAATGTTGGGAAATGACTGTCAATGCATTCGCTATTTCCAAGGCCATCTCCTTAAGTACGCTAGGATGCAGATCATCAGGTCCTGGGGATTTATCGGCCTTCAATCCCATCAATTTCCCCAACACAATTTCCCGACTAATAAGGATTTCCCTCAGTTCCTCCTTCTTACTAGAGCCTCTGACCCTTTTATATCCGGAAGGTTGTTTGTGTCCTCCTTATTGAATACCAAACCAAAGTACTTGTTCAATTGGTCTGCCATTTCTTTGTTCCCAGTTATGACTTCCCCTGCTTCTGACTGCAGGGGACCTACGTTTCTCTTTACATATCTATAGAAGCTTTTGCAGTCCAATTTAATGTTCCCTGCATGCTTCCTCTCGTACTCTATTTTCCCTGCTCTAATCAAACCCTTTATCCTCCTCTGCTGAGTTCTACATTTCTCCCATTCCCCGGGTTCGCTGCTATTTCTGGTCAATTTGTATGCCACTTCCTTGGCTTTAATCCTAAACCCTGATTTCCCTTGATAGCCACGGTTGAGCCACCTTCAATTTTTTATTTTTATGCCAGACAGGGATGTACAATTGTTGTAATTCATCCATGCAGTCACTAAACGTCTGCCAATGCCTATGCACTGTCAACCCCTTTAAGTATCATTCGCCAATCTCTCCTAGCCAATTCACGCCTCACACCTTCAAAGTTACCCTTCTTTAAGTTCTGGACCATGGTCTCTGAATTAACTTTTTCATTCTCCATCCAAATGTAGAATTCCACCATATTATGGTCACTCTTCCCCAAGGGGCCTCGCACAATGAAATTGTCAATTAATCCTCTCTCATTACACAACACCCAGCCTAAGATGGTCTCCACCTGAGTTGGGTCTTCGACATATTGATCTAGAAAACCATCCGTTATGCACTCCAGGAAATCCTCCTCCATCGTATTGTTTCTAGTTTGGTTAGCCCAATCTATTTGCATATTAAAGTCACCCATGATAACTGCTGCACCTTTATTGCATGCACCCCTAATTTCCTGTTTGATATCCTCCCCAACATCACTACTACTGTTTGGAGGTCTGTACACAAATCCTACTAGCGTTTTCTGCCCCCTGGTATTCCGTAGCTCCACCCATCCTGATTCCACATCTTCCAAGCTAATGTCTTTCCTTACATTAGCATTAATTCCCTCTTTAACCAGTAACGCCGTCCCGCCTCCTTTTCCTTTCTGTCAATCCTTCCTAAATGTTGAATATCTTTGGATGTTGAGTTCCCAGTCTTGATCACCCTGGAGCCATGTCTCCGTGATGCCAACCACAATTTATCCATTAACGGCTATCTGCAGTTAATTCGTCAATCTTATTCCGAATATTCCTCGCATTGAGGTACAGAGCCTTCAAGCCTTTTTAACACACTTAGACCCTTTAGAATGTTGCTGCAATGTGGCCCTTTTTGTTTTTTGCCTTGTGTTTCTCTGCCCTCCACTTTTACTCATCTCCTTTCTGTCTTTTGCTTATGTCTCCATTTTGTTTCCCACTGTCTCCCTGCATTGGTTCCCATCCTCCTGCCATATTAGTTTAAATCCTCCCCAACAGCACTAGCAAACACTCCTCCTAGGACATTAGTTCTGGTCCTGCCTAGGTGCAGACCATCCGGTTTGTACTGGTCCCATCTCCACCAGAACCGGTTCCAATGACCCAGGAATTTGAATCCCTCCCTGCTGCACCACTGCTCGAGCCACGTATTCATCTGAGCTATCCTGCGATTCCTACTCTGACTAGCACGTGGCAATGGCAGCAATTCCGAGATTACTACTTTTGAGGTCCTACTTTTTAATTTAGCTCCTAGCTCCTAAAATTCGTTTTGTAGGACCTCATCCCATCTTTTACCAATATCGTTGGTACCAATGTGCACCACGACAACTGGCTGTTCAGCCTCCCTTTTCAGAATGTCCTGCACCCGCTCCAAGACATCCTTGACCCTTGCACCAGGGAGGCAACATACCGTCCTGGAGTCTCGGTTGCGGCCGCAGAAACGCCTATCTATTCCCGTTACAATTGAAGCCCCTATCATTAATGCTGTCCCACTCTTTTTCCTGCCCTCCTGTGCAGCAGAGCCAGCCGTTGTGCCATGAACTTGGCTGCTGTTGCTCCCCCCTGATGAGTCATCCCCCTCATCAGTACTCAAAGCGGTGTATCTGTTTTGCAGGGGGATGACCGCAGGGGATCCCTGCACTACCTTCCTTGCACTGCTCTTCCTGTTGGTCTTCCATTCGCTATCTGGCTGTGGACCCTTTACATGCGCTAAGATCAACTCACTAAAAGTGGTGTTCATGTCATTCTCAGCATCGTGGATGCTCCAGAGTGAATCCACCTTCAGCTCCAATTCCGCAATAGCTCCAGAAAAAGTGGAATTAGCTCCACAAATAGCTAATTGGATCTCTAGAAACATAGAAATTAGGAATTCAGAAACAGGTGAATTACCTGTAGAAACAGAGGAATTAGGAAGTGTACAATAATTGGAATTAGGAGCTGCAGGAAGCGAGGAATTAGATCCCGGACAAGCAAATTCGTTCGAGAAACAGGGATATTGGGAGTTCTAAAAACAGAAGAAATGGCCCAGAAATAAAGGAGTTAACTCCAAAAACAGGGAAATTTGCTGCAGAAACCAGGGAATTGACTCTAGCATAGGAAAATTAGGAGCACCAGGAAAAGGGGAATTAGGAATTCCAGTATCAGGGAAATTAGGAACTCCAGGAACAGGGGAATTAAGAACTCTGGGAACAGGGGAATTAGGAACTCCAGGAACAGGGGAATTGGGAATTCCAGTATCAGGGGAAATGGAACACCAGAAACAGGGGAATTAGGAGCTCCAGGAACAGGTGATTAGGAACTCCAGGAACAGTGGAACTAGCAACTTCAGGAACAGGGGAATTAGGAACTCCAGGATAAGGGATATTAGGGACTCTGGTAACAGGGGATTAGGAACTCTGGGAACAGGGGAATTCGGAACTCCAGGAACAGCGGAATTAGGAGCTCCAGAAACAGGGGAATTAGGAACTCCAGGAACAGGGGAATTAAGAACTCTAGGGACAGGGTAATTATGAACTCCAGAAACAAGGGAATTAGAATCTCCAGGAGAAGGGGAATAAGGAATTCCAGGAACAGAGGAATAAGGAACTCCAGGAACAGGGGAATTAGGAACTCCAAAATCAGGTGAATTTCTGGTGGAATTGGGAGCTCCAGGAACAGGGAAGATGGCTCCCAAACAAGGGATTGCGCTCCAAAATTTGGGAATTTGTGTATTATGCAAGCCAGAATCGGTGGAATTAACTCTAAAAGAGGGTAATTAGCAGTTGCAGAGAGAGGGGAATTAGGATCTCAAGAAACAGGGGAATTTGGAGCGGCAGTAAAAAAAGATAATTAGGTCCACAAACAGTGGATTTGCTCCAGAAACACTGCATGTAGGAACTCCGGAAACAGGGAAATTATGAACTCCAGAAACAGGGAAAGTGGCTCCAGAAACAGAGGAATTAGGTGCTCCAGAATCTGTTCCAGAAACAGGAGTATTAGGAGTTCAAAAACAGGGAAATTAGCTCCAGAAACAGGCGAACTGGCTATAGCATAGGACCATTATGAGCTCCTGAAACAGGGAGGTTTGGAGCACCAAAAACGAGGGGACCAGTACCATAAACAGGGAAATAAGACCACCTGAAATTGGGAAATTAGGATCTTCAGCAAAACGCGGAATTGGAGAGGTCACACAAAGTCGAATAATGAGCTCCAAAATCAGGGCAATTATGAGCTCGAGAAACAATGAATTTGGAGCTCCAGAAACTGTGGGAATATGATCGCTTGAATCACGGGAATTAGGATCTCGAAAAACATAACAATTAGGGAGATCTCCGGATGAAGCAGAATTAGGAGAGGGCTCAATGAACAAGGCAATTCGCAGCACCAGAGATAGTGGAATTAGAAGCAAAAGACAAAGGGCAATTAGGAGCTCATGAAACAGGGAGGTTACGAGCACCATAAGCGGGGGGACCAGCGCCATAAACATGGAAATAAGAGCACCTGACATGGGGGAATTAGGATCTTCAGAATTAGGAGCGGTCACAAACAGTAGAACAACGAGCTCCAGAATCAGGGAAATTAGGAGCTCCAGTAATTGTGAATTTGAGCTCCAGAAACTGCTGAATTATGATCCCTTGAAGCAGGGAATAGCTATCTCTAAAAGCAAGGGAATTAAGAGCTCCAGAAATAGGGATTAGGAGAGATCACCCGAAACAGTGGATTCATGAGAAGGCCCCTGAGCAAGGGAATTAGGAGCTCCAGAAACAGGGGAATTGAAAGCACCATAGAGGGGTACTAGCAGCTTTATAAACGGGGAAATAAGAGAAACAGAAATAGATGAATTAGGACCTAATGAAACAATGGGATTAAGATTTTCAGAATAAGGAGTAATTAGGAGAAGGCACCAGAAACAGTGGAATTAGAAGATCCGGAAACATTGGAATTAGGAGATCCAGAATCAGTGGAAATAGGAGTTCCAGAAACAGTGACGTTAGGAGGTTCAGAAACAAAGTAATTAGCTGCAACAGAAATAGTAGTAGGAGCACCAACAAAACGGGAAATAGCTGCTCGAAAAAGAGAGATATTAGGAGATCCATAAACAGGGTAAATAAGAGCAATATAAAATAGCGAACATGCGGCTTCATAAACAGAGAACTAAGACCACAAGAAACAGAGGATTATGAGCTCCAAAAGAACGAATTACGAGCACCATGAACAGGGGAATTTGGATCTCCAAAAAGAGAATAATTATGAGCTCTAGAAGCAGGGGACTCTGACCCCAGACCCCAATCTCTCACCCCTCTTTCAACCTTGACCCCAATTTCTGACCCCTGAGCTAAATCTCTGACCCCTAACCCCAGTCGCTGACTCCACTCTCTCTCCCATAGTCCCACTTTTTGTCACCTGACTCCACTCTATGAAACCTGTTACTATTCTGTGAACCCTGACATAATTCTCTGACCCGTGACGCCACTGTCTGGCGACAATTTATGACCCCTGACCCCTCTCCCTGAACTCTGAACCCACTCTCTGACCTCTAACTCCAATCTCTGACACCACTCTGTTTCCTGACCCCAATTTATGACCCCACTTTCTGATTTCTGACCCCACGCTCTGACGCCTGACGCCACTTCCTTGCCCCACACTGTGACTCCATTCTCTGACCTCTGACCGTAATCCCTGACCCCTGACCCCACTCACTGACAACACCCACTGACCCAACTCACTGACCCCATTCACTGAATCCTGATTCCATTCACTGACTCCTGACCTAACTCAATGATCACATTCACTGTCACCTGACCCCATTCACTGACTCCACACACTGCCCCCTGACCCGACTCACTGACCCCTGACCACACTCACTGACATCTATCCCCAGTCTCTGACAACTGACCTATATACTTTCATCATTTATTTAACTCACTCCCTGACTCCTGATTATACAGATTTAACCCTGACCCCAGATCTCAAGAATCGGTGGATTTATGAGGGAGCTCAAGAAAGCGGTGAATTACGAGGTCCAAAAACGGGTGAATAGGTATCCTCAAAATGATGGGAATTAGGACCTCCGGAAGCAGGGGATATCACCAAAAATAATACAATTACGATAGAGCTCCAGAGGCAGGGGAATTTGGAGCTCTGGAAGCAGGGAATTGGAGTTCCTGAAGCAGAGTAATTGGAGCTCCAGAAACAGGGGAATTGCAACCACAATAAAAGATGGAAGAAGCAGCTCCAGATAGAGGTAATAAGAGTAGCAATATAGGAGCCAATGGAAGAATAGAATTAGGATCGTCAAAATAAGCAGGAATTAGGAGAGGGGACCCGAATGAGCGGAATTCCGAGCTCCAGAAACAGGGGAGGTAGGAGCTCCACAAACGGGGGGATTGAAAATGCCATAGAGGGGACAACTAGCAGCTCCATAAATAGGGAAAATGTTGCATCAGAATCAGCAGAATTAGGTGCTCCAGTAAGAGGTGAATTAGGAGCTCCAGAAACAATGGAATTAGGAACTGCAGAAACAAGGCAATTAGGAGCTCCAGAAACTGTGGAATTAGGGGCGCCACAACCAGCAAAATTAGGAAGTACAGGGGATTGACGAGAGGGCAACATCAACATGGCTCACTCAGTGACCTCTGCCACACTCATGGACACCTGATTCCACTCACTGAACACTGACCTCACTCACTTATCCCACTCCATGAACCATGACCCTACTCACTGACTCATGCCCCACTCACTGAGCCCACAATCCATTCTTGGAATCTACTCTCTGACTGCACTTTGACCCCTGATCCCAGTCTCTTTTTTTTTTTCATTGACGCGATGTGGGTATCGCTGGCAAGTCCAGCATTTATTGCCGATCCCTAATTGCTCTTGAGATGATGAAGGTGAGCCACCTTCTTGAACCGCTGCAGTCGGTTTAGTGATCGTATTCCCACAGTGCTGTTAGGGAGGGAGTTTCATGACGTTGTCCCAGCGACGATGAAGGAACAGCGACATTCTTCTAAATCAGGATGCTGGCTTGATGCGGAACTTGGAGGTGATGGTGCTCACATGTGCTTGCTGCCCTTGTCCGTTTAGGTGGTAGAGGTCGAGATTTTGTAATTTGCCATAGAAGACGTCTTGGCACGTTGCTGCAGTGCATCGTGTAGGTAATACACACTGCAGCCACGGTGCGCCGGTGGTGGAAGGACTGAATGTTGCATGTGGCGGATGGGCTGCAAATCATGCGGGCTGTTTTGTCCTGGATATTTAGTGTTGCTGGAGCTGCACTCATCGAGGCAAGTGGAGAGTATTCCATCAAACTCCTGACTTGTGACTTGTAGATGGTTGAAAGGCTGTGGAGAGTCAGGAGGTGAGACATTTGCCACAGAATACCCAAACTCTGACCGGCTCTTGTTGCCATAATAATTATGTAGCCGGTCCAGTTAAGTTTCTGGTTAATAGTGACCCGCAGGATAATGATAGTGCGAGATTCGGTGATTGTACTGCCATTGAATGTTCAGGGGTGATATTTAGCCTCTTACTTGTTGGCGACAGTCATTGCCTGGCACTTGTGTGGCGCGAATGTTATTTGCCACTTATTAGCCAAAGCCTGAATGTCGTCCAGGTCTTGCAGTATGCGGACATGAAATGCTCCAGTATCTGATGGCTTGCAAGTGCAATTGAACACCGTGCAGTCATCAACGAAAATTCTCACTTCTGACCTAATGATGGAAGGAAGGTCATTGATGAAGGAACTGAAGATGGTGGGGCCAAGGACACTGCCCTGAGGAACTCCTGAAGCGATGTCCTGGGGCTGAGATGATTGACCTCCAACAACCACAACCATCTTCTTTTGTGCTAGGTATGACTCCAGCCAGTGTAGAGTTAGCCCGCTGATTCCCGTTGACTTCAGTTTTACTCGGGCTCCTTGAAGCCACACTCGGCCAAATGCGGCCTTGATATCAAGAGCAGTCACTCTCACCTCACATCTGGAATTCAGCCCTTTTGTCTGGAGCCGACTGGTTCTGGTGGAACCACAACTGGGCATCAGTGAGCAGGTTATTGGTGAGTAAGTGCTGCTTGACAGCCACTGTTGACGAAACCTTCCATCACTTTGCTGTTGATTGAGAGTAGACTGATGGGCGGTAATTGGCCGGATTTGATTTGTCCTGCTTTTTGTGGAATTGTCGAATAGATGCCAATGGTTTAGCTGCACTGCAACAGCCTGGCTCTCGGCACGGCTCGTTCTGGAGCACAAGTCTTCAGCATATGTTATAGTGGCCCATAGCTTTTGCTATACCCAGTGCATTGAGCCGGTTCTTAATGTCACGTGAAGTTAATCAAACTGGCTGAAGACAGGCTTTTGTGATGGATGGGACCTGAGGAGGAAGGCAAAATGCATCATCCACTCGGCACTTAAGGCTGATGCGTGTAAACACTTCAGCATGTTCTTTTGCAATAACGTGCTGGGCTCTGAATTCAATGAAGCTGGAGATATTCATGGAGTCTCCTCGTCCCGTTAATTGTTTAATGGACCGGATTTGGCAAGACAGCACAGCATTAATCTGATCCGTTAGTTGTGGAATTGCTTAGCCTTGTCTATAGCATGCTGATTCCTGTTCCCACTGCCTGAGCCCTGTCAACGACCAAACTAATTGACGGCACTCACTGAGTCCAGACCCCATTCACTGACGCCTGACCTCACTAACTGTCCCTTGACCCCATTAACTGACCGTTGACACCACTCACTGACCTCTGATCCCACTCGCTGATCTCGCTCTCTGACCAATGACTTCACTTTGAACTCTACCTGCACTTTCTGAGCCCTGACCCCACCCATTGACTCCACTCACTGCCCCTGACGGCACTCATTGAACCTCTTACCCCAATCACTAACAACACTCACTGACCCAACTCACTGAGCCCACTCACTGATCACATTCACTGAGCCCACTCACTGACCCCAGACACCACACACTGATTACAATCACTGACTCCACTCAGTGCCCCTTACCGCACTGACTGAACCCCTTACCCCAGTCACTGACTGCTGAATCCTATTACTGGCTCCTGACCCCACTCACTGACACCTATCCCCGCTGCCTGACCACATTCAATGACCCGACTAAAAGACCCCACTCAGTGAACACTGACACCATTTACTGACCCCTGACACCAATCTATGACGCCAGACACTAACCCCACGTCCTGACTCCTGACCGCACAGACTTACCGCTGCCTCCAGATCTCCAGAATTGGCAGAATTATGAGTGACATCCAGAAACAGGGGAATAATGATCTCCAAAAATAAGTTGAACAGAAGTTCCAGCAACAGGAATTAGAGAGGTCACCCATAATAGGATTTTGGACAGAGCTCCAAAAGCAGGGGAAATAGGAAATCTAGAAGCAGGGGAATTAGGAGCTCCTGAAACGAGTATTTGGAGAGAGCTCTTGAAAGAAGGACAATTAGTAGTCCGAATGCAGAGGAATTACGAGAGGACAAATTCAACGTGGGAATTGGCAGAAGGCTCCAAGCACAGGACAATTAGGAGAGAGCTCCTAAAATTGGGATATTATGTGTTGCTGCATAAGGGGAATTATGATAAGGCACGACCGATACGCCAATTAGGAGCACCACAAATAGCGGAGTTAGGAGGGTAATTAGGAGCTCCTGCAACAGGGGGATTACGAGCACCATACATGGAGGGACCAGGAGCACCATAACGAGGGAAATAAGAAACAGAACAATTACGAGCTCCTGAAATTGTGAAATTCCAATTTTCAACAAAAGGCGGAATGAGGAGAGGGTTCAAACAGTGCAATAAGGAGCTCGATAATCAGGGAAATTAGGAGCTCCAGAAACTGTGCATTTGGAGCTCCAGAAAGAAAGGAATTAGGATCTCATGAAATAGGGAAATGGGGATCTCCAAAAACGAGGGAATTAGGAGCTCCAGAAAGAAGGGAATTAGGCGCTTTAGAAGCTGTAATTTGGGGCGATCACACAAAACAGTGGAATTATGAGAGAACTCCAGAAGCAGGTGACTTAGGGACTCCTGAAACAGTGGAATTGGAGCTCCAGAATAAAAAGGATTATTACGAGCGTCATAGAGCGGGGAACTATGCGACTGACAGATGGAAAATTCCCTGGACCTGATGGCCTACATCCAAGGATTCTTAAAGAGATGGCTGCAGAGATAGTGGATGCATTGGTTTTGATCTTCCAAAATTATATAGATTCTAAAACGGTCCCAGCCGATTGGAAAGTAACAAATGTAACACCTCAAATCACTAATGGAGGGAGAGAGAAAACAGGGAACGACAGGCCAGTTACCCTGACATCAGTCGTCGGGAAAATGCTGGAAATCATTGTTAAGGAAGTGGCACTTAGAATATCATAACTGATGTATCTATTTGGACTGCATTTTTTTTGGCGCACAGGCATGTGTCCAGTCCCACCCACCACTGCCCGTACCGCACCTTTTTGACAGACTTGCGACAAGCAACACGCCTTCTCAAGTTCCGCCCCCATTCCCGGCCAAAATAATTCCATCCACATGTTGCCGAGAAGCAGGACTTGAGGTTGCCACTCTCTCACCCCCTTCCCCCCGGTTGGCGGTGGTCCTGGGGCCGAGTGGTTAGCTTGTGGCCGAGAGCGAAAGAGAAGCTGGGGAGAGAGAGAGAGAGACTGGTGGGAGTATGAGAGAGGCTGTGGGCGAATGAGAGAATCTGGGGGCAGTGGGAAAGGCCGGTGGAGGGGAAGAAAGGCTGGGGGTGACGGAGTGATAGGCTGGGGATGTGAGAGAGGCTGGGGGTATTGAGAGAGTCTGGGGAGAGTGGGAGCGGCTGTGGAGAGAGATAGAGACTGGGGAGTGTGAGAGAGTCTGGGGGGCGCGTGAATGGCTGGGGGGAGAGTGAGAGACTGGGGAGAGTGAGAGAGGTTGGGGGGAGAGAGAAAGAAGCTGGGGGAATGAGAGTGGCTGGGGAGAGGAAGAGGCTGGGTAGAGTGAGAGAATCTGGGGGGAGAGAGAGAGAGCCTGGGGCGGGGAGGGCAGCGAAAGACTGGGTGAAGAGAGAGATGCTGAGAGGAGAGTGAGGGAGGTTGGGGCAGTGAGAGAGGCTACGGGAGAGGGAGAGACCGGCGAAGAGTGAGAGAGACTGGGGGCAGAGAGAGAGGCTAGGGGAGAAGGAGAGCCTGGGGAGAGTGAGAGAGGCTAGAGGGAGAGAGAGGCTGGGGGAGAGTGAGAGAGACTGGAAAGAGAGAGAGGCTAGGGGACAGGGAGAGGCTGGGGGAAGTGAAAGAGGCTTGAGGGAGTAAGAGAGGCTGGTGGAGAGTGAGTGAGGCTGGGGAAGTGTGAGAGAGGCTGAGGAGAGAGGGAGAGGCTGGGGGAGTGAGTAAAGCTGTAGGGTGTGAGAGAGGCAAGGGGAAATTGTGTGAGGCTGGTCGAAGAGGGAGTGAGGCAGGGGGAGTGTGAGAAATGCTAGGGGAGATTGAGAGAGATTGGGGCGAGAGCGAGTGGCTGGGGAGAGTGATAGCAGCTCGGGGAGATTGAGAGTCTGGTGGAATGAGAGAGACTGGATGATTGACAGAGAGGCTGGGGGAGAGTGAGAGAAGCTGAGGAGACTGAGAGAGGCTGAAGGGAGAGAGAGACTGGGGAGAGTGAAATAGATTGGAGGAAGTGAGAGAGGCTGGGGAAGAATCAGAGGCTAGGGCAAGTGAGAGAGGCTGGGGCGAGTGAGAGTGGTTGGGGAGAGTGTCAGGCTGGTGGGGGTGAGAATGGGTGGGGGAAGAGGGAGAGGCTGGGGGGGGAGAGAGAGAGACTGGGAGAGGGAGTGAGAATGGCTGGGGGGAGGGAGATGCTGGGAGGAATGAGAGAGACTGGGGGTGTGAGAAGTGTTGGGGGAGAGTGAGAGAGGCTGGGGAACGAGTGAGAGAGACTGGGGGAGAGTGAGAGGCTAGGGTGAGAGTGAGAGAGACTGGGGGACAATGAGAGACCGGGAGGGAGGCAGAGAAAATGGGAGGAAAGTGAGAGACTGGGGCGGAGAGAGGGATGCCGAGGGCGAGTGAGAGAGGCTGGGGGGAGAGAGAGAGGCTGAGAGGAAAATGAGAGAGGCTGGAGGAGAGTGAGAGAGACTGGGGATGAGTGAGAGAGGCCAGGGGAGAGTGAGTGATTGGTGGGAGAGAAAGGTTGGGGAGAGTGAGAGAGACTGGGGGAGAGTGAATGTGTCTGGGGAGAGTGAGAAATACTGTGGGAGAATGAAAGGCTGGGGCGATTGAGAGAGGCTGGGGGGAGAGTGAGAGAGTTTGGGGGAAAGGGAGAGGCGGAATGAGTCATGAGAGGCTGGAGGGAGTGAGAGAGGTTGGGGGACGTTGTGTGAGGCTGGGCGAGAGTGAGAGAGAATGGAGGGAGTGAGAGAGTCTGGAGGGGGAAGGAGACGCTAAGGGGAGTGAGAGAGGCTGGGGGAGAGTGTGAGTGGCTGGGGGAGAGTGAGAGAGGCTGGGGGAGAGTGAGAGAGGCTGGGGAACGAGTGAAAGAAGCTGGGGGAGAGTGAGAGCGGCTGGGGAGTGTGAAAGGCTGGGGGAGTGAGAATGGATAGGTGTGAATGAGATTAGCTGGGCGACAGTGAGAGAATAGGGGAAGAGAGAGGATGGGAGGAGAGTGAGAGATTTGCGGGGGAGAGGCTGAGGCAGAGTGAAAGTGGCTGGAGAGAGAGAGAAGCTGGGAGGAGAGTGAGAGACTGGGGGCAGAGAGCAAGGCTGGGGGAAGTGAGAGCATTTGGGGGAGTGTAAGAGGCTGGGGGGAGTGTGAGAGAGGCTGCGGGGAGAGTGGGAGGGATTGGTGGGAGAAAGAGGCTGGGGCGATTGAGAGAGGCTGGGTGAGAGTGAGAGCGGCTCGGGGGAGAGAGAGAGGCTGTGGGTAGAGTGACAGAGACTGGGGAAGATTGCGAGTGGCCAGGGGCAGAGTGAGAGATTGGGGGCAGAGGGAGAGCCTGGGGGAAGTGAGAGAATTTGGGGGAGTATGAGAGGCTGGGGGCAGTGTGAGAGAGGCTGCGGGGAGAGTGGGAGGGATTGGTGGGAGAGAGAAGCTGGGGAGATTGAGAGAGGCTGGGTGAGAGTGAGAGCAGCTCGGGGGAGAGAGAGAGGCTGTGGGTAGAGTGACAGAAACTGGGGAAGAGTGCGAGCGGCCGGGGGGAGAGTGAGAGACTGGGGGCAGAGCGAGAGGCTAGGGGAAGTGAGAGAATTTGGGGGAGTGTGAGAGGCTGGGGGGAGTGTGAGAGAGGCTGGGGGGAGAGTGGGAGGGATTGGTGAGAGAGTGAGGCTGGGGGAGAGAAAAAGGCTGAGTGGCGTGGGAGGGGCTGGAGGGTGTGAAAGATGCTGGGGGAGATTGAGTGAGTCTGTGGGAAGAGTGAGAGAGGCTGGAGGAGGGTGAGAGTGGATGGGGGAGCGTGAGAGATTTTGGGGAGAGTGAGAAAGTCTGTGGGAATTGAGAGGTTTGGGGGAGTGTCAGAGAAGCTGAGGGGAGAGTGAGAGAAATTGGGGTAGAGAGAGAGGCTGGGGCTTGAGAAAGAATGGGGGAGAGTGATAGAGGCCATTGGAGTGGGAGAGAGGGTGTGGGGGAGCGGGATATGCTGGGGGGAGTGAGAGAGGCTGGGAGGATTGAGAGAGGCTGGTGCAGCGTGAGAGGGGCATGAGGGTAGTGAGAGAGGCTGGGGTGAGTATGCGAGACTGGAAGGAGAGTGAGAGAGACTGGTGTGAGTGACAGAGGCTTGGGGAGAGGAAGCGATGCTGGAGGGAGTAAGAGAGGCTGGGGGAGAGAGTTAGAATGGGGGGAGTGAGAGAGGCTGTGGGGAGAGTGAGAGAGGCTGAGGAACGAGTGACAGGAGCTGGGGGAGAGTGAGAGAGGCTGGGGGGTGAGTGAACGACTGGGGGCAGAGAGAGAGAGGCTGGGGAGCGGAATGAGAGAAGCTCGGGGATGTGAGAGTCTGGAGGAGAGTGAGAGGCTGGGGGAGTGTGAGTGAGGCTGGAGCGAGAGTGGGAGAGATTGGTGGGAGAGAGAGGCTGGGGAGATTGAGAGAAGCTGGGTGAGAGTGAGAGCGGCTGGAGGGAGAGAGAGAGGCTGGCGGGAGAGTGAGTGAGGCTGGGGGAAGAGTGAGAAATGTTGGGAGAAAATGAGAGACAGGGGCGAGAGAAAGAGAGAGGCTGGGTAGAGGGAGATGCTGAGTGGAGTGAGAGAGACTTGAGGGAGCGAGAGAGGCTTGCGGAGATTGAGTGAGTCAGGAGGAAGAGTGAGAGAGGCCAGAGGAGAGTGAGAGAGTATGGGGGAGTGTGAGAGAGGCTGGAGGAGAGTGAGAGATTTTAGGAAGAGTGCGAAAAAGTATGGGAATGTGAGAGGCTTGGGGAAAATCAGAGAGGCTGAGGGGAGAGTGAGAGAAATTGGGGAGAGAGAGAGGCTGGGGCGAGTTAGAAAGAATGGGGGAGAGTGAGAGAGGCCGGTGGAGTCGGGGAGAGGGCAGTGGGGAGCGGGGGGGAGAGTGATAGGCTGGGGTAACTGAGAGAAGCTGGGGGATTGAGAGACGCTGGTGGAGTGTGAGAGGGGCTGGGGAATAGTGATCGAGGCTGGGGGAGTGAGAGAGACTGGAAGGAGAGTAAGAGAGACTGGTGGGAGTGACAGAGTCTGGGGGAGAGGCAGAGGCTTGGAGGGGGGAGTGAGAGAGGCTAGGGTGAGGGTGAGAGGCTGGAGGGAGTGAGGGAGGCTGGGGGGAGTTTTCGGCTGGTGGAAGAGTAAGTGAGGCTGGTGGGGGGAGAGGGAGAAGCTGTGGGGATAGAGAAAAACTGTGGGGAGTGAGAGAGAGAGTGGAGGTAGTGAAAGGGGCTGGGGGAGAGTGAGAGAGGCTTGGGGACCCAGTGAGAGTGGCTTCGCGAGAGGGACAGAGAGGCTGGGGGACAGTGAGAGACTGGGTGATAGAGCTAGAGGATGGGAGGAGAGTGGTAGATTGCGAGGAGAGAAGCTGAGAGAGAGTGAAACAGGCTGAGGTGAGAGACAGAAGCTGGGAAAAGAGTAAGAGTTGCTGGAGGCGAGTGAGAGAGACTGGGGGGAGAGAGACAAGTTGGAGAGGTGAGTGAGAGAGGCTGGAGTAAGGGAGAGAGTGTGGGGGTTGTGAGATGCTGGGGTAGGGGGATGAGACAGGCTGGGGGGCGAGAGAGAGGCTGGGGGGAGAGTGAGAGAGGGTGGGCGTGTGCGAGAGGCTAGGGGAGTCAGAGAGGTTGGAGGGGAGAGAAAGGCTGGGGGACAGTGAGAGACTGGACAATGGTGAGAGCGAGATGATGGTAGGAGAGTGAGAGATTGCAGGGGAGAGAGGCTGAAGGAGAGTGAAACAGGCTGGGGGGAGAGAGAAAAGATGGGAGGAGAGCAAGAGAGGCTGCAGGAGAGTGGGAGAGACTGGTGAAGAGTGAAAGAGGCAGGGGGGAGAGTGAGAGACTGGCGGGAGAGAGAAAGGTTGGGGAGATGAGTAAGAAAGGCTGGAGTAAGGGAGAGAGTGTGGGGGAGTATGAGAGGCTGGGGGGAGATTGAGAGACGCAGGGTGAGGGTCAGAGCGGCTTGGGGGTGCGAGAGATGTTGGGGGAAGAGTGAGTTAGGCTGGGGGAAGATTGAGTAAAGCTGGGGGAGAGTGAGAGGCTGGGGCGAGTGAGAGAGGCGAGACGAGAGAGAGAGAGGCTGGGAGAGAGGGATAGGCTGAGGAGAGTGAGAGAGGCTGGAGGGAATGAGAGAGGCTGAGGAGTTTCAGTGAGTCTGGGGGAAGAGTGAGAGATGCTGGAGGAGAGTGCGAGAGGATTGGGGAGTGTGAGAGGCTGGAGGGGAGTGACAGATTTTAGGGAGAGTGAGAAAGGCTGTGGGAATGTGAGAGGATTGGGGGAGAGTCAGAGAGGCTGGGGGAGAGTGAGATAAATTGGGGAAGAGTGAGAGGCTATGGTGAGTGAGAAAGGATGGGGTAGAATGAGAGAGACCGGTGGAGTGGGCGAGAGGCTGTGGGAGGGCGGGGTGAGTGATAGGCTGGGGGGCGTTAAAGTGGCGGGGGCGGGGGGGGGGTGGAGAGAAGCTGGTGTAGCGTGAGAACGGTTGGTGGATAGTGATAGCGGCAGGGGAGAGAGTGAGAGAGACTGGGAGGAGGGTGAGAGAGACTGGTGGGAGTGACAGAGGCTGGGGCAGCGGGAAAGGCTTGGGGGAGTGAGAGAGGCTGGGGCGAGGGAGAGAGGCTGGAAGGATTCAGAAAGGCTGGGGGAGATGTGTGACGCTGGGGGAAGAGTAAGTGAGGCTGGGGGGAAGAGTTATACTGGGAGGAGTGAGTGAGGCTTCGTGAAGAAGGAGAGGCTGGGGGATTGAGAGAGTTTAGGGGGGTTTATTTGGCTGGGGGAGAGTGTGAGAGGCTGGGGAACGAGTGAGAGGAACTGGGGGAGATTGAGAGTGGCTGGGAGACAGTGACAGACTCGGGGGGAAGAGAGAGCTGGGGGCAGTGTGAGAGAGGCTGGGGGAGAGTGGGAGAGGATGGGGGATAGTGAGAGACGCTAGGGGGAAGAGTATGACAGGCTGGGGGAGAGTGAGAGCAGCTCGGCGGAGAGAGAGAGGCTGTGAGTAGAGTGGCAGAAACTGGGGAAGAGTGCGAGCGTCCGGGGGGAGAGTGAGAGACTGGTGGCAGAGAGAGAGGCTAGGGGAAGTGAGAGAATTTGGGGGAGTGTGAGAGGCTGGGGGGAGTGTGAGAGAGGCTGGGCGGAAAGTGGGAGAGATTGGTGGGAGAGTGAGGCTGGGGAGATTGAGAGCGGTTGGGTGAGAGTGAGAGCGGCTGGGGGGAGAGAGAGAGGCTGTGGGGAGAGTGAGTGAGGCTGCGGGAGGAGGGTGAAATGCTGGGGGAGAGTGGGAGGCTGGGACGAGTGAGAGGGCCAGAGCGAGAGAGAGAGGCTGGGAGAGAGGAAGAGGCTGAGTGGCGTGGGAGGGGCTGGAGTGTGTGAGAGAGGCTGGGGGAGATTGAGTGAGTCTGTGGTAAGAGTGAGAGAGGCTGGAGGAGAGTGAGAGAGGATGGGGGAGTGTGAGAGATTTTGGGGAGAGTGAGAAAGGCTGTGGGAATTTGAGAGGTTTGGGGGAGTGTCAGAGAAACTGAGGGGAGAGTGAGAGAAATTGGGGTAGAGAGAGAGGCTGGGGCATGAGAAAGAATGGGGGAGAGTGATAGAGGCCGTTGGAGTGGGAGAGAGGGTGGGGGGGGAGCGAGATATGCTGGGGGGAGTGAGAGAGGCTGGGAGGATTGAGAGAGGCTGGTGCAGCGTGAGAGGGGCATGAGGGTTGTGAGAGAGGCTGGGTGAGTATGCGAGACTGGAAGGAGAGTGAGAGAGACTGGTGGGAGTGACAGAGACTGGGGGAGAGGGAGCGAGGCTGGAGGGAGTAAGAGAGGCTGGGGGGAGAGAGTTAGAATGGGGGGAGTGAAAGAGGCTGCGGGGAGAGTGAGAAAGGCTGAGGAACGAGTGACAGGAGCTGGGGGAGAGTGAAAGAGGCTGGGGGGCGCAAGAGTGACTGGGGGGAGAGTGAGAGCGGCTGGGGCCGTGTGAGAGGCTGAGGGAGTGCGAGAGGCTGTGGCAGAATGAGAGTGGCTGGGGGACAGTGACAGATTGTGGGGAAGAGAGAGAGTATGGGAGGAGAGTGAGAGATTGGGGAGAGAGGCTGAGGGAGAGTGAAAGAGGCTGGGGAGAGATAGAGAGTAGCTGGGAGGAGAGTGAGAGGGGCTGGAGGAGAGTGCGTGGTACTGGGGCAGATTGAGAGAGGCTGGGGGGAGAGTGAAAGACTGGGGGCAGAGAGAGAGAGGCTGGGGAGGGGAATGAGAGAAGCTCGGGGATGTGAGAGTCTGGAGGAGACTGAGAGGCTGGGGGAGTGTGAGTGAGGCTGGAGCGAGAGTGGGAGATATTGGTGGGAGAGAGAGGCTGGGGAGATTGAGAGAAGCTGGGTGAGAGTGAGAGCGGCTGGAGGGAGAGAGAGAGGCTGGCGGGAGAGTGAGTGAGGCTGGGGGAAGAGTGAGAAATGTTGGGAGAAAATGAGAGGCAGGGGCGAGAGAGAGAGAGAGGCTGGGGAGAGGGAGATGCTGAGTGGAGTGAGAGAGATTTGAGGGAGTGAGAGAGGCTTGCGGAGATTGAGTGAGTCAGGAGGAAGAGTGAGAGAGGCCGGAGGAGAGTGAGAGAGGATGGGGGAGTGTGAGAGAGGCTGGAGGAGAGTGAGAGATTTTAGGAAGAGTGAGAAAAAGTATGGGAATGTGAGAGGCTTGGGGCAGAATCAGAGAGGCTGGGGGGAGAGTGAGAGAAATTGGGGAGAGGTAGAGGCTGGGGCGAGTTAGAAAGAATGGGGGAGAGTGAGAGAGGCCGGTGGAATCGGGGAGAGGGTAGTGGGGAGCGGGGGGGAGAGTGATGGCTGGGCTAAGTGAGAGAAGCTGGGGGATTGAGAGACGCTGGTAGAGTGTGAGAGGGGCTGGGGGATATTGATAGAGGCTAAGGGAGTGAGAGAGACTGGGAGGAGAGTAAGAGAGACTGGTGGGAGTGACAGAGGCTGGGGGAGAGGGAGAGGCTGCGAGTGGGGAGTGAGAGAGGCTAGGGTGAGGGTGAGAGGCTGGAGGGAGTGACAGAGGCTGGGGGGAGTTTACGGCTGGTGGAAGAGTAAGTGAGGCTGGGGGGGCGAGAGGGAGAGACTTTGGGGATAGAGAAAAACTGTGGGGGGTGAGAGAGGCAGGAGGTGAAAGGGAGATGCTGGGCTGAGTGAGAGAGAGTGGAGGGAGTGAAAGGGGCTGGGAGAGAGTGAGAGAGGCTTAGGGACCCAGTGAGAGGGGCTTCGGGAGGGGTATAGAGAGGCTGGGGGACAGTGAGAGACTGGGGGATAGAGCGATAGGATGGGAGGAGAGTGATAGATTGCGAGGAGAGAAGCTGAGAGAGAGTGAAACAGGCTGAGGTGAGAGACAGAAGCTGGGAGGAGAGTAAGAGAGGCTGGAGGCGAGTGAGAGAGACTGGGGAAGAGTGAGAGAGGCCGAGGGGAGAGTGAGAGACTGGGGGGAAAGAGAAAAGTTGGAGAGGTGAGTGAGAGAGGCTGGAGTAAGGGAGAGAGTGTGGGGGATTGTGATAGGCTGGGGTAGGGGGGATGAGACAGGCTGGGGGGAGAGTGAGAGAGGCTGGGCGTGTGCGAGAGGCGAGGGTAGTCAGAGAGGTTGGAGGGGAGAGAAAGGCTGGGGGACAGTGAGAGACTGGACAATGGTGAGAGAGAGATGATGGTAGGAGAGTGAGAGATTGCAGGGGAGAGAGGCTGAAGGGGAGTGAAACAGGCTGGGGGAGAGAGAAAAGCTGGGAGGAGAGCACGAGAGGCTGCAGGAGAGTGAGAGAGACTGGTGAAGAGTGAAAGAGGCCGGGGGGAGAGTGAGAGACTGGCGGGAGAGAGAAAGATTGGGGAGATGAGTAAGAAAGGCTGGAGTAAGGGAGAGAGTGTAGCGGAGTATGAGAGGCTGGGGGGAGTTGAGCGAGGCTGGGAGGAGAGTGGGAGAATTTGGTGGGAGAGAGAGACTGGGGAGATTGAGAGAGGCAGGGTGAGGGTGAGAGCGGCTTGGGGGTGCGAGAGATGTTGGGGGAAGAGTGAGTTAGGCTGGGGGAAGATTGAGTAATGCTGGGAGAGAGTGAGAGGCTGGGGGGGGAGTGAGGCTGGGCGAGAGAGAGAGAGGCTGGGAGAGAGTGATAGGCTGAGGGCAGTGAGAGAGGCTGAAGGGAATGAGAGAGGCTGAGGAGTTTCAGTGAGTCTGGGGGAAGAGTGAGAGATACTGGAGGAGAGTGAGAGAGGATGGGGGAGTGTGAGAGGCTGGAAGGGAGTGACAGATTTTAGGGAGAGTGAGAAAGGCTGTGGGAATGTGAGAGGATTGGGTGAGAGTCAGAGAGGCTGGGGGAGAGTGAGAGTAATTGTGGGTTAGAGAGAGGCTGGGGTGAGTGAGAAAGGATGGGGTAGAATGAGAGAGGACGGTGGAGTGGGCGAGAGGCTGTGGGAGGGCGGGGGAGAGTGATAGGCTAGGGGGCGTTAAAGTGGCGGGGACGGGGGGTTGGAGAGAAGCTGATGTAGCGTCAGAACGGTTGGTGGATAGTGATAGAGGCAGGGGAGAGAGTGAGAGAGACTGGGAGGAGGGTGAGAGAGACTGGTGGGAGTGACAGAGGCTGGGGCAGCGGGAGAGGCTTGGGGGAGTGAGAGAGGCTGGGGCGAGGGAGATAAGCTGGAAGGATTGAGAGAGGCTGGGGGAGATGTGTGACGCTGGGGGAAGAGTGAGTGATGCTGGGGGGAAGAGTTATACTGGGGGAGTGAGTGAGGCTTCGTGGAGAAGGAGAGGCTGGGGGATTGACAGAGTTTGGGGGAGTCTAAGCGGCTGGGGGAGAGTGAGAGAGGCTGGGGAACGAGTGAGAGGAGCTGGGGGAGAGTGAGAGTTTTTGGGAGACAGTGACAGACTCGGGGGGAAGAGAGAGGCTGGGGGCAGTGTGAGAGAGGCTGGGGGAGAGTGGGAGAGGCTGGGGGATAGTGAGAGAAGCTAGGGGGAAGAGTATGGCAGGCTGGGGGAGAGTGAGAGAGGCTGGGCGGGGAATGAGCGAGATTGGAGGGAGTGATAGAGACTGCGGAGAGTGACAGGTGCAGGGGGAGACTCAGAGGCTGGGGTGAATGAGAGATACTGGGGAGATTGAGAGAGAGTCTGGGGAGAGTGAGAGAGGCTGGGGAGTTTGAGAGAGACTGAGGGGAGAGAGAGGCTCGGGGACAGTGAGAGACTGAGGGAGAGAGAGAGAGAGGATGGGAGGAGAGTGAGAGATTCCGGAGGGAGAGAGAGGCTGAGGGGGAGTGAGAGAGGCTGGCGGAGAGTGAGAGAGGTGGAGAGAATGAGAGAGGCTGGGGAAGAGTGAGAGATGCTGGGGGAAGAGTGTGAGAGCCTGGGGGAGAGAGCAGTTGCGGGAAATGAGAGAGATTGGGGGGATTGATAGAGATGCTGGGGTAGACTGAGAGAAGCAGAGGTGATGAGAGAGGCTGAGGGGAGAGAGAGGCTGGGTGAGGGTGAGAGAAACTGGAAGGAGTGAGAGAGGCTGGGGAAGAGTGAGAGAGGCTGGTGGGAGATTAGGATATGCTGGGGGAGAGTGAGAGAGCCTAGGGGAGACTGAGAGGTTAGGCGAGATTGAGAGTGGGTAGGGGGAAGAGTGTGAGAGACTGGGAGAGAGTAAGTGAAGCTGGGGGAGAGTCAGAGGCTGGAGAGAATGAGAGAGACTGGGGGATTGACTCAGAAGCTGAGCGGAGAGAGGTGTTGTGGGAGCGTGAGAGAGACTGGAGTGAGTCAGAGAGGCTGGTGGCAGAGGGAGAGGCTAGGGGGAGTGAGAGACGCTGGGCAGAGGGAGAGAAGTTGGAGGGAGTGATCGGGGCTGGGGGAGAGTGTGAGGCTGGGGGAAAAGTAAGTGTGGCTGGGGTACAGGGAGAGGCTGGGGGAGAGAAAGAGTATGGGGGGAGTGAGAGAGGCTGCGGGGGAGAGGCAGAGGCTGGGGGATTGAGAGAGACAAGGTGGAGTGAAAACTGCATGCGAGAGTCAGAGAGGCTTGCGAACGAGTGAGAGGAGCTGTGGAGAGTGAGCGAGGCTGGGCGTTGAGAAAGACTGGGGAGAGAGTGAGAGCGGCTGGCAGAGTTTAAGTGGTTGGGGGTGTGAGAGAGGATGGGGGAGAATGAGAGTGGCTGGGATACAGTGAAAGAGTGGGGGATAGATCGAGAGGATGGGAGGAGAGTGAGAGATTTGGGGGCGGGGAGAGAGGCTGAGGGAAATTGAAAGAGGCTGACGGTAGTGAGAGAAGCTGGGAGGAGAGTGAGAGAGGCTGGAGGAGAGTGAGAGACTGGGGGGGAGAGGTTGGGGAGCAAAGTGAGAGAGGCTGGGGGAAGTGAGAGAGTCTGGGGGAGTGTGAGAGGCTGGAGGGAGTGTAAGACAGGTTGGGGGGAAAGTGGGAGAGATTGGTGGGAAAGAGAGGCAGGGGAGATTGAGAGAGGCTGGCTGCGCTTGAGAGCGACTGGGGAAAGAGAGAGAGGCTGGAAGAGAGAGAGAATGTGGTTGCGTGAAGAGTGAGAAAGTCTGGCGGAGATTGAGATGCTGGGGCTGAGTGAGAGAGGCTGGGGGAGAGGGAGAGGCTGAGTGCAGTGAGAGAGGCTGGAGGGAGTGAGAGAGGCTTGGGAGGTTGAGTGAGTCTGAGGGATGAGTGAGAGAGGCTGGAGGAGAGTGAGAGAGGATGGAGGAGACTCAGAGAGTTTGGGGACTGTGAGAAAAAGCTGTGGGAAGGTTAGAGGCTTGGGGAAGAGTGAGAGAGGCAAGGGGGAGAGTGAGGAAATTGGGGGAGAGACAGAGGCTGGGGCAAGTGAGAAAGAATGGGGAGTGTGAGAGAGGCCGGTGCAGTGTGAGAGAGGCTGGGGGTGGAAGAAGTAATAGGCTCGGGGGAGTGTGAAAGGCAGGGGGGATTGAGCGACGCTGGTGGAATATGAGAGAGGCTGGGGCGAGTAAGAGAGACTGGGAGGAGTGTGACAGCGACTGCTGGGAGTGACAGAGGCTGGGGGAGAGGGTGAGGGTAGGTGGAGTGAGAAACGCTGGTGTGAAGGAGAGAGTCTGCGGGAGTGTCAGTGGGCGGGACAAGGGGAGTGTCAGTTGGTGGGACAAGGGGAGTGTCAGTGGGCGGGACAAGGGGAGTGTCAGTGGGCGGGACAAGGAGAGTGTGCGGCTGGGGGGAGAGTAAGTGAGGCTGGGGCTGACAGGGAGAGGCTGTGGGGAGAGAGGAAAACTGGGGGAAGTGAAATAGGCTGGAGGGGAGAGGGAGATGCTGGGGGGAGTGAAAGAGACTGGGCAGAGAGAAAGGGGCTGGATAAGAGTGAGCGAGGAATGGGGAAGGAGAGAGAAGAGCTGGAGAGACTGAGAGAGGCTGGGGGCATGACAGAGACTGGGCGAGAGTGAGAGAGGCTGGGGAGCCCTGTGGGTCGCGATTGTGATCCCTGTCGGACGATACTGTGATGCCAATGGGACCGGAATATGATCCCTGTGAGACTGGACCGTGATCCCTGTGAGACTGGACTGTGATTACTGTGGGATTGGACTGTGAGCCCTGTGGGACTGAACTATGATAACTGTGGGACTGGACTGTGATCCCAGTGGGATAGAAATGTGACTCCTTTGGGACTGAACTGTGATCCCTGTGGGACAACCGTGAAACCTGTGGGACTGGACTGTGATCCATGTGGGACAGAAATGTGACCCCTCTGGGACTGGACTATTATCCCTGTGGGACAGGACTTTGATCCCAGTGGTATTGGACTGTGACCACTGTGCGACTGGTCTCTGATCCCTATGGGAATGGACTGTGAGCCCTGTGGAATTCAGCAGTGATCCCTTGAAGACTAGACTGTAATCTGTGTGGGAATGGAGATTAATCCCAGTGGGACTGGACTGTGATCCCTGTGGGGCTAGACTGTGTCGCCTGCGGGGTTGGACTGTGATCCCTGTGGGACTGGACTGTCATCCCTGTAGGAAGGACTGTGATCCCTGTGGGAAGGATTGTGATCCCTGTGGGACTGTACTTTAAATTCTGTGGGACAGAAATGCAACCACTGTGGGACTGGACTGTGATCCCTGTGGAACTGAACAGTTATTCCTGTGGGACTGGAGTGTAATCCCAGTGGGACTGGAATGTGATCCCTGAGTGGCTGGACTGTGATTCCAGTGGGACAGGTCTCTGATCCCTGTGGGACAGGAATGTGACCCCTGAGGGACAGGACTGTGATCCCTGAGGGACAGGACTGTGAGCCCTGAGGGACAGGACTGTGATCCGCTGTGGGACAGAACTGCGACTTCTGACGGACAGGACTGTGATCCCTGTGGGACTGGACTGTAAGCCCTGCGGGACAGGACTGTGAACCCTGAGGGAGAGGACAGTGACCCCTGAGGGACTGGACTGTAACCCCTGAGGGACTGAACTGTGATCCCTGTGGGACTGAACTGTGATACCTTTGGGGCTGGACTGTGATCCCTGTGGGACAGGACTGTGATCACTGTGGGATTGGGCTGTGATCCCTGTGGGACTGGGCTGTGATGCATGTGGGATTGGATTGTGATCCATGTGGGACTGAATTGTGGGCCCTGTGGGACTGGATTGTAATCCACGTGGGACTGAACTGTTATTCCTGTGGGACTGGACTGTAATACCGGTGGGACTGGACTGTAATCCGCGTGGGATTGAACTGTGATCCACGTGGGTCTGAACTGTTATCCCTGTGGGACTGGACTGTAGTCCCTGTGGGACTGGAATGTGATCCCTGAGGGGCTGGACGGAGAACCCTGTGGGACAGGACAGTGATCCCTATGTGACTGATCTGTGATCCCTGTGGGACTGGACTGTAACCCCAGTGGGACTGGACTGCAAACCCTGTGGGACTGGACTGTGAATCCTGAGGCACAGGACTGTGATCCCTGATGGACAGGACTGCGATCCCTGTGTGCCAGAACAGTGATCCCTGTGGAACTGGATTGTTACTCATTTGGGTCTGGACTGTGAAGCCTGTGGGACTGAACAGTGATACCTGTGGGATTGGATTGTGATCCCTGTGGGTCTGGACTGTGACCCCTGTGGGCCTGGACTGTGATCCCTGTGGGACTCGACTGTGATCCTTGTGGGACTGAACTGTAATCCCAGTGGGACTGGACTGTGATCCCTGTGGGACTTGACTGTGAGCCTTGTGGGACGCGACGGTGATCCCTGTCGGACTAGACTGTCATCACAATGGGACCGGCGTATGATCCCTGTGAGACTTGAGCGTGATCCCTGTGAGACTGGACTGTGATTACTGTGGGACTGGACTGTGGTCACTGTGGGCGTGGGCTGTGATCCCAGTGGGACAGAAATGTGACCCATTTGGGACTGGACTGTAACCCCAGTGGGACTGGACTGTGATCCTGAGGGACAGGACTCTGACGCCTGAGGAACAGGACTGTGATCCCTGTGGGACAGGACTGTGATCCTGTGGGTCTGGACTGTGACCCCTGAATGACTTGACTGTGATCCCTGTGGAACTGGATTGTGACCCATTTGGGACTGGACTGTGAAGCCTGTGGGATTGAACAGTGATCCCTGTGGGACTTGGTCTGTGATACTTTTGGAAATGGACTGTGACCTCTGTGGGACAGGACTCTGATGCCTTTGGACTGGACTGTGACCCCTGTGGGCCTGGACTGTGACCCCTGTGGGATAGGACTGTGACCCCTGTGGGATTGGCTGTGATCCCTGTGGGACCGGACAGAACCCTGTGGGACTGGACTGTGACCCCTGTGGGAATGAACTGTGATCCCTGTGGGACTGGACTGTGACCCCTGTGGAACTGGACTGTGACCTCATTGGGACTGGACTGTGATCCCTGTGGGATAGGACTGTGACATCATTGCGATTGGTGAATGACCCCTTTGGGACTGCAATGTGATCCCTGTGGGACTGCACTGTGATCCCTGTGGGACTGGATTGTTAGCCCTTTGGGACTGGATTGTGATCCCTGTGGGACTTGACTGTGAGCCCTGTGGGACGCGACGGTGATTCTCGTCGGACTAGACTGTCATCACAATGGGACCGGCGTATGATCCCTGTGAGACTTGAGCGTGATCCCTGTGAGACTGGACTGTGATTACTGTGGGACTGGACTGTGATTCCTGTGCGACTGGACTGTGATCACTGTGGGAGTGGGCTGTGATCCCAGTGGGACAGAAATGTGACCCATTTGGGACAGGACTGTGATCCTGTGGGTCTGGACTGTGACCCCTGAATGACTGGACTGTGATCCCTGTGGAACTGGATTGTGACCCATTTGCGACTGGACTGTGAAGACTGTGGGATTGAACAGTGATCCCTGTGGGATTGATTGTGATCCCTGTGGGACTTGGTCTGTGATACTTTTGGAACTGGACTGTGACCTCTGTGGGACTGGACTGTGATGCCTGTGGACTGGACTGTGACCCCTGTGGGCCTGGACTGTGACCCCTGTGGGATAAGGAATGTGACCCCTGTGGGATTGGCTGTGATCCCTGTGGGATCGGACAGTGAACCCTGTGGGACTGGACTGTGACCCCTGTGGGACTGAACTGTGATCCATTTGGGACTGGACTGTGACCCCTGTGGGACCGGAATGTGAACCTTGTGGGACTGGACTGTGACCCCTTTGGGATAGGACTGTGACAACTGTGCGATTGGAGTCTCAGCACTTTGGGACTAGACTGTTACCCCTGTGGGACTGGACTGTTACCCCTCTGGCACTGGACTGTGATCAATGTGGGACTTGGCTGTGAGCCCTGTGGGAAGCGACTGTGATCCCTGTCGGACTAGACTGTGATGCCAATGGGACCGGAATATGATCCCTGTGAGACTGGACCGTGATCCCTGTGAGACTGGACTGTGAATATTGTGGGATTGGACTGTGAGCCCTGTGGGACTGAACTATGACCACTGTGGGACTGGTCTCTGATCGCTATGAGAATGGACTATGATCCCTGTGGAATTCAGCAGTGATCCCTTGAAGACTAGACTGTAATCCGTATGGGAATGGAGATTAATACCAGTGGGACTGGACTGTGATCCCTGTGGGGCTAGACTGTGTCGCCTGCGGGATTGGACTGTGATCCCTGTGGGACTGGACTGTCATCCCTGTGGGAAGGACTGTGATCCCTGTGGGAAGGATTGTGATCCCTGTGGGACTGTACTTTAATCTCTGTGGGACAGAAATGTAACCCCTGTGGGACTGGACTGTGATACCTGTGGAATTGAACAGTTATTCCTGTGGGACTGGAGTGTAATCCCAGTGGGACGGGAATGTGATTCCTGAGGGGCTGGACTGTGATCCCAGTGGGACAGGTCTCTGATCCCTGTGGGACAGGAATGTTACCCCTGAGGGACAGGACTGTGATCCCTGAGGTACAGGACTGTGAGCCCTGAGGGACAAGACTGTGATCCGCTGTGGGACAGGAATGTGACTTGTGAGGGACAGGACTGTGATCCCTCTGGGACTGGACTGTAAGACCTGTGGGAGAGGATTGTGACCCCTGAGGGACAGGACAGTGACCCCTGAGGGACTGGACTGTAACCCCTGAGGGACTGAACTGTGATCCCTGTGGGACTGAACTGTGATACGTGTGGGGCTGGAATGTGATCCCTGTGGGACTGGACTGTGATCCCAGTGCGACAGAAATGTGACCCATTTGGGACTGGACTGTAACCCCAGTGACATTGGACTGTAACCCCAGTGGGACTGGACTGTGAACCCTGAGGGACAGGATTCTGACGCCTGAGGAACAGCACTGTGATCCCTATGGGACAGGACTGTGATCTTGTGGGTCTGGACTGTGACCTCTGAATAACTGGACTGTGATCCCTGTGGAACTGGATTGTGACCCATTTGGGACTGGATTGTGAAGCCTGTGGGATTGAACAGTGATCCCTGTGGGATTGATTGTGATCCCTGTGGGACTTGGTCTGTGATACTTTTGAAACTGGACTGTGACCTCTGTGGGACTGGACTGTGATGCCTGTGGACTGGACTGTGACCCCTGTGGGCCTGGACAGTGAACCCTGTGGGACTGGACTGTGACCCCTGTGGGACTGAACCGTGAGCCCTGTGGGACTGGACTGTGACCTCTGTGGAACTGGACTGTGACCTCATTGGGACTGGACTGAGATCCCTGTGGGATAGGAATGTGACATCATTGCGATTGGTGAATGACCCCTTTGGGACTGCAATGTGATCTCTGTGGGACTGCACTGTGATCCCTGTGGGACTGGACTGTTAGCCCTTTGGGACTGGATTGTGATCCTTGTGGGACTTGACTGTGAGCCCTGTGGGTCGCGACGGTGATTCCTGTCGGAATAGACTGTCATCACAATGGGACCGTCGTATGATCGCTGTGAGACTTGAGCGTGATCCCTGTGAGACTGGACTGTGATTACTGTGGGACTGGACTGTGATCCCTGTGGGACTGGACTGTGATCACTGTGGGAGTGGGCTGTGATCCCAGTGGGACAGAAATGTGACCCATTTGGGACAGGACTGTGATCCTGTGGGTCTGGACTGTGACGCCTGAATGACTGGACTGTTATCCCTGTGGAACTGGATTGTGACCCATTTGCGACTGGACTGTGAAGCCTGTGGGATTGAACAGTGATCCCTGTGGGATTGATTGTGATCCCTGTGGGACTTGGTCTGTGATACTTTTGGAACTGGACTGTGACCTCTGTGGGACTGGACTGTGATGCCTGTGGACTGGACTGTGACCCCTGTGGGCCTGGACTGTGACCCCTGTGGGATAGGACTGTGACCCCTGTGGGATTGGCTGTGATCCCTGTGGGACCGGACAGTGAACCCTGTGGGACTGGACTGTGACCCCTGTGGGACTGAACTGTGATCCCCGTGGAACTGGACTGTGACCCCTGTGTGACCGGACTGTGAACCTTGTGGGACTGGACTGTGATCCCTGTGGGATAGGATTGTGAAAACTGTGCGATTGGAGTCTCACCCCTTTGGGACTGGAATGTGATCCCTGTGGGACTGGACTGTTACCCCTGTGGGACTGGACTGTTACCCCTCTGGGACTGGACTGTGATCAATGTGGGACTTGGCTGTGAGCCCTGTGGGACGCGACTGCGATCCCTGTCGGACTAGACTGTGATGCCAATGGGACCGGAATATGATCCCTGTGAGACTGGACCGTGATCCCTGTGAGACTGGACTGTGATTACTGTGGGATTGGACTGTGAGCCCTGTGGGACTGAACTATGATAACCTTGGGACTGGACTGTGATCCCAGTGGGACAGAAATGTGACCCCTTTGTGACTGAACTGTGTTCCCTGTGGGACAACCGTGAAACCTGTGGGACTGGACTGTGATCCCTGTGGGACAGAAATGTGACCCCTCTGGGACTGGACTGTTATCACTGTGGGACATGAAATTGATCCCAGTGGTATTGGACTGTGACCACTGTGGGACTGGTCTCTGATCCCTATGGGAATGCACTGTGATCCCTGTGGAATTCAGCAGTGATCCCTTGAAGACTAGACTGTAATCCGTATGAGAATGGAGATTAATACCAGTGGGACTGGACTGTGATCCCTGTGGGGCTAGACTGTGTCGCCTGCGGGGTTGGACTGTGAACCCTGTGGGACTGGACTGTCATCCCTGTGGGAAGGACTGTGATCCCTGTGGGAAGGATTGTGATCTCTGTGGGACTGTACTTTAATCGCTGTGGGACAGAAATGCAACCCATTTGGGACTGGACTGTGATCCCTGTGGAACTGAACAGTTATTCCTGTGGGACTGGAGTGTAATCCCAGTGGGACTGGAATGTGATCCCTGAGTGGCTGGACTGTGATCCCATTGGGACAGGTCTCTGATCCCTGTGGGACAGGAATGTGACACCTGAGGGACAGGACTGTGATCGCTGAGGGACAGGACTGTGAGCAAGAGGGACAGGACTGTGATCCGCTGTGGGACAGGACTGTGACTTCTGACGGACAGGACTGTGATCCCTGTGGGACTGGACTGTGATCCCTGTGGGACTGGACTGTAAGCCCTGCGGGACAGGACTGTGACCCCTGAGGGACAGGACAGTGACCCCTGAGGGACTGGACTGTAACCCCTGAGGGACTGAACTGTGATCCCTGTGGGACTGAACTGTGATCACTGTGGGATTGGGCGGTGATCCCTGTGGGACTGGGCTGTGATGCATGCGGGATTCGATTGTGATCCATGTGGGACTGAATTGTGGACCCTGTGGGACTGGATTGTAATCCCCTTGGGACTGAACTATTATTTCTCTGGGATGGACTGTAATACCTGTGTGACTGGACTGTAATCCCTGTGGGATTGAACTGTGATCCCCGTGGGTCTGAACTGTTATCCCTGTGGGACTGGACTGTAGTCCCTGTGGGACTGGAATGTGATCCCTGAGGGGCTGGACGGAGATCCCTGTGGGACAGGACAGTGATCCCGATGTGACTGATCTGTGATCCCTGTGGGACTGGACTGTCATCCCAGTGGGACTGGACTGCAAACCCTGTGGGACTGGACTGTGAACCCTGAGGGACAGGACTGTGATCCCTGAGGGACAGGACTGCGATCCCTGAGTGCCAGAACAGTGAACCCTGTGGAACTGGATTGTGACTCATTTGGGACTGGACAGTGAAGCCTGTGGGACTGAACAGTGATCCCTGTGGGATTGGATTGTGATCCCTGTGTGTCTGGACTGTAACCCCTGTGGGCCTGGACTGTGATACCTGTGGGACTCGACTGTGATCCTTGTGGGACTGAACTGTAATCCCAGTGAGACTGGACTGTGACCACTGTGGGATAGGACTGTGACACCTTTGAGACTGGACTGTGATCCCTGTGGGACCGGACTGTGAAACCTGTGGAACTGGACTATGACCTCATTGGGACTGGACTGTTAGCCCTTTGGGACTGGATTGTGATCCCTGTGGGACTTGACTGTGACCTCATTGGGACTGGACTGTGATCCCTGTGGGATAGGACTGTGACATCATTGCGATTGATGAATGACCCCTTTGGGACTTGAATGTGCTCCCTGTGGGACTGCACTGTGATCCCTTTTGGACTGGACTGTTAGCCCTTTGGGACTGGATTGTGATCCCTGTGGGACTTGACTGTGAGCCCTGTGGGACGCGACGGTGAACCCTGTCGGACTAGACTGTCATCACAATGGGACCGGCGTATCATCCCTGTGAGACTTGAGCGTGATCCCTGTGAGACTGGACTGTGATTACTGTGGGACTGGACTGTGATCCCTGTGGGACTGGACTGTGAACCCTGAGGGACAGCACTCTGACGCCTGAGGAACAGGACTGTGATCCCTGTGGGACAGGACTGTGATCCTGTGGATCTGGACTGTGACCCCTGAATGAATTGACTGTGATCCATATGGAACTGGATTGTGACCCATTTGGGACTGGACTGTGAAGCCAGTGGGATTGAACAGTGATCCCTGTGGGATTGATTGTGATCCCTGTGCGACTTGGTCTGTGATAATTTTGGAACTGGACTGTGACCTCTGTGGGACTGGACTGTGATGCCTGTGGACTGGACTGTGACCCTTGTGGGATAGGACTGTGACCCCTGTGGGATTGGCTGTGATCCCTGTGGGACCAGACAGTGAACCCTGTGGGACTGGACTGTGACCCCTGTGGGACTGAACTGTGATACCTGTGGGACTGGACTGTGACCCCTGTGGAACTGGACTGTGACCTCATTGGGACTGGACTGTGATCCCTGTGGGATAGGACTGTGACATCATTGCGATTGGTGAATGACCGCTTTGGGACTGGAATGTGATCCCTGTGGGACTGCACTGTGATCCCTGTGGGACTGGATTGTTAGCCCTTTGGGACTGGATTGTGATCCCTGTGGGACTTGACTGTGAGCCCTGTGGGACGCGACGGTGATTCTTGTCGGACTAGACTGTCATCACAATGGGACCGGCGTATGATCCCTGTGAGACTTGAGCGTGATCCCTGTGAGACTGGACTGTGATTACTGTGGGACTGGACTGTGATCCCTGTGGGGCAGGACTGTGATCACTGTGGGAGTGGGCTGTGATCCCAGTGGAACGGAAATGTGACCCATTTGAGACAGGACTGTGATCCTGTGTGTCTGGACTGTGACCCCTGAAAGACTGGACTGTGATCCCTGTGGAACTGGATTGTGACCCATTTGGGACTGGACTGTGAAGCCTGTGGGATTGAACAGTGATCCCTGTGGAATTGATTGTGATCCCTGCAGGACTTGGTCTGTGATACTTTTGGAACTGGACTGTGACCTCTGTGGGACTGGACTGTGATGCCTGTGGACTGGACTGTGACCCCTGTGGGCCTGGACTGTGACCCCTGTGGGATAGTACTGTGACCCCTGTGGGATTGGCTGTGATCCCTGTGGGACCGGACAGTGAACCCTTTGGAACTGGACTGTGACCTCATTGGGACTGGACTGTGATCCCTGAGTGCCAGAACAGTGATCCCTTTGGAACTGGATTGTGACTCATTTGGGACTAGACTCTGAAGCCTGTGGGACTGAACAGTTATCCCTGTGGGATTGGATTGTGATCCCTGTGGGTCTGGACTGTGACCCCTGTGGGCCTGGACTGTGATCCCTGTGGGACTCGACTGTGATCCTTGTGGACAGAAATGTGACCCATTTGGGACTGGACTGTAACCCCAGTGACACTGGACTGTAACCCCAGTGGGACTGGACTGTGAACCCTGAGGGACAGGACTCTGACGCCTGAGGAACAGGACTGTGATCCCTGTGGGACAGGACTGTGATCCTTTGGGTCTGGACTGTGACCCCTGAATGACTGGACTGTGATCCCTGTGGAACTGGATTGTGACCCATTTGGGACTGGACTGTGAAGCCTATGGGATTGAACAGTGATCCCTGTGGGATTGATTGTGATCCCTGTGGGACTTGTTCTGTGATACATTTGGAACTGGACTGAGACCTCTGTGGGACTGGACTGTGATGCCTGTGGACTGGACTGTGACCCCTGTGGGCCTGGACTGTGACCCCTGTGGGATAGGACTGTGACCCCTGTGGGATTGGCTGTGATCCCTGTGGGACCGGACAGTGAACCCTGTGGGACTGGACTGTGACCCCTGTGGGACTGAACTGTGATCCCTGTGGGACTGGACTGTGACCCCTGTGGAACTGGACTGTGACCTCATTGGGACTGGACTGTGACCACTGTGGGATAGGACTGTGACATCATTGCGATTGGTGAATGGCCCCTTTGGGGCTGGAATGTGATCCCTGTGGGACTGCACTGTGATCCCTGTGGGACTGGACTGTTAGCCCTTTGGGACTGGATTGTGATCCCTGTGGGACTTGACTGTGAGCCCTGTGGGACGCGACGGTGATTCCTGTCGGACTAGACTGTCATCACAATGGGACCGGCGTATGACCCCTGTGAGACTTGAGCGTGATCCCTGTGAGACTGGACTGTGATTACTGTGGGACTGGACTGTGATCCCTGTGGGACTGGACTGTGATAACTGTGGGAGTGAACTGTGATCCCCGTGGGTCTGAACTGTTATCCCTGTGGCACTGGACTGTAATCCCTGTGGTACTGGAATGTGATCCCTGAGGGGCTGGACGGAGATCTATGTGGGACAGGACAGTGATCCCTATGTGACTGGACTGTGATCCCTGTGGGACTGGACTGTAAACCCAGGGGGACTGGACTGTAAATCCTGTGGGACTGGACTGTGAACCCTGAGGGACAGGACTGTGACGCCTGTGGGACAGGACTGCAATCCCTGAGTGACAGGACAGTGATCCCTGTGGAACTGGATTGTGACCCATTTGGGACTGGACTGTGAAGCCTGTGGGACTGAACATTGATCCCTGTGGGATTGGATTGTGATCCCTGTGGGATTTGGTCTGTGATAACTGTGGAACTGGACTGTGACGCCTGTGGGACGGGACAGTGACTCCTATGGGCCTGCACTGTGATCCCTGTGGGACTGGACTGTGAACCTTGTGGCACTGAACTGTGATCCCACTGAGACTGGACTGTGACACCTGTGGGATAGGACTGTGACCCCTTTGCGACTGGACTGTCATCCCTGTGGGACGGACTGTGAACCCTGTGGAATTGGACTGTGACCTCATTGGGACTGGACTGTGACCCCTGTGGGATAGGACTGTGACCCCTTTGGGACTGGACTGTGATCCCTGTGGGACTGCACTGTGATCCCTGTGGACCTGGACTGTTAACCCTTTGGGACTGGATTGTAATCGCTGTGGGACTTGACTGTGAGCCCTGTGGGACGCGACGGTGATCCCTGTCGGACTAGACTGTCATCACAATGGGACCAGCGTATGATCCCTGTGAGATTTGGGCGTGATCCCTGTGAGACTGGACTGTGATTACTGTGGGACTGGACTGTTATACCTGTGGGACTGGACTGTGATCACTGTGGGAGTGGGCTGTGATCCCAGTGGGACAGAAATGTGACCCATTTGAGACTGGACTGTAACCCCAGTGACACTGGTCTGTAACCCCAGTGGGACTGGACTGTGAACCCTGAGAGACAGGACACTGACGCTTGAGGAACAGGACTGTGATCCTTGTGGGACAGGACTGTGATCCTATGGGTCTGGACTGTGACCCCTGAATGACTGGATTGTGAGCCCTGTGGAACTGGATTGTGACCCATTTGGGACTGGACTGTGAAACCTGTGGGATTGAAGAGTGATCCCTGTGGGATTGATTTTGATCCTTGTGGGACTTGGTCTGTGATACTTTTGGAACTGGACTGTGACCTCTGTGGGACTGGACTGTGATGCCTGTGGACTGGACTGTGACCCTTGTGGGATAGGACTGTGACCCCTGTGGGATTGGCTGTGATCCCTGTGGGACTGGATTGTTAGCCCTTTGGGACTGGATTGTGATCCCTGTGGGACTTGACTGTGAGCCCTGTGGGACGCGACGGTGATTCTTGTCGGACTAGACTGTCATCACAATGGGACCGGCGTATGATCCCTGTGAGACTTGAGCGTGATCCCTGTGAGACTGGACTGTGATTACTGTGGGACTGGACTGTGATCCCTGTGGGGCTGGACTGTGATCACTGTGGGAGTGGGCTGTGATCCCAGTGGAACGGAAATGTGACCCATTTGGGACAGGACTGTTATCCTGTGTGTCTGGACTGTGACCCCTGAAAGACTGGACTGTGATCCCTGTGGAACTGGATTGTGACCCATTTGGGACTGGACTGTGAAGCCTGTGGGATTGAACAGTGATCCCTGTGGAATTGATTGTGATCCCTGTAGGACTTGGTCTGTGATACTTTTGGAACTGGACTGTGACCTCTGTGGGACTGGACTGTGATGCCTGTGGACTGGACTGTGACCCCTGTGGGCCTGGACTGTGACCCCTGTGGGATAGGACTGTGACCCCTGTGGGATTGGCTGTGATCCCTGTGGGACCGGACAGTGAACCCTTTGGAACTGGACTGTGACCTCATTGGGACTGGACTGTGATCCCTGAGTGCCAGAACAGTGATCCCTTTGGAACTGGATTGTGACTCATTTGGGACTAGACTCTGAAGCCTGTGGGACTGAACAGTTATCCCTGTGGGATTGGATTGTGATCCCTGTGGGTCTGGACTGTGACCCCTGTGGGCCTGGACTGTGATCCCTGTGGGACTCGACTGTGATCCTTGTGGACAGAAATGTGACCCATTTGGGACTGGACTGTAACCCCAGTGACACTGGACTGTAACCCCAGTGGGACTGGACTGTGAACCCTGAGGGACAGGACTCTGACGCCTGAGGAACAGGACTGTGATCCCTGTGGGACAGGACTGTGATCCTTTGGGTCTGGACTGTGACCCCTGAATGACTGGACTGTGATCCCTGTGGAACTGGATTGTGACCCATTTGGGACTGGACTGTGAAGCCTATGGGATTGAACAGTGATCCCTGTGGGATTGATTGTGATCCCTGTGGGACTTGTTCTGTGATACATTTGGAACTGGACTGTGACCTCTGTGGGACTGGACTGTGATGCCTGTGGACTGGACTGTGACCCCTGTGGGCCTGGACTGTGACCCCTGTGGGATAGGACTGTGACCCCTGTGGGATTGGCTGTGATCCCTGTGGGACCGGACAGTGAACCCTGTGGGACTGGACTGTGACCCCTGTGTGACTGAACTGAGATCCCTGTGGGACTGGACTGTGACCCCTGTGGAACTAGACTGTGACCTCATTGGGACTGGACTGTGACCCCTGTGGGATAGGACTGTGACATCATTGCGATTGGTGAATGGCCCCTTTGGGGCTGGAATGTGATCCCTGTGGGACTGCACTGTGATCACTGTGGGACTGGACTGTTAGCCCTTTGGGACTGGATTGTGATCCCTGTGGGACTTGACTGTGAGCCCTGTGGGACGCGACGGTGATTCCTGTCGGACTAGACTGTCATCACAATGGGACCGGCGTATGACCCCTGTGAGACTTGAGCGTGATCCCTGTGAGACTGGACTGTGATTACTGTGGGACTGGACTGTGATCCCTGTGGGACTGGACTGTGATAACTGTGGGAGTGAACTGTGATCCCCGTGGGTCTGAACTGTTATCCCTGTGGCACTGGACTGTAATCCCTGTGGTACTGGAATGTGATCCCTGAGGGGCTGGACGGAGATCTCTGTGGGACAGGACAGTGATCCCTATGTGACTGGACTGTGATCCCTGTGGGACTGGACTGTAAACCCAGGGGGACTGGACTGTAAACCCTGTGGGACTGGACTGTGAACCCTGAGGGACAGGACTGTGACGCCTGTGGGATAGGACTGCAATCCCTGAGTGACAGGACAGTGATCCCTGTGGAACTGGATTGTGACCCATTTGGGACTGGACTGTGAAGCCTGTGGGACTGAACATTGATCCCTGTGGGATTGGATTGTGATCCCTGTGGGACTTGGTCTGTGATAACTGTGGAACTGGACTGTGACGCCTGTGGGACGGGACAGTGACTCCTATGGGCCTGCACTGTGATCCCTGTGGGACTGGACTGTGAACCTTGTGGCACTGAACTGTGATCCCACTGAGACTGGACTGTGACACCTGTGGGATAGGACTGTGACCCCTTTGGGACTGGACTGTCATCCCTGTGGGACGGACTGTGAACCCTGTGGAATTGGACTGTGACCTCATTGGGACTGGACTGTGACCCCTGTGGGATAGGACTGTGACCCCTTTGGGACTGGACTGTGATCCCTGTGGGACTGCACTGTGATCCCTGTGGACCTGGACTGTTAACCCTTTGGGACTGGATTGTAATCGCAGTGGGACTTGACTGTGAGCCCTGTGGGACGCGACGGTGATCCCTGTCGGACTAGACTGTCATCACAATGGGACCAGCGTATGATCCCTGTGAGATTTGGGCGTGATCCCTGTGAGACTGGACTGTGATTACTGTGGGACTGGACTGTTATACCTGTGGGACTGGACTGTGATCACTGTGGGAGTGGGCTGTGATCCCAGTGGGACAGAAATGTGACCCATTTGGGACTGGACTGTAACCCCAGTGACACTGGTCTGTAACCCCAGTGGGACTGGACTGTGAACCCTGAGAGACAGGACACTGACGCTTGAGGAACAGGACTGTGATCCCTGTGGGACAGGACTGTGATCCTATGGGTCTGGACTGTGACCCCTGAATGACTGGATTGTGATCCCTGTGGAACTGGATTGTGACCCATTTGGGACTGGACTGTGAAACCTGTGGGATTGAAGAGTGATCCCTGTGGGATTGATTTTGATCCTTGTGGGACTTGGTCTGTGATACTTTTGGAACTGGACTGTGACCTCTGTGGAACTGGACTGTGATGCCTGTGGACTGGACTGTGACCCCTGTGGGCCTGGACTATGACCCCTGTGGGATAGGACTGTGACTCCTGTGGGATTGGCTGTGATCCCTGTGGGACCGGACAGCGAACCCTGTGGGACTGGACTGTGACCCATGTGGGACTGAACTGTGATCACTGTGGGACTGGACTGTGACCCCTGTGGAACTGGACTGTGACCTCATTGGGACTGGACTGTGATCCCTGTGGGATAGGACTGTGACATCATTGCGATTGGTGAATGGCCCCTTTGGGACTGGAATGTGATCCCTGTGGGACTGCACTGTGATCCCTGTGGGACTGGACTGTTAGCCCTTTGGGACTGGATTGTGATCCCTGTGGGAATTGACTGTCAGCTCTGTGGGACGAGACGGTGATCCCTGTCGGACTAGACTGTCATCACAATGGGACCGGCGTATGATCCCTGTGAGACTTGAGCGTGATCCCTGTGAGACTGGACTGTGATTACTGTGGGACTGGACTGTGATCCCTATGGGACTGGACTGTGATCACTTTTGTAGTGGGCTGTGATCCCAGTGGGACAGAAATGTGACCCATTTATGACAGGACTGTGATCCTGTGGGTCTGGACTGTGACCCCTGAATGACTGGACTGTGATCCCTGTGGAAATGGATTGTGACCCATTTGGGACTGGACTGTGAAGCCTGTGGGATTGAACAGTGATCCCTGTGGGATTGATTGTGATGTCTGTGGGAGTTGGTCTGTGATACTTTTGGATCTGGACTGTGACCTCTGTGGGACTGGACTGTGATGCCTGTGGACTGGACTGTGACCCCTGTGGGCCTGGACTGTGATCCCTGTGAGATAGGACTGTGACCCCTGTGGGATTGGCTGTGATCCCTGTGGGACCGGACAGTGAACCCTGTTGGACTGGACTGTGACCCCTGTGGGACCGGACTGTGAACCTTGTGGGACTGGACTGTGACCCCTGTGGGATAGGACTGTGACAACTGTGCGATTGGAGTCTCACCCCTATGGGACTGGAATGTGATCCCTGTGGGACTGGACTGTTACCCATGTGGGACTGGACTGTTACCCCTCTGGGACTGGACTGTGATCACTGTCGGACTTGGCTGTGAGCCCTGTGGGACGCGACTGTGATCCCTGTCGGACTAGACTGTGATTACAATGGGACCAGAATGTGATCCCTGTGAGACTGGACCGTGATACCTGTGAGACTGGACTGTGATTACTGTGGGATTGGACTGTGAGCCCTGTGGGACAGAAATGTGACCCCTTTGGGACTGAACTGTGATCCCTGTGGGACAGCCGTGAAACCTGTGGGACTGGACTGTGATCCCTGTGGGACAGAAATTTGACCCCTCTGGGACTGGACTGGTATCCCTGTGGGACAGGACTTTGATACCAGTGGTATTGGACTGTGACCACTGTGGGACTGGTCTCTGATCCCTATGGGAATGGACTGTGATCCCTGTGGAATTCAGCAGTGATCCCTTGATGACTAGACTGTAATCCGTGTGGGAATGGAAATTAATCCCAGTGGGACTGGACTGTGATCCCTGTGGGGCTAGACTGTGTCGCCTGCGGGATTGGACTGTGATCCCTGTGGGACTGGACTGTCATCCCTGTGGGAAGGACTGTGATCCCTGTGGGAAGGATTGTGATCCCTGTGGGACTGTAACTTAATCTCTGTGGGACAGAAATGTAACCTCTGTGGGACTGGACTGTGATCCCTGTGGAACTGAACAGTTATTCCTGTGGGACTGGAGTGTAATCCCAGTGGGACTGGAATGTGATCCCTGAGGGGCTGGACTGTAATCCCAGTGGGACAGGTCTCTGATCCCTGTGGGACAGGAATGTGACCCCTGAGGGACAGGACTGTGATCCCTGAGGGACAGGACTGTGAGCCCTGAGGGACAGGACTATGATCCGCTGTGGGACAGGACTGTGACTTGACGGACAGGACTGTGATCCCTGTGGGACTGGACTGTAAGCCCTGCAGGACAGGACTGTGACCCCTGAGGGACAGGACAGTGACCCCTGAGGGACTAGATTGTAACCCCTGAGGGACTGAACTGTGATCACTGTGGGACTTAACTGTGATACCTGTGGGGCTGGACTGTGATCCCTGTGGGACTTGACTGTGATCACTGTGGGATTGGGCTGTGATCCCGGTGGGACTGGGCTGTGATGCCTGTGGGATTGGATTGTGATCCATGTGGGACTGAATTGTGGCACCTGTGGGACTGGATTGTTATCCCCGTGGGACTGAACTGTTGTTCCTGTGGGACTGGACTGTAATACCTGTGGTACTGGACTGTAATCTCTGTGGGATTGAACTGTGATCCCAGTGGGTCTGAACTGTTATCCCTGTGGGACTGGACTGTGGTCCCTGTGGGACTGGAATGTGATCCCTGAGGGGCTGGACGGAGATCCCTGTGGGACAGGACAGTGATCCCTATGTGACTGGATTGTGATCCCTGTGGGACTGGACTGTAACCCCAGTGGGACTGGACTGTAAACCCTGTGGGACTGGACTGTGAACCCTGAGGGACAGGACTGTGATCCCTGAGGGACAGGACTGCGATCCCTGAGTGCCAGAACAGTGATCCCTTTGGAACTGGATTGTGACTCATTTGGGACTGGACTGTGAAGCCTGTGGGACTGAACAGTGATCCCTGTGGGATTGGATTGTGATCCCTTTGGGACTGGACTGTGACCCCTGTGTGCCTGGACTGTGATTCCTGTGGGACTCGACTGTGATCCTTGTGGGACTGAACTGTAATCCCAGTGAGACTGGACTGTGACCACTGTGGGATAGGACTGTGACCCCTTTGGGACTGGACTGTGATCCCTGTGGGACCGTACTGTGAATCCTGTGGACCTGGACTGTGACCTCATTCGGACTGGACTGTGATCCCTGTGGGATAGGACTGTGACATCATTGCGATTGATGAATGACCCCTTTGGGACTGGAATGTGATCCCTGTGGGACTGCACTGTGATCCCTGTGGGACTGGACTGTTAGCCCTTTGGGACTGGTTTGTGATCCCTGTGGGACTTCACTGTGAGCCCTGTGGGACGCGACGGTGATTCCTGTCGGACTAGACTGTCATGACAATGGGACCGGCCTTTGATCCCTGTGAGACTTGAGCGTGATCCCTGTGAGACTGGACTGTGATTACTGTGGGACTGGACTGTGATCCCAGTGGGACTGGACTGTGATCACTGTGGGAGTGGGCTGTGATCCAAGTGGGACAGAAATGTGACCCATTTATGACAGGACTGTGATCCTGTGGGTCTGGACTGTGACCCCTGAATGACTGGACTGTGATCCCTGTGGAACTGGATTGTGACCCATTTGGGTCTGGACTGTGAAGCCTGTGGGATTTAACAGTGATCCCTGTGGGATTGATTGTGATCCATGTGGCACTTGGTCTGTGATACTTTTGGAACTGGACTGTGACCTCTGTGGGACTGGACTGTGATCCCTGTGGGACCGGACAGTGAACCCTGTGGGTTTGGACTGTGACCCCTGTGGGACTGAACTGTGATCCCTGTGGGACTGGAGTGTGACCCCTGTGGGACCGGACTGTGAACCTTGTGGGACTGGACTGTGACCCCTGTGGGATAGGACTGTGACATATGTGCGATTGGAGTCTCACCCCTTTGGGACTGGAATGTGATCCCTGTGGGACTGGACTGTTACCCCTGTGGGACTGGACTGTTACCCCTCTGGGACTGGACTGTGATCACTGTGGGACTTGGCTGTGAGCCCTGTGGGACGCGACTGTGATCCCTGTCGGACTAGACTGTCATGCCAATGGGACCGGAATATGATCCCTGTGAGACTGGACCGTGATTACTGTGGGATTGGACTGTGAGCCCTGTGGGACTGAACTATGATAACTGTGGGACTGGACTGTGATCCCAGTGGGACAGAAATGTGACCGCTTTGGAACTGAACTGTGATCCCTGTGGGACAACCGTGAAACCTGTGGGACTGGACTGTGATCCCTCTGTGACAGAAATGTGACCCCTCTGGGACTGGACTATTATCCCTGTGGGACAGGACTTTGATCCCAGTGGTATTGGACTGTGACCACTGTGGGACTGGTCTCTGATCCCTATGGGAATGGACTGTGATCCCTGTGGAATTCAGCAGTGATCCCTTGAAGACTAGACTGTAATTCGTGTGGGAATGGAGATTAATCCCAGTGGGACTGGACTGTGATCCCTGTGGGTCGAGACGATGTCGCCTGCGGGATTGGATTGTGATCCCTGTGGGACTGGACTGTCATCCCTGTGGGAAGGACTGTGATCGCTGTGGGAAGGATTGTGATCCCTGTGGGACTGTGCTTTAATCTCTGTGGGACAGAAATGCAACCCCTGTGGGACTGGACTGTGATCCCTGTGGAACTGAACAGTTATTCCTGTGGGACTGGAGTGTAATCCCAGTGGGACTGGAATGTGATCCCTGAGGGGCTGGACTGTGATCCCAGTGGGACAGGTCTCTGATCCCTGTGGGACAGGAATGTTACCCCTGAGGGACAGGACTGTGATCCCTGAGGGACAGGACTGTGAGCCCTGAGGGACAGGACTGTGATCCGCTGTGGGACAGGACTGTGACTTCTGACGGACAGGACTGTGATCCCTGTGCGACTGGACTGTAAGCCCTGCGGGACAGGACTGTGAACCCTGAGGGACAGGACAGTGACCCCTGAGGGACTTGACTGTAACCCCTGAGGGACGAAACTGTGATCCCTGTGGGACTGAACTGTGATACCTGTGCGGCTGGACTGTGATACCTGTGGGACTGGACTGTGATCCATGTGGGACTGAATTGTAGCCCCTGTGGGACTGGATAGTTATCCCCGTGGGACTGAACTGTTATTCCTGTGGGACTGGTCTGTAATACCTGTGGTACTGGACTGTAATCCTTGTGGGATTGAACTGTGATCCCCGTGGGTCTGAACTGTTATCCTGTGGGACTGGACTGTAGTCCCTGTGGGACTGGAATGTGATCCCTGAGGGGCTGGACGGAGATCCTTGTGGGACAGGACAGTGATCCCTATGTGACTGGACTGTGATCCCTGTGGGACTGGACTGTAACCCCAGTGGGACTGGACTGTAAACCCTGTGGGGCTGGACTGTGAACCCTGAGAGACAGGACTGTGATCCTTGAGGGACAGGACTGCGATCCCTGAGTGCCAGAACAGTGATCCCTGTGGAACTGGATTGTGACTCATTTGCGTCTGGACTGTGAAGCCTGTGGGACTGATTAGTGATCCCTGTGGGATTGGATTGTGATCCCAGTGGGACTGGACTGTGACCCCTGTGGGCCTGGACTGTGATCCCTGTGGGACTCGACTGTGATCCTTGTGGGACTGAACTGTAATCCCAGTGAGACTGGACTGTGACCACTGTGGGATAGGACTGTGACCCTTTTGGGACTGGACTGTGATCCCTGTGGGACCGTACTGTGAATCCTGTGGAACTGGACTGTGACCTTTTTGGGACTGGACTGTGATCCCTGTGGGATAGGACTGTGACATCATTGCGATTGGTGAATGACCCCTTTGGGACTGAAATGTGATCCCTGTGGGACTGCACTGTGATCCCTGTGAGACTTGAGCGTGATCCCTGTGAGACTGGACTGTGATTACTGTGGGACCGGACTGTGATCCCTGTTGGACTGGACTGTGATCACTGTGGGAGTGGGCTGTGATCCCAGTGGGAGAGAAATGTGACCCATTTGGGACTGGACTGTAACCCCAGTGACACTGGACTGTAACCCCAGTGGGACTGGACTGTGAACCCTGAGGGACAGGACTCTGAGGCCTGAGGAACAGGACTGTGATCCCTGTGGGACAGGACTGTGATCCTGTGGTTCTGGACTGTGACCCCTGAATGACTGGACTGTGATTCCTGTGGAACTGGATTGTGCCCCATTTGGGACTGGACTGTGAAGCCTGTGGGATTGAACAGTGATCCCTTTGGGATTGATTGTGATCCCTGTGCGACTTGGTCTGTGATACTTTTGGAACTGGACTGTGACCTCTGTGGAACTGGACTGTGATGCCTGTGGACTGGACTGTGACCCCTGTGGGCCTGTACTGTGACCCCTGTGGGATAGGACTGTGACCCCTGTGGGATTGGCTGTGATCCCTGTGGGACCGGACAGTGAACCCTGTGGGACTGGACTGTGACCCCTGTGGGACTGAACTGTGATCCCTGTGGGACTGGACTGTGACCCCTGTGGAACTGGACTGTGACCTCATTGGGACTGGAATGTGATCCCTGTGGGACTGGACTGTTACCCCTCTGGGACTAGACTGTGATCACTGTGGGACTTGGCTGTGAGCCCTGTGGGACTGAACTATGATAACTGTGGGACTGGACTGTGATCCCTGTCGGACTAGACTGTGATGCCAATGGGACCGGAATATGATCTCTGTGAGACTGGACCGTGATCCCTGTGAGACTGGACTGTGATTACTGTGGGATTGGACTGTGAGCCCTGAGGGACTGAACTATGATAACTGTGGGACTGGACTGTGATCCCAGTGGGACAGAAATGTGAACCCTTTGGGACTGAACTGTGATCCCTGTGGGACAACCGTGAAACCTGTGGGACTGGACTGTGATCCCTGTGGGACTGGACTGTGATCCCTGCGGGACTGGACTGTGATCCCTGTGGGACTGGACTCAAACACCTGGGGGTCTGGAATGTGATCCCTGTGGGACAGCACTGTTACCCCTGTGGGACTCGACTGTAACCCATGTGGGACAGTACTGAAACCCCCATTAAACTGGACTCAAACCCCTTAGGGGCTGGATTGTGACCCCTGTGGGACTGGACTGTGATACCTGTGGGACTGGACCGTGACCCGTGTGGGACTGGACTGTGACCCGTGTGGGACTGGACTGTGACCCCAGAGAGACTGGACTGTCACCCCTGTGGGACAGTCCTGTGAACCTTGTGGGCCGGGACTGTGACCCCTGTGCGACTGGACTGTGATCATGGTGGGACTGGACATTGATACTTGTGATCCCTGTTGGATAGGACTGTGAGCCCTGTGGGATGGACTGTGACCCCTGTGGGACAGGTCTGTGATCCCAGTGCGACTGGCCTGTGATCCCTGTGGAACTGGACGGCACCCCTATGGAATAGTACTGTGACCCCAGTGGGCATGAACTGTGAACCCTGTGCGACTAGAATGAGATCATTGTGGTACTGGACATTGAGATCCGTGGCACAGGACTGTGATCCTGTGGGTCTGGACTGTGACCCCTGAATGACTGGTCTGTGATCCCTGTGGAACTGGATTGTGACCCATTTGGGACTGGACTGTGAAGCCTGTGGGATTGAACAGTGATCCCTGTGGGATTGATTGTGATCCCTGTGGGACTTGGTCTGTGATACTTTTGGAACTGGACTGTTACCTCTGTGGTACTGGACTGTGATGCCTGTGGACTGGACTGTGACCCCTGTGGGCCTGGACTGTGACCCCTGTGGGATAGGACTGTGACCCCTGTGGAATTGGCTGTGATCCCTGTGGGACCGGACAGTGAACCCTGTGGGACTGGACTGTGACCCCTGTGGGACTGAACTGTGATCCCTGTGGGACTGGACTGTGACCCCTGTGGGACCGAACTGTGAACACTGTGCGACTGGACTGTGACCCCTGTGGGATAGTACTGTGACATCTGTGCGATTGGAGTCTCACCCCTTTGGGACTGGAATGTGATCCCTGTGGGACTGGTCTGTTACCCCTGTGGGACTGGACTGTTACCCCTCTGGGACTGGACTGTGATCACTGTGGGACGCGACTGTGATCCCTGTCGCACTCGACTATGATGCCAATGGGACCGGAATATGATCCCTGTGAGACTGGACCGTGATCCCTGTGAGACTGGACTGTGATTACTGTGGGATTGGACTGTGAGCCCTGTGGGACTGAACTATGATAACTGTGGGACTGGACTGTGATCCCAGTGGGACAGAAATGTGAACCCTTTGGGACTGAATTGTGATCCCTGTGGGACAACCGTGAAACCCGTGGGACTGGACTGTGATCCCTGTGGGACTGGACTGTGATCCCTGCGGGAGTGGACTGTGATCCCTGTGGGACTGGACTCAAACCCCTGGGGGTCTGGAATGTGATCCCTGTGGGACAGCACTGTTATCTCTGTGGGACTCGACTGTAACACATGTGGGACTGTACTGAAACCCCCATTAAACTGGACTCAAACCTCTTAGGGGCTGGATTGTGACCCCTGTGGGACTGGACTGTGATACTTGTGGGACTGGACCGTGACCCGTGTGGGACTGGACTGTGACCCGCGTGAGACTGGACTGTTACCCCAGAGAGACTGGACTGTCACCCCTGTGGGACAGTCCTGTGAAGCTTGTGGGCCGGGACTGTGACCCCTGTGCGACTGGACTGTGATCATTGTGGGACTGGTCATTGATACACGTGGCACAGGACTGTGATCCCTGTTGGATAGGACTGTGAGCCCTGTGGGATGGACTGTGACCCCTGTGGGATAGGACTGTGACATCTGTGCGATTGGAGTCTCACCCCTTTGGGACTGGAATATGATTCCTGTGGGACTGGACTGTTACCCCTGTGGGACTGGACTGTTACCCCTCTGGGACTGGACTGTGATCACTGTGGGACTTGGCTGTGAGCCCTGTGGGACGCGACTGTGATCCCTGTCGCACTAGACTGTGATGCCAATGGGACCGGAATATGATCCCTGTGAGACTAGACCGTGATCCCTGTGAGACTGGACTGTGATTACTGTGGGATTGGACTGTGAACCCTGTGGGACTGAACTATGATAACTGTGGGACTGGACTGTGATCCCAGTGGGACAGAAATGTGAACCCTTTGGGACTGAATTGTGATCCCTGTGGGACAACCTTGAAACCTGTGGGACTGGACTGTGATCCCTGTGGGACTGGACTGTTACCCCTGTGGGACTGGACTGTTACCCCTCTGGGACTGGACTGTGATCACTGTGGGACTTTGCTGTGAGCCCTGTGGGACGCGACTGTGATCCCTGTCGCACTAGACTGTGATGCCAATGGGACCGGAATATGATCCCTGTGAGACTGGACCGTGATCCCTGTGAGACTGGACTGTGATTACTGTGGGATTGGACTGTGAGCCCTGTGGGACTGAACTATGATAACTGTGGGACTGGACTGTGATCCCAGTGGGACAGAAATGTGAACCCTTTGGGACTGAATTGTGATCCCTGTGGGACAACCGTGATGCGGAGGAACTTCTTCACCCAGAGAGTGGTGAACCTGTGGAATTCTCTACCACAGAAAGTTGTTGAGGCCAATTCACTAAATATATTCAAAAAGGAGTTAGATGATGTCCTTACTACTAGGGGGATCAAGAGGTATGGCGAGAAAGCAGGAATGGGGTACTGAAGTTGAATGTTCAGCCATGAACTCATTGAATGGCGGTGCAGGCTAGAAGGGCCGAATAGCCTACTCCTGCACCTATTTTCTATGTTTCTATGTTTCTATGAAACCTGTGGGACTGGCGTGTGATACCTGTGGGACTGGACTGTGATCCCTGCGGGACTGGACTGTGATCCCTGTGGGACTGGACTCAAACACCTGGGGGTCTGGAATGTGATCCCTGTGGGACAGCACTGTTATCCCTGTGGGACTCGACTGTAACACATGTGGGACTGTACTGAAACCCCCATTAAACTGGACTCAAACCCCTTAGGGGTTGGATTGTGACCCCTGTGGGACTGGACTGTGATACCTGTGGGACTGGCCCGTGACCCGTGTGGGACTGGACTGTGACCCGTGTGGGACTGGACTGTGACCCCAGAGAGACTGGACTGTCACCCCTGTGGGACAGTCCTGTGAACCTTGTGGGCCGGGACTGTGACCCCTGTGCGACTGGACTGTGATCATTGTGGGACTGGACATTGATACACGTGGCACAGGACTGTGATCCCTGTCGGATAGGACTATGAGCCCTGTGGGATGGACTGTGATCCCTGTGGGACTGGACTTTGCTCGCTGTGGGTCTGGACATTGGTCCTCGTGAGACTGGATTGCCATGCGTGTGGTACTGATCAGTAACCCAAGTGGAATGCACTGTGACCCCTGTGGACTGCAATGTGACCCCTGTGGGACTGCACTGTGATACCTGTGGGACTGGACTGTGATCCCTGTGGGACTCGACTGTGACCCCTGTGGGACTGCACTCTGACCCCTGTGGGGCAGGACCGTGACCCCTGTGGTTAAGGGCTGTGATCCCTGTAGGACTGGACAGTGACCCCTGTGGGACTGGATTGTGATCCCTTCGGGACTGGACTGTGATCCCTGTGAGACTGGACTGTGAGTTCTGAGGGAATGGACTGTGACCTCTGTGGGAATGCACATTGATCCCTCTGGGACTGGACTGCGATCTCTCTGGGACAGGAATGAGATAATTGTGGGACAGGACGGTGAACACTGTGGGATTGGACAGTGTTCCCTGTGTGACTGGACTGTGACCCCTTTGGCACTGGACTCTGACTCCTGTGGGGCAGGACTGTGATGCTGTTGGACTGGACATTGATCCCCGTGAGACTAAACTGTGATCCCTGTGGTAATGAACTGTGACCCCTGTGGGACAGAAATGTGAATCCTGTGGGACAGGAATGTGAGCCCAGTGGGCCTGGACAGTAAACCCTGTGGGACTGGACTGTAACCCCTGTGGGAATCGGCTGTGACCACTGTGGGACAGTACTGAAAACCCCATGGGACTGGACTCAAATACCTGAGGGACTGTACTGTGATCATTGTGGGACTGGACATTGATCCCCGTGGCACAGGTCTGTGATCCCTGTTGGATAGGACTGTGATCCCCGTGGCACTGGACTGTGATCTCTGTGGGACAGGACTGTGATTCCTGTGCGACTGGATTGTAACGCCTTTGGGATTGGACTGTGACCCCTGTTGGACTGGAATGTGATCCCTGTGGGACTGGACTGCGATCACTGTGGGACTGGACTGCGATCCGTGTGGGACTGGACTGTGATCCCTGAAGGACTAGACTGTGACCCCTTTGGGACTGGACTCAAACCACTGAGGGACTGGACTGTGAGCCCTGTGGGACTGGACTGTAATCCCTGTGGGACTGGACTGTGACACCTGTGGGACTGGACTGTGATCCCTGTGGGACAGGACTGTTATAGCTGTGGGACTGGACTGTATCCCACGTGGGACTGGACTCAAATCCCTGAGGGACTGGACTGTGACTCTTGTGGGACTGGACTGTGAGCCCTGTGGGACTGGACTGTGACACCTGTGGGACTGGACTGTGATCCCTGTGATACAGGACTGTTATAGCTGTGGGACTGGACTGTATCCCACGTGGGACTGGACTCAAATCCCTGAGGGACTGGACTGTGACTCTTGTGGTACTGGAATGTGAGCCCTGTGGGACTGGACTGTGATCCCTGTGGAATTGAGCAGTGATCCCTTGAAGACTAGACTCTAATCTTCTGTGGGAATGGAGATTAATCCTAGTGGGACTGGACTGTTATCCCTGTGGGACGAGACAGTGTCGCCTGCGGGATTGGACTGTGATCCCTGTGGGACTGGACTGTCATCCCTTTGGGAAGGACTGTGATCCCTGTGGGAAAGACTGTGATCCCTGTGGGACTGGACTATAATCCCTGTGGGACAGAAATGTGATCCTTGTGGGACTGGACTGTCACCCCTGAGGGACTGAACTGTGATCCCTGTGGTACTGAACTGTGATACCTGTTGACTTGGTTTGTGATCTCTCTGGAACTGGACTGTGACCCCTCTGGGCCTTCACTGTGATCCCTGAGGGGCTGGACTGTGATCCCTGTGGGACTGGACTGTGATCCCTGTGGGACTGGACTGTGATGCCTGTGGGATTGGATTGTGATCCATGTGGGACTGAATTGTGGCTCCTGTGGGACTGGATTGTAATCTCTGTGGGACTGAACTGTTATTGCTGTGGGACTGGACTGTAGTCCCTGTGGGACTGAAATGTGATCCCTGAGGGGCTGGACGGAGATCCTTGTGGGACAGGACAGTGATCCCTATGTGACTGGACTGTGATCCCTGTGTACTGGACTGTACTGTAACCCCAGTGGGACTGGACTGTAAACCCTGTGGGAATGGACTGTGAACCCTGAGGGACAGGACTGTGATCCCTGAGGGACAGGACTGCGATCTCTGAGTGCCAGAACAGTGATCCCTGTGGAACTGGATTGTGGCTCATTTGGGCCTGGGCTGTGAAGCCTGTGGGACTGAACAGTGATCCCTGTGGGATTGGATTGTGATCCCAGTGGGACTGGACTGTGACCCCTGTGGGCCTGGACTGTGATCCCTGTGGGACTCGACTGTGATCCTTGTGGGACTGAACTGTAATCCCAGTGAGACTGGACTGTGACCACTGTGGGATAGGACTGTGACCCCTTTGGGACTGGACTGTGATCCCTGTGGGACCGGACTGTGAATCCTGTGGAACTGGACTGTGACCTTTTTGGGACTGGACTGTGATCCCTGTGGGATAGGACTGTGACATCATTGCGATTGGTGAATGATCCCTTTGGGACGGAAATGTGATCCCTGTGGGACTGCACTGTGATCCCTGTGAGACTTGAGCGTGATCCCTGTGAGACTGGACTGTAACCCCTGTGGGAATCGGCTGTGACCACTGTGGGACAGTACTGAAAACCCCATGGGACTGGACTCAATCACCTGAGGGACTGTACTGTGATTATTGTGGGACTGGACATTGATCCCCGTGGCACAGGTCTGTGATCCCTGTTGGATAGGATTGTGATCCCCGTGGCACTGGACTGTGATCTCTGTGGGACAGGACTGTGATTTCTGTGCGACTGGATTGTAACGCCTTTGGGATTGGACTGTGACCCCTGTTGGACTGGAATGTGATCCCTGTGGGACTGGACTGCGATCACTGTGGGACTGGACTGCGATCCGTGTGGGACTGGACTGTGATCCCTGAAGGACTAGACTGTGACCCCTTTGGGACTGGACTCAAACCCCTGAGGGACTGGACTGTGAGCCCTGTGGGACTGGACTGTAATCCCTGTGGGACTGGACTGTGACCCCTGTGGGACTGGACTGTGATCCCTGTGGGACAGGACTGTTATAGCTGTGGAACTGGACTGTATCCCACGTGGGACTGGACTCAAATTCCTGAGGGACTGGACTGTGACTCTTGTGGGACTGGACTGTGAGTCCTGTGGGACTGGACTGTGATCCCTGTGGGACTGGACTCAAACCCCTGGGGGTCTGGAATGTGATCCCTGTGGGACAGCACTGTTATCTCTGTGGGACTCGACTGTAACACATGTGGGACTGTACTGAAACCCCCATTAAACTGGACTCAAACCTCTTAGGGGCTGGATTGTGACCCCTGTGGGACTGGACTGTGATACTTGTGGGACTGGACCGTGACCCGTGTGGGACTGGACTGTGACCCGCGTGAGACTGGACTGTTACCCCAGAGAGACTGGACTTTCACCCCTGTGGGACAGTCCTGTGAAGTTTGTGGGCCGGGACTGTGACCCCTGTGCGACTGGACTGTGATCATTGTGGGACTGGTCATTGATACACGTGGCACAGGACTGTGATCCCTGTTGGATAGGACTGTGAGCCCTGTGGGATGGACTGTGACCCCTGTGGGACTGGACTGTGATCCTCGTGGGACAGCACTGTGATCCCTGTGGGACTGGACTTTGCTCGCTGTGGGTCTGGACATTGGTCCTCGTGAGACTGGATTGCCATGCGTGTGGTATTGATCAGTAACCCAAGTGGAATGCACTGTGACCCCTGTGGACTGCAATGTGACCCCTGTGGGACTGCACTGCGACACCTGTGGGACTGGACTGTGATCCCTGTGGAACTGGATTGTGAGCCGTTTGGGACAGGACTGTGAAGCCTGTGGGATTGAACAGTGATCCCTGTGGGATTGATTGTGATCCCTGTGGGACTTGGTCTGTGATACTTTTGGAACTGGACTGTGACCTCTGTGGGACTGGACTGTGATGCCTGTGGACTGGACTGTGACCCCTGTGGGCCTGGACTGTGACCCCTGTGGAATAGGACTGTGACCCCTGTGGGATTGGCTGTGATCCCTGTGGGACCGGACAGTGAACCCTGTGGGACTGGACTGTGACCCCTGTGGGACTGAACTGTGATCCCTGTGGGACTGGACTGTGACCCCTGTGGGACCGAACTGTGAACCCTGTGGGACTGGACTGTGACCCCTGTGGGATAGGACTGTGACATCTGTGCGATTGGAGTCTCACCCCTTTGGGACTGGAATGTGATTCCTGTGGGACTGGACTGTTACCCCTGTGGGACTGGACTGTTACCCCTCTGGGACTGGACTGTGATCACTGTGGGACTTGGCTGTGAGCCCTGTGGGACGCGACTGTGATCCCTGTCGCACTAGACTGTGATGCCAATGGGACCGGAATATGATCCCTGTGAGACTAGACCGTGATCCCTGTGAGACTGGACTGTGATTACTGTGGGATTGGACTGTGAACCCTGTGGGACTGAACTATGATATATGTGGGACTGGACTGTGATCCCAGTGGGACAGAAATGTGAACCCTTTGGGACTGAATTGTGATCCCTGTGGGACAACCTTGAAACCTGTGGGACTGGACTGTGATCCCTGTGGGACTGGACTGTTACCCCTGTGGGACTGGACTGTTACCCCTCTGGGACTGGACTGTGATCACTGTGGGACTTTGCTGTGAGCCCTGTGGGACGCGACTGTGATCCCTGTCGCACTAGACTGTGATGCCAATGGGACCGGAATATGATCCCTGTGAGACTGGACCGTGATCCCTGTGAGACTGGACTGTGATTACTGTGGGATTGGACTGTGAGCCCTGTGGGACTGAACTATGATAACTGTGGGACTGGACTGTGATCCCAGTGGGACAGAAATGTGAATCCTTTGGGACTGAATTGTGATCCCTGTGGGACAACCGTGAAACCCGTGGGACTGGACTGTGATCCCTGTGGGACTGGACTGTGATCCCTGCGGGAGTGGACTGTGATCCCTGTGGGACTGGACTCAAACCCCTGGGGGTCTGGAATGTGATCCCTGTGGGACAGCACTGTTATCTCTGTGGGACTCGACTGTAACACATGTGGGACTGTACTGAAACCCCCATTAAACTGGACTCAAACCTCTTAGGGGCTGGATTGTGACCCCTGTGGGACTGGACTGTGATACTTGTGGGACTGGACCGTGACCCGTGTGGGACTGGACTGTGACCCGCGTGAGACTGGACTGTTACCCCAGAGAGACTGGACTTTCACCCCTGTGGGACAGTCCTGTGAAGCTTGTGGGCCGGGACTGTGACCCCTGTGCGACTGGACTGTGATCATTGTGGGACTGGCCATTGATACACGTGGCACAGGACTGTGATCCCTGTTGGATAGGACTGTGAGCCCTGTGGGATGGACTGTGACCCCTGTGGGACTGGACTGTGATCCTCGTGGGACAGCACTGTGATCCCTGTGGGACTGGAGTTTGCTCGCTGTGGGTCTGGACATTGGTCCTCGTGAGACTGGATTGCCATGCGTGTGGTACTGATCAGTAACCCAAGTGGAATGCACTGTGACCCCTGTGGACTGCAATGTGACCCATGTGGGACTGCACTGTGACACCTGTGGGACTGGACTGTGATCCCTGTGGAACTAGATTGTGAGCCGTTTGGGACAGGACTGTGAAGCCTGTGGGATTGAACAGTGATCCCTGTGGGATTGATTGTGATCCCTGTGGGACTTGGTCTGTGATACTTTTGGAACTGGACTGTGACCTCTGTGGGACTGGACTGTGATGCCTGTGGACTGGACTGTGACCCCTGTGGGCCTGGACTGTGACCCCTGTGGGATAGGACTGTGACCCCTGTGGGATTGGCTGTGATCCCTGTGGGACCGGACAGTGAACCCTGTGGGACTGGACTGTGACCCCTGTGGGACTGAACTGTGATCCCTGTGGGACTGGACTGTGACCCCTGTGGGACCTAACTGTGAACCCTGTGGGACTGGACTGTGACCGCTGTGGGATTGGACCGTGACATCTGTGCGATTGGAGTCTCACCCCTTTGGGACTGGAATGTGATTCCTGTGGGACTGGACTGTTACCCCTGTGGGACTGGACTGTTACCCCTCTGGGACTGGACTGTGATCACTGTGGGACTTGGCTGTGAGCCCTGTGGGACGCGACTGTGATCCCTGTCGCACTAGACTGTGATGCCAATGGGACCGGAATATGATCCCTGTGAGACTAGACCGTGATCCCTGTGAGACTGGACTGTGATTACTGTGGGATTGGACTGTGAACCCTGTGGGACTGAACTATGATAACTGTGGGACTGGACTGTGATCCCAGTGGGACAGAAATGTGAACCCTTTGGGACTGAATTGTGATCCCTGTGGGACAACCTTGAAACCTGTGGGACTGGACTGTGATCCCTGTGGGACTGGACTGTTACCCCTGTGGGACTGGACTGTTACCCCTCTGGGACTGGACTGTGATCACTGTGGGACTTTGCTGTGAGCCCTGTGGGACGCGACTGTGATCCCTGTCGCACTAGACTGTGATGCCAATGGGACCGGAATATGATCCCTGTGAGACTGGACCGTGATCCCTGTGAGACTGGACTGTGATTACTGTGGGATTGGACTGTGAGCCCTGTGGGACTGAACTATGATAACTGTGGGACTGGACTGTGATCCCAGTGGGACAGAAATGTGAACCCTTTGGGACTGAATTGTGATCCCTGTGGGACAACCGTGATGCGGAGGAACTTCTTCACCCAGAGAGTGGTGAACCTGTGGAATTCTCTACCACAGAAAGTTGTTGAGGCTAATTCACTAAATATATTCAAAAAGGAGTTAGATGATGTCCTTACGACTAGGGGGATCAAGAGGTATGGCGAGAAAGCAGGAATGGGGTACTGAAGTTGAATGTTCAGCCATGAACTCATTGAATGGCGGTGCAGGCTAGAAGGGCCGAATAGCCTACTCCTGCACCTATTTTCTATGTTTCTATGTTTCTATGAAACCTGTGGGACTGGCGTGTGATCCCTGTGGGACTGGACTGTGATCCCTGCGGTACTGGACTGTGATCCCTGTGGGACTGGACTCAAACCCCTGGGGGTCTGGAATGTGATCCCTGTGGGACAGCACTGTTATCCCTGTGGGACTCGACTGTAACACATGTGGGACTGTACTGAAACCCCCATTAAACTGGACTCAAACCCCTTAGGGGTTGGATTGTGACCCCTGTGGGACTGGACTGTGATACCTGTGGGACTGGCCCGTGACCCGTGTGGGACTGGACTGTGACCCGTGTGGGACTGGACTGTGACCCCAGAGAGACTGGACTGTCACCCCTGTGGGACAGTCCTGTGAACCTTGTGGGCCGGGACTGTGACCCCTGTGCGACTGGACTGTGATCATTGTGGGACTGGACATTGATACACGTGGCACAGCATTGTGATCCCTGTCGGATAGGACTGTGAGCCCTGTGGGATGGACTGTGATCCCTGTGGGACTGGACTTTGCTCGCTGTGGGTCTGGACATTGGTCCTCGTGAGACTGGATTGCCATGCGTGTGGTACTGATCAGTAACCCAAGTGGAATGCACTGTGACCCCTGTGGACTGCAATGTGACCCCTGTGGGACTGCACTGTGATACCTGTGGGACTGGACTGTGATCCCTGTGGGACTCGACTGTGACCCCTGTGGGACTGCACTCTGACCCCTGTGGGGCAGGACCGTGACCCCTGTGGTTAAGGGCTGTGATCCCTGTAGGACTGGACAGTGACCCCTGTGGGACTGGATTGTGATCCCTTCGGGACTGGACTGTGATCCCTGTGAGACTGGACTGTGAGTTCTGAGGGAATGGACTGTGACCTCTGTGGGAATGCACATTGATCCCTCTGGGACTGGACTGCGATCTCTCTGGGACAGGAATGAGATAATTGTGGGACAGGACGGTGAACACTGTGGGATTAGACTGTGTTCCCTGTGTGACTGGACTGTGACCCCTTTGGCACTGGACTCTGACTCCTGTGGGGCAGGACTGTGATGCTGTTGGACTGGACATTGATCCCCGTGAGACTAAACTGTGATCCCTGTGGTAATGAACTGTGACCCCTGTGGGACAGAAATGTGAATCCTGTGGGACAGGAATGTGAGCCCAGTGGGCCTGGACAGTAAACCCTGTGGGACTGGACTGTAACCCCTGTGGGAATCGGCTGTGACCACTGTGGGACAGTACTGAAAACCCCATGGGACTGGACTCAAATACCTGAGGGACTGTACTGTGATCATTGTGGGACTGGACATTGATCCCCGTGGCACAGGTCTGTGATCCCTGTTGGATAGGATTGTGATCCCCGTGGCACTGGACTGTGATCTCTGTGGGACAGGACTGTGATTCCTGTGCGACTGGATTGTAACGCCTTTGGGATTGGACTGTGACCCCTGTTGGACTGGAATGTGATCCCTGTGGGACTGGACTGCGATCACTGTGGGACTGGACTGCGATCCGTGTGGGACTGGACTGTGATCCCTGAAGGACTAGACTGTGACCCCTTTGGGACTGGACTCAAACCCCTGAGGGACTGGACTGTGAGCCCTGTGGGACTGGACTGTAATCCCTGTGGGACTGGACTGTGACACCTGTGGGACTGGACTGTGATCCCTGTGGGACAGGACTGTTATAGCTGTGGGACTGGACTGTATCCCACGTGGGACTGGACTCAAATCCCTGAGGGACTGGACTGTGACTCTTGTGGGACTGGACTGTGAGCCCTGTGGGACTGGACTGTGATACCTGTGGGACTGGACTGTGATCCCTGTGGGACAGGACTGTTATAGCTGTGGGACTGGACTGCGATCCCTGTGGGACTGGACTGTGATCCCGGTGGAACTGGGCTGTTATTCCAGTGGGACAGAACTGTGACCCATGTGGGACTGGACTGTTATCCCTGTGGTACAGGACTTTGATCCCAGTGGGATTGGACTGTGACCCATGTGGGACTGGACTGTAATCCCTGTGGGACTGGACTGTGACACCTGTGGGACTGGACTGTGATCCCTGTGATACAGGACTGTTATAGCTGTGGGACTGGACTGTATCCCACGTGGGACTGGACTCAAATCCCTGAGGGACTGGACTGTGACTCTTGTGGTACTGGAATGTGAGCCCTGTGGGACTGGACTGTGATCCCTGTGGAATTGAGCAGTGATCCCTTGAAGACTAGACTCTAATCTTCTGTGGGAATGGAGATTAATCCCAGTGGGACTGGACTGTTATCCCTGTGGGACGAGACAGTGTCGCCTGCGGGATTGGACTGTGATCCCTGTGGGACTGGACTGTCATCCCTTTGGGAAGGACTGTGATCCCTGTGGGAAAGACTGTGATCCCTGTGGGACTGGACTATAATCCCTGTGGGACAGAAATGTGATCCTTGTGGGACTGGACTGTCACCCCTGAGGGACTGAACTGTGATCCCTGTGGTACTGAACTGTGATACCTGTTGACTTGGTTTGTGATCTCTCTGGAACTGGACTGTGACCCCTCTGGGCCTTCACTGTGATCCCTGAGGGGCTGGACTGTGATCCCTGTGGGACTGGACTGTGATCCCTGTGGGACTGGACTGTGATGCCTGTGGGATTGGATTGTGATCCATGTGGGACTGAATTGTGGCTCCTGTGGGACTGGATTGTAATCTCTGTGGGACTGAACTGTTATTCCTGTGGGACTGGACTGTCGTCCCTGTGGGACTGGAATGTGATCCCTGAGGGGCTGGACGGAGATCCTTGTGGGACAGGACAGTGATCCCTATGTGACTGGACTGTGATCCCTGTGTACTGGACTGTACTGTAACCCCAGTGGGACTGGACTGTAAACCCTGTGGGACTGGACTGTGAACCCTGAGGGACAGGACTGTGATCCCTGAGGGACAGGACTGCGATCTCTGAGTGCCAGAACAGTGATCCCTGTGGAACTGGATTGTGACTCATTTGGGCCTGGGCTGTGAAGCCTGTGGGACTGAACAGTGATCCCTGTGGGATTGGATTGTGATCCCAGTGGGACTGGACTGTGACCCCTGTGGGCCTGGACTGTGATCCCTGTGGGACTCGACTGTGATCCTTGTGGGACTGAACTGTAATCCCAGTGAGACTGGACTGTGACCACTGTGGGATAGGACTGTGACCCCTTTGGGACTGGACTGTGATCCCTGTGGGGCCGGACTGTGAATCCTGTGGAACTGGACTGTGACCTTTTTGGGACTGGACTGTGATCCCTGTGGGATTGGACTGTGACATCATTGCGATTGGTGAATGATCCCTTTGGGACTGAAATGTGATCCCTGTGGGACTGCACTGTGATCCCTGTGAGACTTGAGCGTGATCCCTGTGAGACTGGACTGTAACCCCTGTGGGAATCGGCTGTGACCACTGTGGGACAGTACTGAAAACCCCATGGGACTGGACTCAAACACCTGAGGGACTGTATTGTGATCATTGTGGGACTGGACATTGATCCCCGTGGCACAGGTCTGTGATCCCTGTTGGATAGGATTGTGATCCCCGTGGCACTGGACTGTGATCTCTGTGGGACAGGACTGTGATTCCTGTGCGACTGGATTGTAACGCCTTTGGGATTGGACTGTGACCCCTGTTGGACTGGAATGTGATCCCTGTGGGACTGGACTGCGATCACTGTGGGACTGGACTGCGATCCGTGTGGGACTGGACTGTGATCCCTGAAGGACTAGACTGTGACCCCTTTGGGACTGGACTCAAACCCCTGAGGGACTGGACTGTGAGCCCTGTGGGACTGGACTGTAATCCCTGTGGGACTGGACTGTGACCCCTGTGGGACTGGACTGTGATCCCTGTGGGACAGGACTGTAATAGCTGTGGAACTGGACTGTATCCCACGTGGGACTGGACTCAAATTCCTGAGGGACTGGACTGTGACTCTTGTGGGACTGGACTGTGAGTCCTGTGGGACTGGACTGTGATCCCTGTGGGACTGGACTGTGATCCCTGTGGGACAGGACTGTTATAGCTGTGGGACTGGACTGCGATCCCTGTGGGACTGGAATGTGATCCCGGTGGAACTGGGCTGTTATTCCAGTGGGACAGAACTGTGACCCATGTGGGACTGGACTGTTATCCCTGTGGTACAGGACTTTGATCCCAGTGGGATTGGACTGTGACCCCGGTGGGACTGGACTCTGATCCCTATGGGAATGGACTGTGATCCCTGTGGAATTGAGCAGTGATCCCTTGAAGACTAGACTCTAATCCGTGTGGGAATGGAGATTAATCCCAGTGGGACTGGACTGTTATCCCTGTGGGACGAGACTGTGTCGCCTGCGGGATTGGACTGTGATCCCTGTGGGACTGGACTGTCATCCCTTTGGGAAGGACTGTGATCCCTGTGGGAAAGACTGTGATCCCTGTGGGACTGGACTATAATCCCTGTGGGACAGAAATGTGATCCTTGTGGGACTGGACTGTAACCCCTGAGGGACTCAACTGTGATCCCTGTGGTACTGAACTGTGATACCTGTTGACTTGGTTTGTGATCTCTCTGGAACTGGACTGTGACCCCTCTGGGCCTTCACTGTGATCCCTGTGGGGCTGGACTGTGATCCCTGTGGGACTGGACTGTGATCCCTGTGGGATTGGGCTGTGATCCCTGTGGGACTGGACTGTGATGCCTGTGGGATTGGATTGTGATCCATGTGGGACTGAATTGTGGCTCCTGTGGGGCTGGATTGTAATCTCTGTGGGACTGAACTGTTATTCCTGTGGGACTGGACTGTAGTCCCTGTGGGACTGGAATGTGATCCCTGAGGGGCTGGACGGAGATCCTTGTGGGACAGGACAGTGATCCCTATGTGACTGGACTGTGATCCCTGTGGGACTGGACTGTAACCCCAGTGGGACTGGACTGTAAACCCTGTGGGATTGGACTGTGAACCCTGAGGGACAGGACTGTGATCCCTGGGGGACAGGACTGCGATCTCTGAGTGCCAGAACAGTGATCCCTGTGGAACTGGATTGTGACTCATTTGGGCCTGGACTGTGAAGCCTGTGGGCCTGATCAGTGATCCCTGTGGGATTGGATTGTGATCCCAGTGGGACTGGACTGTGACCCCTGTGGGCCTGGACTGTGATCCCTGTGGGACTCGACTGTGATCCTTGTGGGACTGAACTGTAATCCCAGTGAGACTGGACTGTGACCACTGTGGGATAGGACTGTGACCCCTTTGGGACTGGACTGTGATCCCTGTGGGACCGCACTGTGAATCCTGTGGAACTGGACTGTGACCTTTTTGGGACTGGACTGTGATCCCTGTGCGATAGGACTGTGACATCATTGCGATTGGTGAATGACCCCTTTGGGACTGAAATGTGATCCCTGTGGGACTGCACTGTGATCCCTGTGAGACTTGAGCGTGATCCCTGTGAGACTGGACTGTGATTACTGTGGGACTGGACTGTGATCCCTGTGGGACTGGACTGTGATCACTGTGGGAGTGGGCTGTGATCCCAGTGGGAGAGAAATGTGACCCATTTGGGACTGGACTGTAACCCCAGTGACACTGGACTGTAACACCAGTGGGACTGGACTGTGAACCCTGAGGGACAGGACTCTGAGGCCTGAGTTACAGGACTGTGATCCCTGTGTGACAGGACTGTGATCCTGTGGGTCTGGACTGTGACCCCTGAATGACTGGGCTGTGATCCCTGTGGAACTGGACTCTGCCCCATTTGGGACTGGACTGTGAAGCCTGTGGGATTGAACAGTGATCCCTGTGGAATTGATTGTGATCCTTGTGCGACTTGGTCTGAGATACGTTTGGAACTGGACTGTGACCTCTGTGGAACTGGACTGTGATGCCTGTGGACTGGACTGTGACCCCTGTGGGACTCGACTGTGACCCCTGTGGGACTGCACTCTGACCCCTGTGGGGCAGGACCGTGACCCCTGTGGTTAAGGGCTGTGATCCCTGTAGGACTGGACAGTGACCCCTGTGGGACTGGATTGTGATCCCTTCGGGACTGGACTGTGATCCCTGTGAGACTGGACTGTGACTTCTGAGGGAATGGACTGTGACCTCTGTGGGAATGCACATTGATCCCTCTGGGACTGGACTGCGATCTCTCTGCGACAGGAATGAGATAATTGTGGGACAGGACGGTGAACACTGTGGGATTGGACTGTGTTCCCTGTGTGACTGGACTGTGACCCCTTTGGCACTGGACACTGACTCCTGTGGGGCAGGACTGTGATGCTGTTGGACTGGACATTGATCCCCGTGAGACTAAACTGTGATCCCTGTGGTAATGAACTGTGACCCCTGTGGGACAGAAATGTGACTCCTGTGGGACAGGAATGTGAGCCCAGTGGGCCTGGACAGTAAACCCTGTGGGACTGGACTGTAACCCCTGTGGGAATCGGCTGTGACCACTGTGGGACAGTACTGAAAACCCCATGGGACTGGACTCAAATACCTGAGGGACTGTACTGTGATCATTGTGGGACTGGACATTGATCCCCGTGGCACAGGTCTGTGATCCCTGTTGGATAGGACTGTGATCCCCGTGGCACTGGACTGTGATCTCTGTGGGACAGGACTGTGATTCCTGTGCGACTGGATTGTAACGCCTTTGGGATTGGACTGTGACCCCTGTTGGACTGGAATGTGATCCCTGTGGGACTGGACTGCGATCACTGTGGGACTGGACTGCGATCCGTGTGGGACTGGACTGTGATCCCTGAAGGACTAGACTGTGACCCCTTTGGGACTGGACTCAAACCCCTGAGGGACTGGATTGTGAGCCGTGTGGGACTGGACTGTAATCCCTGTGGGACTGGACTGTGACACCTGTGGGACTGGACTGTGATCCCTGTGGGACAGGACTGTTATAGCTGTGGGACTGGACTGTATCCCACGTGGGACTGGACTCAAATCCCTGAGGGACTGGACTGTGACTCTTGTGGGACTGGACTGTGAGCCCTGTGGGACTGGACTGTGATACCTGTGGGACTGGACTGTGATACCTGTGGGACAGGACTGTTATAGCTGTGGGACTGGACTGCGATCCCTGTGGGACTGGACTGTGATCCCGGTGGAACTGGGCTGTTATTCCAGTGGGACAGAACTGTGACCCATGTGGGACTGGACTGTTATCCCTGTGGTACAGGACTTTGATCCCAGTGGGATTGGACTGTGACCCCTGTGGGACTGGACTGTAATCCCTGTGGGACTGGACTGTGACACCTGTGGGACTGGACTGTGATCCCTGTGATACAGGACTGTTATAGCTGTGGGACTGGACTGTATCCCACGTGGGACTGGACTCAAATCCCTAAGGGACTGGACTGTGACTCTTGTGGGACTGGAATGTGAGCCCTGTGGGACTGGACTGTGATCCCTGTGGAATTGAGCAGTGATCCCTTGAAGACTAGACTCTAATCTTCTGTGGGAATGGAGATTAATCCCAGTGGGACTGGACTGTTATCCCTGTGGGACGAGACAGTGTCGCCTGCGGGATTGGACTGTGATCCCTGTGGGACTGGACTGTCATCCCTTTGGGAAGGACTGTGATCCCTGTGGGAAAGACTGTGATCCCTGTGGGACTGGACTATAATCCCTGTGGGACAGAAATGTGATCCTTGTGGGACTGGACTGTGATACCTGTTGACTTGGTTTGTGATCTCTCTGGAACTGGACTGTGACCCCTCTGGGCCTTCACTGTGATCCCTGTGGGGCTGGACTGTGATCCCTGTGGGACTGGACTGTGATCCCTGTGGGATTGGGCTGTGTTCCCTGTGGGACTGGACTGTGATGCCTGTGGGATTGGATTGTGATCCATGTGGGACTGAATTGTGGCTCCTGTGGGACTGGATAGTAATCTCTGTGGGCCTGAACTGTTATTCCTGTGGGACTGGACTGTAGTCCCTGTGGGACTGGAATGTGATCCCTAAGGGGCTGAACGGAGATCCTTGTGGGACAGGACAGTGATCCCTATGTGACTGGACTGTGATCCCTGTGTACTGGACTGTACTGTAACCCCAGTGGGACTGGACTGTAAACCCTGTGGGACTGGACTGTGAACCCTGAGGGACAGGACTGTGATCCCTGAGGGACAGGACTGCGATCTCTGAGTGCCAGAACAGTGATCCCTGTGGAACTGGATTGTGACTCATTTGGGCCTGGACTGTGAAGCCTGTGGGACTGAACAGTGATCCCTGTGGGATTGGATTGTGATCCCAGTGGGACTGGACTGTGACCCCTGTGGGCCTGGACTGTGATCCCTGTGGGACTCGACTGTGATCCTTGTGGGACTGAACTGTAATCCCAGTGAGACTGGACTGTGACCACTGTGGGATAGGACTGTGACCCCTTTGGGACTGGACTGTGATCCCTGTGGGGCCGGACTGTGAATCCTGTGGAACTGGACTGTGACCTTTTTGGGACTGGACTGTGATCCCTGTGGGATAGGACTGTGACATCATTGCGATTGGTGAATGATCCCTTTGGGACTGAAATGTGATCCCTGTGGGACTGCACTGTGATCGCTGTGAGACTTGAGCGTGATCCCTGTGAGACTGGACTGTAACCCCTGTGGGAATCGGCTGTGACCACTGTGGGACAGTACTGAAAACCCCATGGGACTGGACTCAAACACCTGAGGGACTGTACTGTGATCATTGTGGGACTGGACATTGATCCCCGTGGCACAGGTCTGTGATCCCTGTTGGATAGGATTGTGATCCCCGTGGCACTGGACTGTGATCTCTGTGGGACAGGACTGTGATTCCTGTCCGACTGGATTGTAACGCCTTTGGGATTGGACTGTGACCCCTGTTGGACTGGAATGTGATCCCTGTGGGACTGGACTGCGATCACTGTGGGATTGGACTGCGATCCGTGTGGGACTGGACTGTGATCCCTGAAGGACTAGACTGTGATCCCTTTGGGACTGGACTGAAACCCCTGAGGGACTGGACTGTGAGCCCTGTGGGACTGGACTGTAATCCCTGTGGGACTGGACTGTGACCCCTGTGGGTCTGGACTGTGATCCCTGTGGGACAGGACTGTTATAGCTGTGGAACTGGACTGTATCCCACGTGGGACTGGACTCAAATTCCTGAGGGACTGGACTGTGAGTCCTGTGGGACTGGACTGTGAGTCCTGTGGGACTGGACTGTGATCCCTGTGGGACTGGACTGTGATCCCTGTGGGACAGGACTGTTATAGCTGTGGGACTGGACTGCGATCCCTGTGGGACTGGACTGTGATCCCGGTGGAACTGGGCTGTTATTCCAGTGGGACAGAACTGTGACCCATGTGGGACTTGTGGAAATGTATTTTTATCTAAGCTGATACCATACGGTATTTGTGTGCCTTTTGATTAAAATGGAGTCCTGGCCCTTCCAGAACTTTCTGCATTTTAGCAGCCAGCTTCTTATGAACAGCTAAACCTGCTGTTAGATGGCTGATGGTTATCAGACAGCTAGGAGACAAGTCATGCTGAGACAAGTAACCCCCCATGGTGCTCTCCTATTGTCTACACTGCAGGAGTTCCATGTCACCCCACCCTTATCTTCTAGCCATTATCTCTTTCCTTTACCTCATCCATTTGAAGCAAACAGGTAAACTGACCAGGAAATTGGATAATCCTGATACAATACAAGACAGGTGATAGCCCATTGCCTATGACTCATGGAGTAATGGCCGTTTGGCTTTCTGATAACCCTGACAAAAGGAAATATCTTGACACCATTTCAGTCCAGGATATAGTAATTAACTCTTTATCTGTATTCACTGACTGTGAGACAGAGGAATACACAGGGAGAGGCCAGAACTTGGGTTTTACTGTATAAATATCTTGTGAAGCTGTACCATTGCGGAGGTTTCATTTAGCCTTTGACTGGGTGAAACCTACCCATTGCGAGCTGTAAGTGTCGGAGTCATTCTTTTCTGAGGTCGAGATTTCGACAGTTATTGGAGGTTCCACCGAGATGCATACTCTCTGTTCTGTGAGTAAAACGGATACAGGCATAGTGCCTCTCCAGTGAAAGGCTTCGGTGGCCAACCAAGGTGAGCCTTTGCTCACAAGAGGTTTCTTCACTGTTGAATCGCAGATGTAATCTGTTGTCCACAGCTGAGGTACTGCATCTACAAGACTCGGCATTTAAAAGTTAAAGGTATTTTTTTTATAACCATTTCTTTCTCAGCTCGCCAGCAGAAGAGAACAGGTTCTGGAAAAAATCTCGAGACAGGCCGGGGAAGGTTTCAGTTGGTAAGGAAGCGCTAGTCGATCGAAAAGGGTTCCAGGTTCTTATATGATAAGATTTTTATTGTTTTTAATTCGGAAGGGGTTCTTATGTGATAAGACTATTAAAAGAAAAGAAAAAAAAGAAAGCGCTAATAATCGATCGAAGGTTCTTATGTGATAAGATTTTTATTGTTTTTAATTCGGAAGGGGTTCTTATGTGATAAGACTATTAAAAAAAAGAGCGCAATCGATCAAAGAGTTTGGGTACGGAACCTTAAGTTTTATCAGCTGTTATTAGGATAAGTTAAGGACTCGGTCTGTAGTGGCGTACAACGCAGACTGAGAATTTGTTTAGAGGTTATGATTTGTGTACTCACGGGAATATTGTTTGTTGTCCTTGTATTACTGTTGGTTGCAATACCTTTGTGAGTCATTGCCATTAGAGAAACGGGAAGAGTCACTAGGGAAAATTGTGATTCGAAAAAAAAAAAAACCACAAGGATTGATTAAGAAAAGAAACAGTAACTGATTGATCAACTACGGTTGGTTCGTGCCAACATATCTCACATACCCAGACTGAGCCCGAATTAAGAGCCTTTTCAGGCCACGTAACGGCCAGGAGAAGTGGGCGTAGAGAACTCGGTTGGCCGAAAGGATTGTGAGATCAGAAACTGTGGGAAAATCTTAATCATCCAGAATGGGTGCCGGAGCAAGTTAAAACACCACAAAAGGCACACCAGCCTATGTCATGCTCCAGAATTGTGGTCAGTCTTCAATTGACCAAAGAAACAAAAACCAGTAAAGTGGACTAAGGGTGAAAACAGGCCATTTCCACCCGATGGTTCATTTAATTTAGAGAGAACAACTTGTCTCCAGGAGTGTCTTATAAACAGAGATCCAGAAAAAAAAAAAGGAAAGTAATAGAAAAGGCCTGGGTTCCGATTCTTCAAGCCCATGTAAAATTAACAGAGGAAGTAAATCAAATGTAAAAAAAAAGAGAACCTGATAGTGACTTATGAAAAAAAAAATGAAGCTAGTAAAAGAAAAAGCTTTATTGAATGGAGAGAGACTTGTGAATGTCTTGTCTTTGAATGAGAGTGCGTGAATGTCTTGTCTTTGAATGAGAGTGCTTCTGTCTTTTTTCCTTGTGTCTGGAAACCTGTTTGGAAAAGTTGTGGAGCAGCCTATTTGTTTTAGCTCCGCCCACTTTTTCAAACAAAGTGAAGTTTTTTAACCCTTCATAGTGTTGTCCTGTATGTGGGAAGTTTAAGACATTTTAAGTTAGAAGCGCAGGTGTGGATTTATTCGGATGAGAGGTTACGGAGCTAGGAAATGCACAAAGGATGGGTTTGTTGAGACATGGTCCCGGTGGTTAAAAGTTGTAATGCTTTTTTTTTTAAAAAGCCTTTGTGGGTCTCTCGAGGTGCAGGCTGGGGGAGTACACTCTCATTGTCCTTGGTGTAAAATCTTGGTACAAAAGCTTCTAACTCAGTAGGAGGATTTTTTTGGATAAAGAGTGGCAGTACAATAATTGAATTGGGATTTTGAGATATTTCAGGTGATCTCTTGATCAACATTTTGGGTGTATTGGAAAAATCTTGGGTTTGGAAGCCTTTTAATAAAATTAGAAAACAAGTACTTTACATTCTGAGATCTGTGAATCACTATAAGCATAAATGAGAAGTCCGTGTAACACACAGATTTGTCCAGTTCAGAAGCCCACACAAATGAAGGTTTGTCCATGACCTACGAGCTGTGAATAAATCTACTATATTCTCACAATGCTTAAAGGATGTGGAATGAAGTATCCCGGAATGCTTTCCAGAACCTTAAGCAGTCCCTCACTTCAGTACCAGCCTTGGGAATTACCAGATTACACTAAGCTATTCAACTTATTTGTGCATCACAAGTCGGGTTTTGCACAATCTGTTTTGACTCAGTTACATGGGGACAGGCAGCGACCGGTAGCATATTTCAGTACCCAACTAGACCCAGTGGCACGCGGACTACCAGGATGTCTTCCTTTGTTGGCAGCAGCTTATTATGCTATGCAACAGGCTCAGCCAATAACTCTAAATCATCAGACCATTTTATATATCCCACACTCTGTCGAGATTTTACTTACTAAATGTGCCACCCAACACCTAACCTCCGCAAGAACCACTAAATACGAGGTCGAACTGTTATCAAATCCGAACCTTGTCATCAAAAGATGTACTACCTTAAATCCAGCCACTCTACTCCCCACGGAAGACGACGGCGAACCCCATTCATGTGAAATGGTAACCGAATTAGTGACTAAACCACGTATCAATCTAACAGATGTACCAATGTGTAACCCTGATCTAATGTACTATGTTGACGGATCAGCCCTACGAAATGATAGGGGCCAACCTAGAGCAGCTTATGCAATTGTAACTCAGTTTAATGTTGTCGAAACAGCCTCTCTTCCAGACTCCTTTTCAGCCCAACAAGCCGAATTGTTTGCGTTAACTCGAGCCTGTATTCTGGCTGAAGGACACACAGTTAATATCTACACTGTAGAGCTGATAATGCAGCTAAGTCAGCAGCTCTGTCGAAAGGGGGGGATGCAGGTGTCATTGTTCCCACTAAGGAAAAATAATTGCTCAGACCCGCCACCCACTATTAATGACGTGCTGGCCTTTCAGACACAGGCCAGTACGGAGGAGGTGGTGACCTGGACGAAGGATCAATGTTATAAAAATCCAGAAGGAATATGGGTTCACCATGACGGCCGCGTGGTGGCCCCTAGATCCTTACTTCCATGGATTGCCCGATGTGTTCATACATTCACACATGCAGGCAAAGGGGGATTGGCAGATTATATTTTGGCAACTTGGTATGCACCAGGTATTTCGGCAATTGCAAAACAAATCTGTGAAAATTGTGTTACCTGTCAGACAATGAATCCGGGTAAGACGGAAAAAGTAGAATCTGCCTCCCACCCAAATCCAGTCGGGCCTTTTGTACATTTACAAATGGATTTTATTGAATTACCTATGTGTATGGGATTCAAGTATGTATTAGTTATTGTAGATGTGTTCTCTAGATGGATTGAAGCCTTTCCATGTAAAAAGGCCGATGCCACTACTGTTGCTAAATGTTTGTTAAAAGAAATTGTACCGCGCTTCGGAATCCCTGCTAAGCTTTCCAGTGATAACGGGTCACATTTCACGGGAACTGTCATAAGAGAAATGTGTAAAGCTTTACAGATTAATCAACGTTTTCATTGCAGTTATCATCCACAATCAGCTGGACTTGTTGAAAGATATAATGGAATGCTTAAAAATAAGCTGGCAAAACTATGCAATGACACTGGACTGAAATGGACAGAACTGCTGCCCTTAGCTTTGATGGTAATGCGATCTGCAACCAACAGAACAACAGGCTTGTCACCACATGAGATAGTTATGGGACGTCCCCAACGACTACCTTTTACAGCACCATTTACTGCAAAACAGATGGACATCCACAAAATGGAGGAAAATATGTTGAATTATTGTATTGCACTAACCAAATGTATTTCCAGCTTTCATTCACAGGTAAAGGAAGCCCAAGTCAAGCCAGCGGAAGGGAAGTGTCATAACCTGGAGCCAGGGGAATTCGTTTACATCAAGATTTTTAAAAGGAAAAGCAGTCTACAGCCAAGATTCGAAGGACCATACCAGGTCCTGCTGGCGACCAATACTGCAATCAAGGTAAAGGAAAGACCAACATGGATCCACGCATCCCATTGCAAACGGGCACCCGACCAGGAGGAAGGGACGAAGGAATCAGAGGAACAGAAAAAGGAAGACTGAATAAAGAACTGTATGGACTATGGGGACTGATGGTGCTGGGCTTGACAGGGTTTTACTTCGCATTATTGATTACACCAGGGGTACAGACCCGCCACCGAAGGGAATTGCACGTAAACGTATTTATGGCACTGAGTCATAGGTATGCTCAAGAAAGAAACTTGTCGAGTTGTTGGATATGTTCCCATGTACCTGTCCACTCCAGGGGGGGTATTCCCCCGAGATCTGTCCCCTTTAACGAATCAGAAATGGTAGAATGGTTGACAGTGCAAAACAGGACAAATCTAACTAAGGGGCCAGAAACAAAGGAGCAAACAGAATGGAGGTCGGCAGGGTATAAACTTACAGCCTTCCAGGGATGGTACCAGCCCAATTATGATAATAACCATCAGCCTCCCTTCCTAAGCATTACTCCCAGAATAGGAAATCCTGAGGGTATAATATGCCTAGTGAGTAATGAAACTAAAAGAAATGGAAATGGAGAGACTGTACAAGATCAGAATGGATTGAGTTGTCCTTGTGAAGGACAAAATGGGGGAATGTGGAAATGTATTTTTATCTAAGCTGATACCATACGGTATTTGTGTGCCTTTTGATTAAAATGGAGTCCTGGCCCTTCCAGAACTTTCTGCATTTTAGCAGCCAGCTTATTATGAACAGCTAAACCTGCTGTTAGATGGCGGATGGTTATCAGACAGCTAGGAGACAAGTCATGCTGAGACAAGTAACCCCCCATGGTGCTCTCCTATTGTCTACACTACAGGAGTTCCATGTCACCCCACCCTTATCTTCTAGCCATTATCTCTTTCCTTTACCTCATCCATTTGAAGCAAACAGGTAAACTGACCAGGAAATTGGATAATCCTGATACAATACAAGACAGGTGATAGCCCATTACCTATGACTCATGGAGTAATGGCCGTTTGGCTTTCTGATAACCCTGACAAAAGGAAATATCTTGACACCATTTCAGTCCAGGATATAGTAATTAACTCTTTATCTGTATTCACTGACTGTGAGACAGAGCAATACACAGGGAGAGGCCAGAACTTGGGTTTTACTGTATAAATATCTTGTGAAGCTGTACCATTGCGGAGGTTTCATTTAGCCCTTGACTGGGTGAAACCTACCCCTTGCGAGCAAGTAAATTAAAAGGGAAACTTCCATCGGAGCTGTAAGTGTCGGAGTCATTCTTTTCTGAGGTCGAGATTTCGACAGACTGGACTGTTATCCCTGTGGTACAGGACTTTGATCCCAGTGGGATTGGACTGTGACCCCGGTGGGACTGGACTCTGATCCCTATGGGAATGGACTGTGATCCCTGTGGAATTGAGCAGTGATCCCTTGAAGACTAGACTCTAATCCGTGTGGGAATGGAGATTAATCCCAGTGGGACTGGACTGTTATCCCTGTGGGACGAGACTGTGTCGCCTGCGGGATTGGACTGTGATCCCTGTGGGACTGGACTGTCATCCCTTTGGGAAGGACTGTGATCCCTGTGGGAAAGACTGTGATCCCTGTGGGACTGGACTATAATCCCTGTGGGACAGAAATGTGATCCTTGTGGGACTGGACTGTAACCCCTGAGGGACTGAACTGTGATCCCTGTGGTACTGAACTGTGATACCTGTTGACTTGGTTTGTGATCTCTCTGGAACTGGACTGTGACCCCTCTGGGCCTTCACTGTGATCCCTGAGGGGCTGGACTGTGATCCCTGTGGGACTGGACTGTGATCCCTGTGGGATTGGGCTGTGATCCCTGTGGGACTGGACTGTGATGCCTGTGGGATTGGATTGTGATCCATGTGGGACTGAATTGTGGCTCCTGTGGGGCTGGATTGTAATCTCTGTGGGACTGAACTGTTATTCCTGTGGGACTGGACTGTAGTCCCTGTGGGACTGGAATGTGATCTCTGAGGGGCTGGACGGAGATCCTTGTGGGACAGGACAGTGATCCCTATGTGACTGGACTGTGATCCCTGTGGGACTGGACTGTAACCCCAGTGGGACTGGACTGTAAACCCTGTGGGACTGGACTGTGAACCCTGAGGGACAGGACTGTGATCCCTGAGGGACAGGACTGCGATCTCTGAGTGCCAGAACAGTGATCCCTGTGGAACTGGATTGTGACTCATTTGGGCCTGGACTGTGAAGCCTGTGGGACTGATCAGTGATCCCTGTGGGATTGGATTGTGATCCCAGTGGGACTGGACTGTGACCCCTGTGGGCCTGGACTGTGATCCCTGTGGGACTCGACTGTGATCCTTGTGGGACTGAACTGTAATCCCAGTGAGACTGGACTGTGACCACTGTGGGATAGGACTGTGACCCCTTTGGGACTTGACTGTGATCCCTGTGGGACCGTACTGTGAATCCTGTGGAACTGGACTGTGACCTTTTTGGGACTGGACTGTGATCCCTGTGTGATAGGACTGTGACATCATTGCGATTGGTGAATGACCCCTTTGGGACTGAAATGTGATCCCTGTGGGACTGCACTGTGATCCCTGTGAGACTTGAGCGTGATCCCTGTGAGACTGGACTGTGATTACTTTGGGACTGGACTGTTATCCCTGTGCGACTGGACTGTGATCACTGTGGGAGTGGGCTGTGATCCCAGTGGGAGAGAAATGTGACCCATTTGGGACTGGACTGTAACCCCAGTGACACTGGACTGTAACACCAGTGGGACTGGACTGTGAACCCTCTGGGATTGGCTGTGATCCCTGTGGGACCGGACAGTGAACCCTGTGGGACTGGACTGTGACCCCTGTGGGACTGAACTGTGATCCCTGTGGGACTGGACTGTGACCCCTGTGGAACTGGACTGTGACCTCATTGGGACTGGACTGTGATCCCTGTGGAATAGGACTGTGACATCATTGCGATTGGTGAATGACCCCTTTGGGACTGGAATGTGATCCCTGTGGGACTGGACTGTTACCCCTGTGGGACTGGACTGTTACCCCTCTGGGACTGGACTGTGATCACTGTGGGACTTGGCTGTGAGCCCTGTGGGACTGAACTATGATAACTGTGGGACTGGACTGTGATCCCTGTCGGACGAGACTGTGATGCCAATGGGACCGGAATATGATCTCTGTGAGACTGGACCGTGATCCTTGTGAGACTGGACTGTGATTACTGTGGGATTGGACTGTGAGCCCTGTGGGACTGAACTATGATAACTGTGGGACTGGACTGTGATCCCAGTGGGACAGAAATGTGAACCTTTTGGGACTGAACTGTGATCCCTGTGGGACAACCGTGAAACCTGTGGGACTGGACTGTGATCCCTGTGGGACTGGACTGTGATCCCTGCGGGACTGGACTGTGATCCCTGTGGGACTGGACTCAAACACCTGGGGGTCTGGAATGTGATCCCTGTGGGACAGCATGTTACCCCTGTGGGACTCGACTGTAACCCATGAGGGACTGTACTGAAACCCCCATTAAACTGGACTCAAACCCCTTAGGGGATGGATTGTGACCCCTGTGGGACTGGACTGTGATACCTGTGGGACTGGACCGTGACCCGTGTGGGACTGGACTGTGACCCGTGTGGGACTGGACTGTGACCCCAGAGAGACTGGACTGTCACCCCTGTGGGACAGTCCTGTGAACCTTGTGGGCCCAGACTGTGACCCCTGTGCGACTGGACTGTGATCATGGTGGGACTGAACATTGATACTTGTGATCCCTGTTGGATAGGACTGTGAGCCCTGTGGGATGGACTGTGGCACCTGTGGGACAAGTCTGTGATCCCAGTGCGACTGGCCTGTGATCCCTGTGGAACTGGACGGCACCCCTATGGAATAGTACTGTGACCCCAGTGGGCCTGAACTGTGAACCCTGTGCGACGAGAATGAGATCATTGTGATACTGGACATTGAGATCCGTGGCACAGGACTGTGATCCTGTAGGTCTGGACTGTGACCCCTGAATGACTGGACTGTGATCCCTGTGGAACTGGATTGTGACCCATTTGGGACTGGACTGTGAAGCCTGTGGGATTGAATAGTGATCACTGTGGGATTGATTGTGATCCCTGTGGGACTTGGTCTGTGATACTTTTGGAACTCGACTGTGACCTCTGTGGGACTGGACTGTGATGCCTGTGGACTGGACTGTGACCCCTGTGGGCCTGGACTGTGACCCCTGTGGGATAGGACTGTGACCCCTGTGGGATTGGCTGTGATCCCTGTGGGACCGGACAGTGAACCCTGTGGGACTGGACTGTGACCCCTGTGGGACTGAACTGTGATCCCTGTGCGACTGGACTGTGGCCCCTGTGGGATAGGACTGTGACAACTGTGCGATTGGAGTCTCACCCCTTTGGGACTGGAATGTGGTCCCAGTGGGACTGGACTGTTACCCCTGTGGGACTGGACTGTTACCCCTCTGGGACTGGACTGTGATCATGGTGGGACTGGACATTGATATTTGTGATCCCTGTTGGATAGGACTGTGAGCCCTGTGGGATGGACTGTGACCCCTGTGGGACAGGTCTGTGATCCCAGTGCGACTGGCCTGTGATCCCTGTGGAACTGGACGGCACCCCTATGGAATAGTACTGTGACCCCAGTGGGCCTGAACTGTGAACCCTGTGCGACGAGAATGAGATCATTGTGATACTGGACATTGAGATCCGTGGCACAGGACTGTGATCCTGTGGGTCTGGACTGTGACCCCTGAATGACTGGACTGTGATCCCTGTGGAACTGGATTGTGACCCATTTGGGACTGGACTGTGAAGCCTGTGGGATTGAATAGTGATCCCTGTGGGATTGATTGTGATCCCTGTGGGACTTGGTCTGTGATACTTTTGGAACTGGACTGTGACCTCTGTGGGACTGGACTGTGATGCCTGTGGACTGGACTGTGACCCCTGTGGGCCTGGACTGTGACCCCTGTGGGATAGGACTGTGACCCCTGTGAGATCGGCTGTGATCCCTGTGGGACCGGACAGTGAACCCTGTGGGACTGGACTGTGACCCCTGTGGGACTGAACTGTGATCCCTGTGGGACTGGACTGTGGCCCCTGTGGGACCGAACTGTGAACCCTGTGGGACTGGACTGTGACCCCTGTGGGATAGGACTGTGACATCTGTGCGATTGGAGTCTCACCCCTTTGGGACTGGAATGTGATCCCAGTGGGACTGGACTGTTACCCCTGTGGGACTCGACAGTTAACCCTCTGGGACTGGACTGTGATCACTGTGGGACTTGGCTGTGAGCCCTGTGGGACGCGACTGTGATCCCTATCGCACTAGACTATGATGCCAATGGGACCGGAATATGATCCCTGTGAGACTGGACCGTGATCCCTGTGAGACTGGACTGTGATTACTGTGGGATTGGACTGTGAGTCCTGTGGGACTGAACTATGATAACTGTGGGACTGGACTGTGATCCCAGTGGGACAGAAATGTGAACCCTTTGGGACTGAATTGTGATCCCTGTGGGACAACCGTGAAACCTGTGGGACTGGACTGTCATCCCTGTGGGACTGGACTGTGATCCCTGCGGGACTGGACTGTGATCCCTGTAGGACTGGACTCAAACCCCTGGGGGTCTGGAATGTGATCCCTGTGGGACAGCACTGTTATCCCTGTGGGACTCGACTGTAACACATGTGGGACTGTACTGAAACCCCCATTAAACTGGACTCAAACCCCTTAGGGGCTGGATTGTGACCCCTGTGGGACTGGACTGTGATACTTGTGGGACTGGACCGTGACCCATGGTGGGACTGGACTGTGACCCGTGTGGGACTGGACTGTTACCCCAGAGAGACTGGACTGTCACCCCTGTGGGACAGTCCTGTGCATCTTGTGGTCCGGGACTGTGCCCCCTGTGCGACTGGACTGTGATCATTGTGGGACTGCACATTGATACACGTGGCACAGCACTGTGATCCCTGTTGGATAGGACTGTGAGCACTGTGGGATGGACTGTGACCCCTGTGGGACTGGACTGTGATCCTCGTGGGACAGCACTGTGATCCCTGTGGGACTGGACTTTGCTCGCTGTGGGTCTGGACATTGGTCCTCGTGAGACTGGATTGCCATGCGTGTGGTACTGATCAGTAACCCAAGTGGAATGTACTGTGACCCCTGTGGACTGCAATGTGACCCCTGTGGGACTGCACTGTGACACCTGTGGGACTGGACTGTGATCCCTGTGGGACTGGATTGTGACCCATTTGGGACCGGACTGTGAAGCCTGTGGGATTGAACAGTGATCCCTGTGGGATTGATTGTGATCCCTGTGGGACTTGGTCTGTGATACTTTTGGAACTGGACTGTGACCTCTGTGGGACTGGACTGTGATGCCTGTGGACTGGACTGTGACCCCTGTGGGCCTGGACTGTGACCCCTGTGGGATAGGACTGTGACTCCTGTGGGATTGGCTGTGATCCCTGTGGGACCGGACAGTGAACCCTGTGGGACGGGACTGTGACCCCTGTGGGACTGAACTGTGATCCCTGTGGGACTGGACTGTGACCCCTGTGGGACCGAACTGTGAACCCTTTGGGACTGGACTGTGACCCCTGTGGGATAGGACTGTGACATCTGTGCGATTGGAGTCTCACCCCTTTGGGACTGGAATGTGATCCCTGTGGGACTGGACTGTTAACCCTGTGGGACTGGACTGTTACCCCTCTTTGACTGGACTGTGATCACTGTGGGACTTCGCTGTGAGCCCTGTGGGACGCGACTGTGATCCCTGTCGCACTAGACTGTGATGCCAATGGGACCGGAATATGATCCCTGTGAGACTAGACCGTGATTCCTGTGAGACTGGAATGTGATTACTGTGGGATTGGAATGTGAACCCTGTGGGACTGAACTATGATAACTGTGGGACTGGACAGTGATCCCAGTGGGACAGAAATGTGAACCATTTGGGACTGAATTGTGATCCCTGTGGGACAACCGTGAAACCTGTGGGACTGGACTGTGATCCCTTTGGGACTGGACTGTTACCCCTGTGGCACTGGACTGTTACCCCTCTGGGAGTGGACTGTGATCACTGTGGGACTTGGCTGTGAGCCCTGTGGGACGCGACTGTGATCCCTGTCGCACTAGACTGTGATGCCAATGGGACCGGAATATGATACCTGTGAGACTGGACCGTGTTCCCTGTGAGACTGGACTGTGATTACTGTGGGATTGGACTGTGAGCCCTGTGGGACTGAACTATGATAACTGTGGGACTGGACTGTGATCCCAGTGGGACAGAAATGTGAACCCTTTGGGACTGAATTGTGATCCCTGTGGGACAACCGTGATGTGGAGGAACTTCTTCACCCAGAGAGTGGTGAACCTGTGGAATTCTCTACCACAGAAAGTTGTTGAGGCCAATTCACTAAATATATTCAAAAAGGAGTTAGATGATGTCCTTTCTACTCGGGAGATCAAGGGGTATGGCGAGAAAGCAGGAATGGGGTACTGAAGTTGAATGTTTAGCCATGAACTCATTGAATGGCGGTGCAGGCTAGAAGGGCCGAATAGCCTACTCCTGCACCTATTTTCTATGTTTCTATGTTTCTATGTTTCTATGAAACCTATGGGACTGGAGTGTGATCCCTGTGGGACTGGACTGTGATCCCTGCGGGACTGGACTGTGATCTCTGTGGGACTGGACTCAAACCCCTGGGGGTCTGGAATGTGATCCCTATGGGACAGCACTGTTATCCCTGTGGGACTCGACTGTAACACATGTGGGACTGTACTGAAACCCCCATTAAACTGGACTCAAACCCCTTAGGGGCTGGATTGTGACCCCTGTGGGACTGGACTTTGATACCTGTGGGACTGGACCGCGATCCGTGTGGGACTGGACTGTGACCCGTGTGGGACTGGACTGTGACCCCAGAGAGACTGGACTGTCACCCCTGTGGGACAGTCCTGTGAACCTTGTGGGCCGGGACTGTGACCCCTGTGCGACTGGACTGTGATCATTGTGGGACTGGACATTGATACACGTGGCACAGGACTGTGATCCCTGTTGGATAGGACTGTGAGCCCTGTGGGATGGATTGTGACCCCTGTGGGACTGGACTGTGATCCTCGTAGGACAGCACTGTGATCCCTGTGGGACTGGACTTTGCTCGCTGTGGGTCTGGACATTGGTCCTCGTGAGACTGGATTGCCATGCGTGTGGTACTGATCAGTAACCCAAGTGGAATGCACTGTGACCCCTGTGGACTGCAATGTGACCCCTGTGGGACTGCACTGTGACACCTGTGGGACTGGACTGTGATCCCTTCGGGACTGGACTGTGATCCCTGTGAGACTGAACTGTGACTTCTGAGGAAATGGACTGTGACCTCTGTGGGAATGCACATTGAATCCTCTGGGACTGGACTGCGATCTCTCTGGGACAGGAATGAGATAATTGTGGGACAGGACGGTGAAAACTGTGGGATTGGACTGTGTTCCCTGTGTGAGTGGACTGTGACCCCTTTGGCACTGGACTCTGACTCCTGTGGGGCAGGACTGTGATGCTGTTGACTGGACATTTATCCCCGTGAGACTAAACTGTGATCCGTGTGGTAATGAATGGTGACACCTGTGGGACAGAAATGTTACTGCTGTGGGACAGGAATGTGAGCCCAGTGGGCGTGGACAGTAAACCCTGTGGGACTGGACTGTAACCCCTGTGGGAATCGGCTGTGACCACTGTGGGACAGTACTGAAAACCCCATGGGACTGGACTCAAACACCTGAGGGACTGGACTGTGATCATTGTGGGACTGGACATTGAACCCCGTGGCACAGGTCTGTGATCCCTGTTGGATAGCATTGTGATTCCCGTGGCACTGGATTGTGATCTCTGTGGGACAGGACATTGATTCCTGTGCGACTGGATTGCAACGCCTTTGGGATTGGACTGTGACCCCTGTTGGACTGGAATGTGATCCCTGTGGGACTGGACTGCGATCATTGTGGGACTGGACTGCGCTCCGTGAGGGACTGGACTGTGATCCCTGAAGGACTAGACTGTGACCCCTTTGGGACTGGACTCAAACCCCTGAGGGACTGGACTGTGATCCCTGTGGGACTGGACTGTAATCCCTGTGGGACTGGACTGTGACACCTGTGGGACTGGACTGTGATCCCTGTGGGACTGGACTGTGACCCCTGTGGGACTGGACAGTGATCCCTGTGGGACTGGACTGTAATCCCTATGGGACTGGACTGTGACCCCTGTGGGACTGGACTGTGATTCCTGTGGGACAGGACTGTTATAGCTGTGGGACTGGACTGTATCCCACGTGGGACTGGACTCAAATCCCTGAGGGACTGGACTGTGACTCTTGTGGGACTGGACTGTGAGCCCTATGGGACTTGACTGTGACCCCTGTGGGACTGGACTGTGATCCCTGTGGGACAGGACTGTGACATCTGTGCGATTGGAGTCTCACCCTTTTGGGACTGGAATGTGATCCCTGTGGGACTGGACTGTTACCCCTGTGGGACTGGACTGTTACCCCTCTGGGACTGGACTGTGATCACTGTGGGACTTGGCTGTGAGCCCTGTGGGACGCGACTGTGATCCCTGTCGCACTAGACTGTGATGCCAATGGGACCGGAATATGATCCCTGTGAGACTGGACCGTGATCCCTGTGAGACTGTACAGTGATTTCTGTGGGATTGGACTGTGAGCCCTGTGGGACTGAACGATGATAACTGTGGGACTGGACTGTGATCCCAGTGGGACAGAAATGTGAACCCTTTGGGACTGAATTGTGATCCCTGTGGGACAACCGTGAAACCTGTGGGACTGGACTGTGATCCCTGTGGGACTGGACTGTGATCGTTGCGGGACTGGACTGTGATCCCTGTGGGACTGGACTCAAACCCCTGGGGGTCTGGAATGTGAACCCTGTGGGACAGCACTGTTATCCCTGTGTGACTCGACTGTAACACATGTGGGACTGTACTGAAACCCCCATTAAACGGGACTCAAACCCATTCGGGGCTGGATTGTGATCCCTGTGGGACTGGACTGTGATACTTGTGGGACTGGACCGTGACCCGTGTGGGACTGGACTGTGACCCGTGTGGGACTGGACTGGGACCCCAGAGAGACTGGACTGTCACCCCTGTGGGACAGTCCTGTGAACCTTGTGGGCCGGGACTGTGACGCCTGTGCGACTGGACTGTGATCATTGTGGGACTGGACATTGATACACGTGGCACAGGACTGTGATCCCTGTTGGATAGGACTGTGAGCTCTGTGGGATGGACTGTGACCCCTGTGGGACTGGACTGTGATCCTCGTGGGACAGCACTGTGATCCCTGTGGGACTGGACATTGCTCGCTGTGGGTCTGGACATTGGTCCTCGTGAGACTGGATTGCCATGCGTGTGGTACTGATCAGTAACCCAAATGGAATGCACTGTGACCCCTGTGGGACTGCACTGTGACACCTGTGGGACTGGACTGTGATCCCTGTGGAACTGGATTGTGACCCATTTGGGACAGGACTGTGAAGCCTGTGGGATTGAACAGTGATCCCTGTGGGATTGATTGTGATCCCTGTGGGACTTGGTCTGTGATACTTTTGGAACTGGACTGTGACCTCTGTGGGACTGGACTGTGATGCCTGTGGACTGGACTGTGACCCCTGTGGGCCTGGACTGTGAGCCCTGTGGGATAGGACTGTGACCCCTGTGGGATTGGCTGTGATCCCTGTGGGACCGGACAGTGAACCCTGTGGGACTGGACTGTGACCCCTGTGGGACTGAACTGTGATCCCTGTGGGACTGGACTGTGGCCCCTGTGGGACCGAACTGTGAACCCTGTGGGACTGGACTGTGACCCCTGTGGGATAGGACTGTGACATCTGTGCGATTGGAGTCTCACCCCTTTGGGACTGGAATGTGATCCCTGTGGGACTGGACTGTTACCCCTGTGGGACTGGACTGTTACCCCTCTGGGACTGGACTGTGATCACTGTGGGACTTGGCTGTGAGCCCTGTGGGACGCGACTGTGATCCCTGTCGCACTAGACTGTGATGCCAATGGGACCGGAATATGATCCCTGTGAGACTGGACCGTGATCCCTGTGAGACTGGACTGTGATTACTGTGGCATTGGACTGTGAGCCCTGTGGGACTGAGCTATGATAACTGTGGGACTGGACTGTGATCCCAGTTGGACAGAAATGTGAACCCTTTGGGACTGAATTGTGATCCCTGTGGGACAACCGTGAAACCTGTGGGAATGGACTGTGATCCTTGTGGGACTGGACTGTGATCCCTGCGGGACTGGACTGTGATCCCTGTGGGACTGGACTCAAACCCCTGGGGGTCTGGAATGTGATCCCTGTGGGACAGCACTGTTATCCCTGTGGGACTCGACTGTAACACATGTGGGACTGTACTGAAACCCCCATTAAACTGGACTCAAACCCCTTAGAGGCTGGATTGTGACCCCTGTGGGACTGGACTGTGATACCTGTGGGACTGGACCGTGACCCGTGTGGGACTGGACTGTGACCCGTGTGGGACTGGACTGTGACCCCAGAGAGACTGGACTGTCTCCCCTGTGGGACAGTCCTGTGAACCTTGTGGGCCGGGACTGTGACCCCTGTGCGACTGGACTCTGATCATTGTGGGACTGGACATTGATACACGTGGCACAGGACTGTGATCCCTGTTGGATAGGACTGTGAGCCCTGTGGGATGGACTGTGACCCCTGTGGGACTGGACTTTGATCCTCGTGGGACAGCACTGTGATCCCTGTGGGACTGGACTTTGCTCGCTGTGGGTCTGGACATTGGTCCTCGTGAGACTGGATTGCCATGCGTGTGGTACTGATCAGTAACCCAAGTGGAATGCACTGTGACCCCTGTGGACTGCAATGTGACCCCTGTGGGACTGCACTGTGACACCTGTGGGACTGGACTGTGATCCCTGTGGGACTCGACTGTGACCCCTGTGGGACTGCACTCTGTCCCCTGTGGGGCAGGACCGTGACCCCTGTGGTTAAGGGCTGTGATCCCTGTAGGACTGGACAGTGACCCCTGTGGGACTGAATTGTGATCCCTTCGGGACTGGACTGTGATCCCTGTGAGACTGGACTGTGACTTCTGAGGGAATGGACTGTGACCTCTGTGGGAATGCACATTGATCCCTCTGGGACTGGACTGCGATCTCTATGGGACAGGAATGAGATAATTGTGGGACAGGACGGTGAACACTGTGGGATTGGACTGTGTTCCCTGCGTGACTGGACTGTGACCCCTTTGGCACTGGCCTCTGACTCCTGTGGGGCAGGACTGTGATGCTGTTGGACTGGACATTGATCCCCGTGAGACTAAACTGTGATCCCTGTGGTAATGAACTGTGACCCCTGTGGGACAGAAATGTTACTCCTGTGGGACAGGAATGTGAGCCCAGTGTGCCTGGACAGTAAACCCTGTGGGACTGGACTGTAACCCCTGTGGGAATCGGCTGTGACCACTGTGGGACAGTACTGAAAACCCCATGGGACTGGACTCAAACACCTGAGGGACTGTACTGTGATCATTGTGGGACTGGACATTGACCCCCGTGGCACAGGTCTGTGATCCCTGTTGGATAGGATTGTGATCCCCGTGGCACTGGACTGTGATCTCTGTGGGACAGGACTGTGATTCCTGTGCGACTGGATTGTAACACTTTTGAGATTGGACTGTGACCCCTGTTGGACTGGAATGTGATCCCTGTGGGACTGGACTGCGATCCCTGTGGGACTGGACTGCGATCCGTGTGTGACTGGACTGTGATCCCTATGTGACTGGACTGTGACCCCTTTGGGACTGGACTCAAACCCCTGAGGGACTGGACTGTGAGCCCTGTGGGACTGGACTGTAATCCCTGTGGGACTGGACTGTGACACCTGTGGGACTGGACTGTGATCCCAGTGGAACTGGACTGTGACCCCTGTGGGACTGGACAGTGATCCCTGTGGGACTGGACTGTAATCCCTATGTGACTGGACTGTGAACCCTGTGGGACTGGACTGTGATCCCTGTGGGACAGGACTGTTATAGCTGTGGGACTGGACTGTATCCCACGTGGGACTGGACTCAAATCCCTGAGGGTCTGGACTATGATTCTTGTGGGACTGGACTGTGAGCCCTGTGGGACTGGACTGTGATCCCTGTGGGACTGGACTGTGATCCCTGTGGGACAGGACTGTTATAGCTGTGGGACTGGACTGCGATCCCTGTGGGACTGGACTGTGATCCCTGTGGAACTGGACTGTTATTCCAGTGGGACAGAACTGTGACCCATGTGGGACTGGACTGTTATCCCTGTGGTACAGGACTTTGATCCCAGTGGGATTGGACTGTGACCCCGGTGGGACTGGACTCTGATCCCTATGGGAATGGACTGTGATCCCTGTGGAATTGAGCAGTGATCCCTTGAAGACTAGACTCTAATCCGTGTGGGAATGGAGATTAATCCCAGTGGGACTGGACTGTTATCCCTGTGGGACGAGACTGTGTCGCCTGCGGGATTGGACTGTGATCCCTGTGGGACTGGACTGTCATCCCTTTGGGAAGGACTGTGATCCCTGTGGGAAAGACTGTGATCCCTGTGGGACTGGACTGTAATCCATGTGGGACAGAAATGTGACCCTTGTGGGACTGGACTGTAACCCCTGAGGGACTGAACTGTGATCCCTGTGGGACTGAACTGTGATACCTGTTGACTTGGTTTGTGATCTCTCTGGAACTGGACTGTGACCCCTCTGGGCCTTCACTGTGATCCCTGTGGGGCTGGACTGTGATCCCTGTGGGACTGGACTGTGATCCCTGTGGGATTGGGCTGTGATCCCTGTGGGACTGGACTGTGACGCCTGTGGGATTAGATTGTAATCCATGTGGGACTGAATTGTGGCTCCTGTGGGACTGGATTGTAATCTCTGTGGGACTGAACTGTTATTCCTGTGGGACTGGACTGTAATACCTGTGGGACTGGACTGTCACCCCTGTGGGAGTGAACTGTGATCCCCGTGGGTCTGAACTGTTATCCCTGTGGGACTGGACTGTAATCCCTGTGGTACTGGAATGTGATCCCTGAGGGGCTGGACGGAGATCTCTGTGGGACAGGACAGTGATCCCTATGTGACTGGACTGTGATCCCTGTGGGACTGGACTGTAACCCAAGTGGGACTGGACTGTAAACCCTGTGGGACTGGACTGTGAAGCCTGAGGGACAGGACTGTGACCCCTGAGGGACAGGACTGCGATCCCTGAGTGACAGGACAGTGATCCCTGATGGAACTGGATTGTGACCCATTTCGGACTGGACTGTGAAGCCTGTGGAACTGAACATTGATCCCTGTGGGATTGGATTGTGATCCCTGTGGGACTTGGTCTGTGATACCTGTGGAACTGGAGAGAGACCCCTTTGGGACGGGACTGTGACCCCTTGTGGGCCTGCACTGTGATCCCTGTGGGACTGGACTGTGAACCTTGTGGCACTGAACTGTGATCCCACTGAGACTAGACTGTGACCCCTGTGGGATAGGACCGTGACACCTTTGGGACTGGACTGTGATCCCTGTGGGACCGGACTGTGAACCCTGTGGAACTGGACTGTGACCTCATTGGGACTGGCCTGTGATCCCTGTGGGATAGGACTGTGACATCATTGCGATTGGTGAATGACCCCTTTGGGACTGGAATGTGATCCCTGTGGGACTGCACTGTGATCCCTGTCGGACTAGACTGTGATCCCAATGGGACCGGAGTAAGACCCCTGTGAGACTTGAGCGTGATCCCTGTGAGACTGGACTGTGATTACTGTGGGACTGGACTGTGATACCTGTGGGACTGGACTGTGATCACTGTGGGAGTGGGCTGTGATCCCAGTGGGAAAGAAATGTGACTCCTTTGGGACTGGACTGTAACCCCAGTGACACTGGACTGTAACCCCAGTGGGACTGGACTGTGAACCCGGAGGGACAGGACTGTGACGCCTGAGGACAGGACTGTGATCCCTGTATGACAGGACTGTGATCCCTGTGGGTCTGGACTATGACCCCTGACTGACTGGACTGTGATCCCTGTGGAACTGGATTGTGACCCATTTGGGACTGGACTGTGAAGCTTGTGGGATTGAACAGTGATCCCTGTGGGATTGACTGTGATCCCTGTGGGACTTGGTCTGTGATACTTTTGGAACTGGACTGTGACCCCTGTGGGATTGGCTGTGATCCCTGTGGGACCGGACAGTGAACCCTGTGGGACTGGACTGTGACCCCTGTGGGACTGGACTGTGATCCCTGTGGGACTGGACTGTGACCCCTGTGGGACCGGACTGTGAACCCTGTGGGACTGGACTGTGACCCCTGTGAGATAGGAATGTGACATCTGTGCGATTGGAGTCACACGCCTTTGGGACTGGAATGTGATTCCTGTGAAACTGGACTGTGAACCCTGAGTGACAGGACTGTGACCCCTGAGGGACAGGACTGCGATCCCTGAGTGACAGGACAGTGATCCATGTGGAACTGGATTGTGACCCATTTGGGACTGGACTGTGAATCCTGTGGGACTGAACATTGATCCCTGTGGGATTGGATTGTGATCCCTGTGGGACTTGGTCTGTGATACCTGTGGAACAGGACTGTGACCCCTGTGGGACGGGACTGTGACCCCTGTGGGACTGGACTGTGACCCCTGTGGACCTCGACTGTGATCCCTGTGGGACTGGATTGTGCTCCTTGTGGGACTGTACTGTGATCCCCATGTGGAAGCACTATGATCCCTGTGGGACTGGACTGTGCTCGCTGTGTGTCTGCACATTGGTCCTCGTGAGACTGGATTGTCATGCGTGTGGTACTGATCAGTAACCCAAGTGGGAATGCACTGTGACCCCTGTGGACTGCAATGTGACCCCTGTGGGACTGCACTGTGACACCTGTGGGACTGGACTGTGATCCTTGTGGGACTCGACTGTGACCCCTACGGGACTGCACTCTGAACCCTTTGGGGCAGGACCGTGAGCCCTGTGTTTAAGGGCTGTGATCCCTGTAGGAGTGGACTGTGATCCCTGTGAGACTGGACTGTGACTTCTGAGGGAATGGACTGTGACCCCTGTGGGAATGCAATTTGATCCCTCTGAGAGGGACTGCGATCTCTCTGGGACAGGAATGAGATAATTGTGGGACAGGACGGTGAACACTGTGGGATTGGACTGTGTTTCCTGTGTGACTGGACTGTGACCCCTTTGGCACTGGTCTGTGACACCTGTGGGACTGGAGTGTGATCCCTGTGGGACTGGACTGTGACCCCTGTCGGACTGGACTGTGATCCCTATGGGACTGGACTGTAATCCCTATGGTACTGGACTGTAATCCCTGTGGGACTGGATTATGACCCGTGTGGGACTGGACTGTGATCCCTGTGGGACTGGACTGTGACCCCTGTGGGACTGGACTGTGAGCCCTATGGTTAAGGTGTGTGATGCCTGTGGGACTGGACTGTGATCCCTTTGAGACTAGACTGTGACTTCTGAGGGACTGGACTGTGACCCCTGTGGTAATGCACATTGATCCCTCTGGGACTGGACTGCGATGTCTCTGGGACAGGAATGAGATAATTGTGGGACAGGACGATGAACACTGTGGGATTGGACTGTGTTCCCTGCGTGACTGGACTGTGACCCCTTTGGCACTGGACTCTGACTCCTGTGGGCAGGAATGTGATGCTGTTGGACTGAACATTGATCCCCGTGAGACTAGACTGTGATGGATCCCTGTGGTAATGAACTGTGACCCCTGTGGGACAGAAATGTGACTCCTGTGGGACAGGAATGTGAGCCCAGTGGGCCTGGACAGTAAACCCTGTGGGACTGGACTCTAACCCCTGTGGGAATCGGCTGTGACCACTGTGGGACAGTACTGAAAACCCCATGGGACTGGACTCAAATACCTGAGGGGCTGTACTGTGATCATTGTGGGACTGGACATTGATCCCCGTGGCACAGGTCTGTGATCCCTGTTGGATAGGACTGTGATCCCCGTGGCACTGGACTGTGACCTCTGTGGGACTGGACTGTGATGCCTGTGGACTGGACTGTGACCCCTGTGGGCCTGGACTGTGACCCCTGTGGGATAGGACTGTGACTCCTGTGGGATTGGCTGTGATCCCTGTGGGACCGGACAGTGAACCCTGTGGGACTGGACTGTGACCCCTGTGGGACTGAACTGTGATCCCTGTGGGACTGGACTGTGACCCATGTGGGACCGAACTGTGAACCCTTTGGGACTGGACTGTGACCCCTGTGGGATAGGACTGTGACATCTGTGCGATTGGAGTCTCACTCCTTTGGGACTGGAATGTGATCCCTGTGGGACTGGACTGTTAACCCTGTGGGACTGGACTGTTACCCCTCTGGGACTGGACTGTGATCACTGTGGGACTTCGCTGTGAGCCCTGTGGGACGCGACTGTGATCCCTGTCGCACTAGACTGTGATGCCAATGGGACCGGAATATGATCCCTGTGAGACTAGACCGTGATTCCTGTGAGACTGGAATGTGATTACTGTGGGATTGGAATGTGAACCCTGTGGGACTGAACTATGATAACTGTGGGACTGGACAGTGATCCCAGTGGGACAGAAATGTGAACCATTTGGGACTGAATTGTGATCCCTGTGGGACAACCGTGAAACCTGTGGGACTGGACTGTGATCCCTTTGGGACTGGACTGTTACCCCTGTGGCACTGGACTGTTACCCCTCTGGGAGTGGACTGTGATCACTGTGGGACTTGGCTGTGAGCCCTGTGGGACGCGACTGTGATCCCTGTCGCACTAGACTGTGATGCCAATGGGACCGGAATATGATACCTGTGAGACTGGACCGTGTTCCCTGTGAGACTGGACTGTGATTACTGTGGGATTGGACTGTGAGCCCTGTGGGACTGAACTATGATAACTGTGGGACTGGACTGTGATCCCAGTGGGACAGAAATGTGAACCCTTTGGGACTGAATTGTGATCCATGTGGGACAACCGTGATGTGGAGGAACTTCTTCACCCAGAGTGTGGTGAACCTGTGGAATTCTCTACCACAGAAAGTTGTTGAGGCCAATTCACTAAATATATTCAAAAAGGAGTTAGATGATGTCCTTTCTACTCGGGGGATCAAGGGGTATGGCGAGAAAGCAGGAATGGGGTACTGAAGTTGAATGTTTAGCCATGAACTCATTGAATGGCGGTGCAGGCTAGAAGGGCCGAATAGCCTACTCCTGCACCTATTTTCTATGTTTCTATGTTTCTATGAAACCTATGGGACTGGAGTGTGATCCCTGTGGGACTGGACTGTGATCCCTGCGGGACTGGACTGTGATCTCTGTGGGACTGGACTCAAACCCCTGGGGGTCTGGAATGTGATCCCTATGGGACAGCACTGTTATCCCTGTGGGACTCGACTGTAACACATGTGGGACTGTACTGAAACCCCCATTAAACTGGACTCAAACCCCTTAGGGGTTGGATTGTGACCCCTGTGGGACTGGACTGTGATACCTGTGGGACTGGCCCGTGACCCGTGTGGGACTGGACTGTGACCCGTGTGGGACTGGACTGTGACCCCAGAGAGACTGGACTGTCACCCCTGTGGGACAGTCCTGTGAACCTTGTGGGCCGGGACTGTGACCCCTGTGCGACTGGACTGTGATCATTGTGGGACTGGACATTGATACACGTGGCACAGGACTGTGATCCCTGTTGGATAGGACTGTGAGCCCTGTGGGATGGATTGTGACCCCTGTGGGACTGGACTGTGATCCTCGTAGGACAGTACTGTGATCCCTGTGGGACTGGACTTTGCTCGCTGTGGGTCTGGACATTGGTCCTCGTGAGACTGGATTGCCATGCGTGTGGTACTGATCAGTAACCCAAGTGGAATGCACTGTGACCCCTGTGGACTGCAATGTGACCCCTGTGGGACTGCACTGTGACACCTGTGGGACTGGACTGTGATCCCTTCGGGACTGGACTGTGATCCCTGTGAGACTGAACTGTGACTTCTGAGGAAATGGACTGTGACCTCTGTGGGAATGCACATTGAATCCTCTGGGACTTGACTGCGATCTCTCTGGGACAGGAATGAGATAATTGTGGGACAGGACGGTGAAAACTGTGGGATTGGACTGTGTTCCCTGTGTGAGTGGACTGTGACCCCTTTGGCACTGGACTCTGACTCCTGTGGGGCAGGACTGTGATGCTGTTGACTGGACATTGATCCCCGTGAGACTAAACTGTGATCCGTGTGGTAATGAATGGTGACACCTGTGGGACAGAAATGTTACTGCTGTGGGACAGGAATGTGAGCCCAGTGGGCGTGGACAGTAAACCCTGTGGGACTGGACTGTAACCCCTGTGGGAATCGGCTGTGACCACTGTGGGACAGTACTGAAAACCCCATGGGACTGGACTCAAACACCTGAGGGACTGGACTGTGATCATTGTGGGACTGGACATTGAACCCCGTGGCACAGGTCTGTGATCCCTGTTGGATAGCATTGTGATTCCCGTGGCACTGGATTGTGATCTCTGTGGGACAGGACATTGATTCCTGTGCGACTGGATTGCAACGCCTTTGGGATTGGACTGTGACCCCTGTTGGACTGGAATGTGATCCCTGTGGGACTGGACTGCGATCATTGTGGGACTGGACTGCGCTCCGTGAGGGACTGGACTGTGATCCCTGAAGGACTAGACTGTGACCCCTTTGGGACTGGACTCAAACCCCTGAGGGACTGGACTGTGATCCCTGTGGGACTGGACTGTAATCCCTGTGGGACTGGACTGTGACACCTGTGGGACTGGACTGTGATCCCTGTGGGACTGGACTGTGACCCCTGTGGGACTGGACAGTGATCCCTGTGGGACTGGACTGTAATCCCTATGGGACTGGACTGTGACCCCTGTGGGACTGGACTGTGATTCCTGTGGGACAGGACTGTTATAGCTGTGGGACTGGACTGTATCCCACGTGGGACTGGACTCAAATCCCTGAGGGACTGGACTGTGACTCTTGTGGGACTGGACTGTGAGCCCTATGGGGCTTGACTGTGACCCCTGTGGGACTGGACTGTGATCCCTGTGGGACAGGACTGTGACATCTGTGCGATTGGAGTCTCACCCTTTTGGGACTGGAATGTGATCCCTGTGGGACTGGACTGTTACCCCTGTGGGACTGGACTGTTACCCCTCTGGGACTGGACTGTGATCACTGTGGGACTTGGCTGTGAGCCCTGTGGGACGCGACTGTGATCCCTGTCGCACTAGACTGTGATGCCAATGGGACCGGAATATGATCCCTGTGAGACTGGACCGTGATCCCTGTGAGACTGTACTGTGATTACTGTGGGATTGGACTGTGAGCCCTGTGGGACTGAACGATGATAACTGTGGGACTGGACTGTGATCCCAGTGGGACAGAAATGTGAACCCTTTGGGACTGAATTGTGATCCCTGTGGGACAACCGTGAAACCTGTGGGACTGGACTGTGATCCCTGTGGGACTGGACTGTGATCGTTGCGGGACTGGACTGTGATCCCTGTGGGACTGGACTCAAACCCCTGGGGGTCTGGAATGTGAACCCTGTGGGACAGCACTGTTATCCCTGTGGGACTCGACTGTAACACATGTGGGACTGTACTGAAACCCCCATTAAACGGGACTCAAACCCATTCGGGGCTGGATTGTGATCCCTGTGGGACTGGACTGTGATACTTGTGGGACTGGACCGTGACCCGTGTGGGACTGGACTGTGACCCGTGTGGGACTGGACTGGGACCCCAGAGAGACTGGACTGTCACCCCTGTGGGACAGTCCTGTGAACCTTGTGGGCCGGGACTGTGACGCCTGTGCGACTGGACTGTGATCATTGTGGGACTGGACATTGATACACGTGGCACAGGACTGTGATCCCTGTTGGATAGGACTGTGAGCTCTGTGGGATGGACTGTGATCCCTGTGGGACTGGACTGTGATCCTCGTGGGACAGCACTGTGATCCCTGTGGGACTGGACATTGCTCGCTGTGGGTCTGGACATTGGTCCTCGTGAGACTGGATTGCCATGCGTGTGGTACTGATCAGTAACCCAAGTGGAATGCACTGTGACCCCTGTGGGACTGCACTGTGACACCTGTGGGACTGGACTGTGATCCCTGTGGAACTGGATTGTGACCCATTTGGGACAGGACTGTGAAGCCTGTGGGATTGAACAGTGATCCCTGTGGGATTGATTGTGATCCCTGTGGGACTTGGTCTGTGATACTTTTGGAACTGGACTGTGACCTCTGTGGGACTGGACTGTGATGCCTGTGGACTGAACTGTGACCCCTGTGGGCCTGGACTGTGAGCCCTGTGGGATAGGACTGTGACCCCTGTGGGATTGGCTGTGATCCCTGTGGGACCGGACAGTGAACCCTGTGGGACTGGACTGTGACCCCTGTGGGACTGAACTGTGATCCCTGTGGGACTGGACTGTGGCCCCTGTGGGACCGAACTGTGAACCCTGTGGGACTGGACTGTGACCCCTGTGGGATAGGACTGTGACATCTGTGCGATTGGAGTCTCACCCCTTTGGGACTGGAATGTGATCCCTGTGGGACTGGACTGTTACCCCTGTGGGACTGGACTGTTACCCCTCTGGGACTGGACTGTGATCACTGTGGGACTTGGCTGTGAGCCCTGTGGGACGCGACTGTGATCCCTGTCGCACTAGACTGTGATGCCAATGGGACCGGAATATGATCCCTGTGAGACTGGACCGTGATCCCTGTGAGACTGGACTGTGATTACTGTGGCATTGGGATGTGAGCCCTGTGGGACTGAGCTATGATAACTGTGGGACTGGACTGTGATCCCAGTTGGACAGAAATGTGAACCCTTTGGGACTGAATTGTGATCCCTGTGGGACAACCGTGAAACCTGTGGGAATGGACTGTGATCCTTGTGGGACTGGACTGTGATCCCTGCGGGACTGGACTGTGATCCCTGTGGGACTGGACTCAAACCCCTGGGGGTCTGGAATGTGATCCCTGTGGGACAGCACTGTTATCCCTGTGGGACTCGACTGTAACACATGTGGGACTGTACTGAAACCCCCATTAAACTGGACTCAAAACCCTTAGAGGCTGGATTGTGACCCCTGTGGGACTGGACTGTGATACCTGTGGGACTGGACCGTGACCCGTGTGGGACTGGACTGTGACCCGTGTGGGACTGGACTGTGACCCCAGAGAGACTGGACTGTCACCACTGTGGGACAGTCCTGTGAACCTTGTGGGACGGGACTGTGACCCCTGTGCGACTGGACTCTGATCATTGTGGGACTGGACATTGATACACGTGGCACAGGACTGTGATCCCTGTTGGATAGGACTGTGAGCCCTGTGGGATGGACTGTGACCCCTGTGGGACTGGACTTTGATCCTCGTGGGACAGCACTGTGATCCCTGTGGGACTGGACTTTGCTCGCTGTGGGTCTGGACATTGGTCCTCGTGAGGCTGGATTGCCATGCGTGTGGTACTGATCAGTAACCCAAGTGGAATGCACTGTGACCCCTGTGGACTGCAATGTGACCCCTGTGGGACTGCACTGTGACACCTGTGGGACTGGACTGTGATCCCTGTAGGACTCGACTGTGACCCCTGTGGGACTGCACTCTGTCCCCTGTGGGGCAGGACCGTGACCCCTGTGGTTAAGGGCTGTGATCCCTGTAGGACTGGACAGAGACCCCTGTGGGACTGAATTGTGATCCCTTCGGGACTGGACTGTGATCCCTGTGAGACTGGACTGTGACTTCTGAGGGAATGGACTGTGACCTCTGTGGGAATGCACATTGATCCCTCTGGGACTGGACTGCGATCTCTCTGGGACAGGAATGAGATAATTGTGGGACAGGACGGTGAACACTGTGGGATTGGACTGTGTTCCCTGTGTGACTGGACTGTGACCCCTTTGGCACTGGCCTCTGACTCCTGTGGGGCAGGACTGTGATGCTGTTGGACTGGACATTGATCCCCGTGAGACTAAACTGTGATCCCTGTGGTAATGAACTGTGACCCCTGTGGGACAGAAATGTTACTCCTGTGGGACAGGAATGTGAGCCCAGTGTGCCTGGACAGTAAACCCTGTGGGACTGGACTGTAACCCCTGTGGGAATCGGCTGTGACCACTGTGGGACAGTACTGAAAACCCCATGGGACTGGACTCAAACACCTGAGGGACTGTACTGTGATCATTGTGGGACTGGACATTGACCCCCGTGGCACAGGTCTGTGATCCCTGTTGGATAGGATTGTGATCCCCGTGGCACTGGACTGTGATCTCTGTGGGACAGGACTGTGATTCCTGTGCGACTGGATTGTAACACTTTTGAGATTGGACTGTGACCCCTGTTGGACTGGAATGTGATCCCTGTGGGACTGGACTGCGATCCCTGTGGGACTGGACTGCGATCCGTGTGTGACTGGACTGTGATCCCTATGTGACTGGACTGTGACCCCTTTGGGACTGGACTCAAACCCCTGAGGGACTGGACTGTGAGCCCTGTGGGACTGGACTGTAATCCCTGTGGGACTGGACTGTGACACCTGTGGGACTGGACTGTGATCCCAGTGGAACTGGACTGTGACCCCTGTGGGACTGGACAGTGATCCCTGTGGGACTGGACTGTAATCCCTATGTGACTGGACTGTGACCCCTGTGGGACTGGACTGTGATTCCTGTGGGACAGGACTGTTATAGCTGTGGGACTGGACTGTATCCCACGTGGGACTGGACTCAAATCCCTGAGGGTCTGGACTATGATTCTTGTGGGACTGGACTGTGAGCCCTGTGGGACTGGACTGTGATCCCTGTGGGACTGGACTGTGATCCCTGTGGGACAGGACTGTTATAGCTGTGGGACTGGACTGCGATCCCTGTGGGACTGGACTGTGATCCCTGTGGAACTGGGCTGTTATTCCAGTGGGACAGAACTGTGACCCATGTGGGACTGGACTGTTATCCCTGTGGTACAGGACTTTGATCCCAGTGGGATTGGACTGTGACCCCGGTGGGACTGGACTCTGATCCCTATGGGAATGGACTGTGATCCCTGTGGAATTGAGCAGTGATCCCTTGAAGACTAGACTCTAATCCGTGTGGGAATGGAGATTAATCCCAGTGGGACTGGACTGTTATCCCTGTGGGACGAGACTGTGTCGCCTGCGGGATTGGACTGTGATCCCTGTGGGACTGGACTGTCATCCCTTTGGGAAGGACTGTGATCCCTGTGGGAAAGACTGTGATCCCTGTGGGACTGGACTGTAATCCATGTGGGACAGAAATGTGACCCTTGTGGGACTGGACTGTAACCCCTGAGGGACTGAACTGTGATCCCTGTGGGACTGAACTGTGATACCTGTTGACTTGGTTTGTGATCTCTCTGGAACTGGACTGTGACCCCTCTGGGCCTTCACTGTGATCCCTGTGGGGCTGGACTGTGATCCCTGTGGGACTGGACTGTGATCCCTGTGGGATTGGGCTGTGATCCCTGTGGGACTGGACTGTGACGCCTGTGGGATTAGATTGTAATCCATGTGGGACTGAATTGTGGCTCCTGTGGGACTGGATTGTAATCTCTGTGGGACTGAACTGTTATTCCTGTGGGACTGGACTGTAATACCTGTGGGACTGGACTGTCACCCCTGTGGGAGTGAACTGTGATCCCCGTGGGTCTGAACTGTTATCCCTGTGGGACTGGACTGTAATCCCTGTGGTACTGGAATGTGATCCCTGAGGGGCTGGACGGAGATCTCTGTGGGACAGGACAGTGATCCCTATGTGACTGGACTGTGATCCCTGTGGGACTGGACTGTAACCCAAGTGGGACTGGACTGTAAACCCTGTGGGACTGGACTGTGAAGCCTGAGGGACAGGACTGTGACCCCTGAGGGACAGGACTGCGATCCCTGAGTGACAGGACAGTGATCCCTGATGGAACTGGATTGTGACCCATTTCGGACTGGACTGTGAAGCCTGTGGAACTGAACATTGATCCCTGTGAGATTGGATTGTGATCCCTGTGGGACTTGGTCTGTGATACCTGTGGAACTGGAGAGAGACCCCTTTGGGACGGGACTGTGACCCCTTGTGGGCCTGCACTGTGATCCCTGTGGGACTGGACTGTGAACCTTGTGGCACTGAACTGTGATCCCACTGAGACTAGACTGTGACCCCTGTGGGATAGGACCGTGACACCTTTGGGACTGGACTGTGATCCCTGTGGGACCGGACTGTGAACCCTGTGGAACTGGACTGTGACCTCATTGGGACTGGCCTGTGATCCCTGTGGGATAGGACTGTGACATCATTGCGATTGGTGAATGACCCCTTTGGGACTGGAATGTGATCCCTGTGGGACTGCACTGTGATCCCTGTCGGACTAGACTGTGATCCCAATGGGACCGGAGTAAGACCCCTGTGAGACTTGAGCGTGATCCCTGTGAGACTGGACTGTGATTACTGTGGGACTGGACTGTGATACCTGTGGGACTGGACTGTGATCACTGTGGGAGTGGGCTGTGATCCCAGTGGGAAAGAAATGTGACTCCTTTGGGACTGGACTGTAACCCCAGTGACACTGGACTGTAACCCCAGTGGGACTGGACTGTGAACCCGGAGGGACAGGACTGTGACGCCTGAGGACAGGACTGTGATCCCTGTATGACAGGACTGTGATCCCTGTGGGTCTGGACTATGACCCCTGACTGACTGGACTGTGATCCCTGTGGAACTGGATTGTGACCCATTTGGGACTGGACTGTGAAGCTTGTGGGATTGAACAGTGATCCCTGTGGGATTGACTGTGATCCCTGTGGGACTTGGTCTGTGATACTTTTGGAACTGGACTGTGAACCCTGTGGGATTGGCTGTGATCCCTGTGGGACCGGACAGTGAACCCTGTGGGACTGGACTGTGACCCCTGTGGGACTGGACTGTGATCCCTGTGGGACTGGACTGTGACCCCTGTGGGACCGGACTGTGAACCCTGTGGGACTGGACTGTGACCCCTGTGAGATAGGAATGTGACATCTGTGCGATTGGAGTCACACGCCTTTGGGACTGGAATGTGATTCCTGTGAAACTGGACTGTGAACCCTGAGTGACAGGACTGTGACCCCTGAGGGACAGGACTGCGATCCCTGAGTGACAGGACAGTGATCCATGTGGAACTGGATTGTGACCCATTTGGGACTGGACTGTGAATCCTGTGGGACTGAACATTGATCCCTGTGGGATTGGATTGTGATCCCTGTGGGACTTGGTCTGTGATACCTGTGGAACAGGACTGTGACCCCTGTGGGACGGGACTGTGACCCCTGTGGGACTGGACTGTGACCCCTGTGGACCTCGACTGTGATCCCTGTGGGACTGGACTGTGCTCCTTGTGGGACTGTACTGTGATCCCCATGTGGAAGCACTATGATCCCTGTGGGACTGGACTGTGCTCGCTGTGTGTCTGCACATTGGTCCTCGTGAGACTGGATTGTCATGCGTGTGGTACTGATCAGTAACCCAAGTGGGAATGCACTGTGACCCCTGTGGACTGCAATGTGACCCCTGTGGGACTGCACTGTGACACCTGTGGGACTGGACTGTGATCCTTGTGGGACTCGACTGTGACCCCTACGGGACTGCACTCTGAACCCTTTGGGGCAGGACCGTGAGCCCTGTGTTTAAGGGCTGTGATCCCTGTAGGAGTGGACTGTGATCCCTGTGAGACTGGACTGTGACTTCTGAGGGAATGGACTGTGACCCCTGTGGGAATGCAATTTGATCCCTCTGAGAGGGACTGCGACCTCTCTGGGACAGGAATGAGATAATTGTGGGACAGGACGGTGAACACTGTGGGATTGGACTGTGTTTCCTGTGTGACTGGACTGTGACCCCTTTGGCACTGGTCTGTGACACCTGTGGGACTGGAGTGTGATCCCTGTGGGACTGGACTGTGACCCCTGTCGGACTGGACTGTGATCCCTATGGGACTGGACTGTAATCCCTATGGTACTGGACTGTAATCCCTGTGGGACTGGATTATGACCCGTGTGGGACTGGACTGTGATCCCTGTGGGACTGGACTGTGACCCCTGTGGGACTGGACTGTGAGCCCTATGGTTAAGGTGTGTGATGCCTGTGGGACTGGACTGTGATCCCTTTGAGACTAGACTGTGACTTCTGAGGGACTGGACTGTGACCCCTGTGGTAATGCACATTGATCCCTCTGGGACTGGACTGCGATGTCTCTGGGACAGGAATGAGATAATTGTGGGACAGGACGATGAACACTGTGGGATTGGACTGTGTTCCCTGCGTGACTGGACTGTGACCCCTTTGGCACTGGACTCTGACTCCTGTGGGCAGGAATGTGATGCTGTTGGACTGAACATTGATCCCCGTGAGACTAGACTGTGATGGATCCCTGTGGTAATGAACTGTGACCCCTGTGGGACAGAAATGTGACTCCTGTGGGACAGGAATGTGAGCCCAGTGGGCCTGGACAGTAAACCCTGTGGGACTGGACTCTAACCCCTGTGGGAATCGGCTGTGACCACTGTGGGACAGTACTGAAAACCCCATGGGACTGGACTCAAATACCTGAGGGACTGTACTGTGATCATTGTGGGACTGGACATTGATCCCCGTGGCACAGGTCTGTGATCCCTGTTGGATAGGACTGTGATCCCCGTGGCACTGGACTGTGATCTCTGTGGGACAGGACGGTGATTCCTGTGCGACTGGATTGTAACGCCTTTGGGATTGGACTGTGACCCCTGTTGGACTGGAATGTGATCCCTGTGGGACTGGACTGCGATCACTGTGGGACTGGACTGCGATCCGTGTGGGACTGGACTGTGATCCCTGAAGGACTAGACTGTGACCCCTTTGGGACTGGACTCAAACCCCTGAGGGACTGGACTGTGAGCCCTGTGGGACTGGACTGTAATCCCTGTGGGACTGGACTGTGACACCTGTGGGACTGGACTGTGATCCCTGTGGGACAGGACTGTTATAGCTGTGGGACTGGACTGTATCCCACGTGGGACTGGACTCAAATCCCTGAGGGACTGGACTGTGACTCTTGTGGGACTGGACTGTGAGCCCTGTGGGACTGGACTGTGATACCTGTGGGACTGGACTGTGATCCCTGTGGGACAGGACTGTTATAGCTGTGGGACTGGACTGCGATCCCTGTGGGACTGGACTGTGATCCCGGTGGAACTGGGCTGTTATTCCAGTGGGACAGAACTGTGACCCATGTGGGACTGGACTGTTATCCCTGTGGTACAGGACTTTGATCCCAGTGGGATTGGACTGTGACCCCTGTGGGACTGGACTGTAATCCCTGTGGGACTGGACTGTGACACCTGTGGGACTGGACTGTGATCCCTGTGATACAGGACTGTTATAGCTGTGGGACTGGACTGTATCCCACGTGGGACTGGACTCAAATCCCTGAGGGACTGGACTGTGACTCTTGTGGGACTGGAATGTGAGCCCTGTGGGACTGGACTGTGATCCCTGTGGAATTGAGCGGTGATCCCTTGAAGACTACACTCTAATCTTCTGTGGGAATGGAGATTAATCCCAGTGGGACTGGACTGTTATCCCTGTGGGACGAGACAGTGTCGCCTGCGGGATTGGACTGTGATCCCTGTGGGACTGGACTGTCATCCCTTTGGGAAGGACTGTGATCCCTGTGGGAAAGACTGTGATCCCTGTGGGACTGGACTATAATCCCTGTGGGACAGAAATGTGATCCTTGTGGGACTGGACTGTAACCCCTGAGGGACTGAACTGTGATCCCTGTGGTACTGAACTGTGATACCTGTTGACTTGGTTTCTGATCTCTCTGGAACTGGACTGTGACCCCTCTGGGCCTTCACTGTGATCCCTGTGCGGCTGGACTGTGATCCCTGTGGGACTGGACTGTGATCCCTGTGGGATTGGGCTGTGATCCCTGTGGGACTGGACTGTGATGCCTGTGGGATTGGATTGTGATCCATGTGGGACTGAATTGTGGCTCCTGTGGGACTGGATTGTAATCTCTGTGGGACTGAACTGTTATTCCTGTGGGACTGGACTGTAGTCCCTGTGGGACTGGAATGTGATCCCTGAGGGGCTGGACGGAGATCCTTGTGGGACAGGACAGTGATCCCTATGTGACTGGACTGTGATCGCTGTGTACTGGACTGTACTGTAACCCCAGTGGGACTGGACTGTAAACCCTGTGGGACTGGACTGTGAACCCTGAGGAACAGGACTGTGATCCCTGAGGGACAGGACTGCGATCTCTGAGTGCCAGAACAGTGATCCCTGTGGAATTGGATTGTGACTCATTTGGGCCTGTACTGTGAAGCCTGTGGGACTGAACAGTGATCCCTGTGGGATTGGATTGTGATCCCAGTGGGACTGGACTGTGACCCCTGTGGGCCTGGACTGTGATCCCTGTGGGACTGGACTGTCATCCCTTTGGGAAGGACTGTGATCACTGTGGGAAAGACTGTGATCCCTGTGGGACTGGACTATAATCCCTGTGGGACAGAAATGTGATCCTTGTGGGACTGGACTGTAACCCCTGAGGGACTGAACTGTGATCCCTGTGGTACTGAACTGTGATACCTGTTGACTTAGTTTGTGATCTCTCTGGAACTGGACTGTGACCCCTCTGGGCCTTCACTGTGATCCCTGTGGGGCTGGACTGTGATCCCTGTGGGACTGGACTGTGATCCCTGTGGAATTGGGCTGTGATCCCTGTGGGACTGGACTGTGATGCCTGTGGGATTGGATTGTGATCCATGTGGGACTGAATTGTGGCTCCTGTGGGACTGGATTGTAATCTCTGTGGGACTGAACTGTTATTCCTGTGGGACTGGACTGTAGTCCCTGTGGGACTGGAATGTGATCCCTGAGGGGCTGGACGGAGATCCTTGTGGGACAGGACAGTGATCCCTATGTGACTGGACTGTGATCCCTGTGTACTGGACTGTACTGTAACCCCAGTGGGACTGGACTGTAAACCCTGTGGGACTGGACTGTGAACCCTGAGGGACAGGACTGTGATCCCTGAGGGACAGGACTGCGATCTCTGAGTGCCAGAACAGTGATCCCTGTGGAACTGGATTGTGACTCATTTGGGCCTGGACTGTGAAGCCTGTGGGACTGAACAGTGATCCCTGTGGGATTGGATAGTGATCCCAGTGGGACTGGACTGTGACCCCTGTGGGCCTGGACTGTGATCCCTGTGGGACTGGACTGTCATCCCTTTGGGAAGGACTGTGATCCCTGTGGGAAAGACTGTGATCCCTGTGGGAGTGGACTATAATCCCTGTGGGACAGAAATGTGATCCTTGTGGGACTGGACTGTAACCCCTGAGGGACTGAACTGTGATCCCTGTGGTACTGAACTGTGATACCTGTTGACTTGGTTTGTGATCTCTCTGGAACTGGACTGTGACCCCTCTGGGCCTTCACTGTGATCCCTGTGGGGCTGGACTGTGATCCCTGTGGGACTGGACTGTGATCCCTGTGGGATTGTGCTGTGATCCCTGTGGGACTGGACTGTGATGCCTGTGGGATTGGATTGTGATCCATGTGGGACTGAATTGTGGCTCCTGTGGGACTGGATTGTAATCTCTGTGGGACTGAACTGTTATTCCTGTGGGACTGGACTGTAGTCCCTGTGGGACTGGAATGTGATCCCTGAGGGGCTGGACGGAGATCCTTGTGGGACAGGACAGTGATCCCTATGTGACTGGACTGTGATCCCTGTGTACTGCACTGTACTGTAACCCCAGTGGGACTGGACTGTAAACCCTGTGGGACTGGACTGTGAACCCTGAGGGACAGGACTGTGATCCCTGAGGGACAGGACTGCGATCTCTGAGTGCCAGAACAGTGATCCCTGTGGAACTGCATTGTGACTCATTTGGGCCTGGACTGTGAAGCCTGTGGGACTCAACAGTGATCCCTGTGGGATTGGATTGTGATCCCAGTGGGACTGGACTGTGACCCCTGTGGGCCTGGACTGTGATCCCTGTGGGACTCGACTGTGATCCTTGTGGGACTGAACTGTAATCCCAGTGAGACTGGACTGTGACCACTGTGGGATAGGACTGTGACCCCTTTGGGACTGGACTGTGATCCCTGTGGGACCGGACTGTGAATCCTGTGGAACTGGTCTGTGACCTTTTTGGGACTGGACTGTGATCCCTGTGGGATAGGACTGTGACATCATTGCGATTGGTGAATGATCCCTTTGGGACTGAAATGTGATCCCTGTGGGACTGCACTGTGATCCCTGTGAGACTTGAGCGTGATCCCTGTGAGACTGGACTGTAACCCCTGTGGGAATCGGCTGTGACCACTGTGGGACAGTACTGAAAACCCCATGGGACTGGACTCAAACACCTGAGGGACTGTACTGTGATCATTGTGGGACTGGACATTGATCCCCGTGGCACAGGTCTGTGATCCCTGTTGGATAGGATTGTGATCCCCGTGGCACTGGAATGTGATCTCTGTGGGACAGGACTGTGATTCCTGTGCGACTGGATTGTAACGCCTTTGGGATTGGACTGTGACCCCTGTTGGACTGGAATGTGATCCCTGTGGGACTGGACTGCGATCACTGTGGGACTGGACTGCGATCCGTGTGGGACTGGACTGTGACCCCAGAGAGACTGGACTGTCACCCCTGTGGGACAGTCCTGTGAACCTTGTGGGCCGGGACTGTGACGCCTGTGCGACTGGACTGTGATCATTGTGGGACTGGACATTGATACACGTGGCACAGGACTGTGATCCCTGTTGGATAGGACTGTGAGCTCTGTGGGATGGACTGTGACCCCTGTGGGACTGGACTGTGATCCTCGTGGGACAGCACTGTGATCCCTGTGGGACTGGACTTTGCTCGCTGTGGGTCTGGACATTGGTCCTCGTGAGACTGGATTGCCATGCGTGTGGTACTGATCAGTAACCCAAGTGGAATGCACTGTGACCCCTGTGGGACTGCACTGTGACACCTGTGGGACTGGACTGTGATCCCTGTGGAACTGGATTGTGACCCATTTGGGACATAACTGTGTAGCCTGTGGGATTGAACAGTGATCCCTGTGGGATTGATTGTGATCCCTGTGGGACTTGGTCTGTGATACTTATGGAACTGGACTGTGACCTCTGTGGGACTGGACTGTGATGCCTGTGGACTGGACTGTGACCCCTGTGGGCCTGGACTGTGAGCCCTGTGGGATTGGGCTGTGATCCCTGTGGGACTGGACTGTGATGCCTGTGGGATTGGATTGTGATCCATGTGGGACTGAATTGTTGCTCCTGTGGGACTGGATTGTAATCTCTGTGGGACTGAACTGTTATTCCTGTGGGACTGGACTGTAGTCCCTGTGGGACTGGAATGTGATCCCTGAGGGGCTGGACGGAGATCCTTGTGGGACAGGACAGTGATCCCTATGTGACTGGACTGTGATCCCTGTGTACTGGACTGTACTGTAACCCCAGTGGGACTGGACTGTAAACCCTGTGGGACTGGACTGTGAACCCTGAGGGACAGGACTGTGATCCCTGAGGGACAGGACTGCGATCTCTGAGTGCCAGAACAGTGATCCCTGTGGAACTGGATTGTGACTCATTTGGGCCTGGACTGTGAAGCCTGTGGGACTGAACAGTGATCCCTGTGGGATTGGATTGTGATCCCAGTGGGACTGGACTGTGACCCCTGTGGGCCTGGACTGTGATCCCTGTGGGACTGGACTGTCATCCCTTTGGGAAGGACTGTGATCCCTGTGGGAAAGACTGTGATCCCTGTGGGAGTGGACTATAATCCCTGTGGGACAGAAATGTGATCCTTGTGGGACTGGACTGTAACCCCTGAGGGACTGAACTGTGATCCCTGTGGTACTGAACTGTGATACCTGTTGACTTGGTTTGTGATCTCTCTGGAACTGGACTGTGACCCCTCTGGGCCTTCACTGTGATCCCTGTGGGATTGGGCTGTGATCCCTGTGGGACTGGACTGTGATGCCTGTGGGATTGGATTGTGATCCATGTGGGACTGAATTGTGGCTCCTGTGGGACTGGATTGTAATCTCTGTGGGACTGAACTGTTATTCCTGTGGGACTGGACTGTAGTCCCTGTGGGACTGGAATGTGATCCCTGAGGGGCTGGACAGAGATCCTTGTGGGACAGGACAGTGATCCCTATGTGACTGGACTGTGATCCCTGTGTACTGGACTGTACTGTAACCCCAGTGGGACTGGACTGTGATCCCTGTGGAACTGGATTGTGACCCATTTGGGACATAACTGTGTAGCCTGTGGGATTGAACAGTGATCCCTGTGGGATTGATTGTGATCCCTGTGGGACTTGGTCTGTGATACTTATGGAACTGGACTGTGACCTCTGTGGGACTGGACTGTGATGCCTGTGGACTGGACTATGACCCCTGTGGGCCTGGACTGTGAGCCCTGTGGGATAGGACTGGTACCCGTGTGGGATTGGCTGTGATCCCTGTGGGACCGGACAGTGAACCCTGTGGGACTGGACTGTGACCCCTGTGGGACTGAACTGTGATCCCTGTGGGACTGGACTGTGGCCCCTGTGGGACCGAACTGTGAACCCTGTGGGACTGGACTGTGATCACTGTGGGACTTGGCTGTGAGCCCTGTGGGACGCGACTGTGATCCCTGTCGCACTAGACTGTGATGCCAATGGGACCGGAATATGATCCCTGTGAGACTGGACCGTGATCCCTGTGAGACTGGACTGTGATTACTGTGGCATTGGACTGTGAGCCCTGTGGGACTGAGCTATGATAACTGTGGGACTGGACTGTGATCCCAGTTGGACAGAAATGTGAACCCTTTGGGACTGAATTGTGATCCCTGTGGGACAACCGTGAAACCTGTGGGAATGGACTGTGATCCTTGTGTGACTGGACTGTGATCCCTGCGGGACTGGACTGTGATCCCTGTGGGACTGGACTCAAACCCCTGGGGGTCTGGAATGTGATCCCTTTGGGACAGCACTGTTATCCCTGTGGGACTCGACTGTAACACATGTGGGACTGTGCTGAAACCCCCATTAAACTGGACTCAAACCCCTTAGGGGCTGGATTGTGACCCCTGTGGGACTGGACTGTGATACCTGTGGGACTGGACCGTGACCTGTGTGGGACTGGACTGTGACCCGTGTGGGACTGGACTGTGACCCCAGAGAGACTGGACTGTCACCCCTGTGGGACAGTCCTGTGAACCTTGTGGGCCGGGACTGTGAACCCTGTGCGACTGGACTCTGATCATTGTGGGACTGGACATTGATACACGTGGCACAGGACTGTGATCCCTGTTGGATAGGACTGTGAGCCCTGTGGGATGGACTGTGACCCCCTGTGGGACTGGACTTTGATCCTCGTGGGACAGCACTGTGACCCCTGTGGGTCTGGACATTGGTCCTCGTGAGACTGGATTGCCATGCGTCTGGTACTGATCAGTAACCCAAGTGGAATGCACTGTGACCCCTGTGGACTGCAATGTGACCCCTGTGGGACTGCACTGTGACACCTGTGGGACTGGACTGTGATCCCTGTGGGACTCGACTGTGACCCCTGTGGGACTGCACTCTGTCCCCTGTGGGGCAGGACCGTGACCCCTGTGGTTAAGGGCTGTGATCCCTGTAGGACTGGACAGTGACCCCTGTGGGAATGAATTGTGATCCCTTCGGGACTGGACTGTGATCCCTGTGAGACTGGACTGTGACTTCTGAGGGAATGGACTGTGACCTCTGTGGGAATGCACATTGATCCCTCTGGGACTGGACTGCGATCTCTATGGGACAGGAATGAGATAATTGTGGGACAGGACGGTGAACACCGTGGGATTGGACTGTGTTCCCTGTGTGACTGGACTGTGACCTCTTTGGCACTGGCCTCTGACTCCTGTGGGGCAGGACTGTGATGCTGTTGGACTGGACATTGATCCCCGTGAGACTAAACTGTGATCCCTGTGGTAATGAACTGTGACCCCTGTGGGACAGAAATGTTACTCCTGTGGGACAGGAATGTGAGCCCAGTGTGCCTGGACAGTAAACCCTGTGGGACTGGACTGTAACCCCTGTGGGAATCGGCTGTGACCACTGTGGGACAGTACTGAAAACCCCATGGGACTGGACTCAAACACCTGAGGGACTGTACTGTGATCATTGTGGGACTGGACATTGACCCCCGTGGCACAGGTCTGTGATCCCTGTTGGATAGGATTGTGATCCCCGTGGCACTGGACTGTGATCTCTGTGGGACAGGACTGTGATTCCTGTGCGACTGGATTGTAACACTTTTGAGATTGGACTGTGACCCCTGTTGGACTGGAATGTGATCCCTGTGGGACTGGACTGCGATCCCTGTGGGACTGGACTGCGATCCGTGTGTGACTGGACTGTGATCCCTATGTGACTGGACTGTGACCCCTTTGGGACTGGACTCAAACCCCTGAGGGACTGGACTGTGAGCCCTGTGGGACTGGACTGTAATCCCTGTGGGACTGGACTGTGACACCTGTGGGACTGGACTGTGATCCCAGTGGAACTGGACTGTGACCCCTGTGGGACTGGACAGTGATCCCTGTGGGACTGGACTGTAATCCCTATGTGACTGGACTGTGACCCCTGTGGGACTGGACTGTGATCCCTGTGGGACAGGACTGTTACAGCTGTGGGACTGGACTGTATCCCACGTGGGACTGGACTCAAATCCCTGAGGGTCTGGACTATGATTCTTGTGGGACTGGACTGTGAGCCCTGTGGGACTGGACTGTGATCCCTGTGGGACTGGACTGTGATCCCTGTGGGACAGGACTGTTATAGCTGTGGGACTGGACTGCGATCCCTGTGGGACTGGACTGTGATCCCTGTGGAACTGGGCTGTTATTCCAGTGGGACAGAACTGTGACCCATGTGGGACTGGACTGTTATCCCTGTGGTACAGGACTTTGATCCCAGTGGGATTGGACTGTGACCCCGGTGGGACTGGACTCTGATCCCTATGGGAATGGACTGTGATCCCTGTGGAATTGAGCAGTGATCCCTTGAAGACTAGACTCTAATCCGTGTGGGAATGGAGATTAATCCCAGTGGGACTGGACTGTTATCCCTGTGGGACGAGACTGTGTCGCCTGCGGGATTGGACTGTGATCCCTGTGGGACTGGACTGTCATCCCTTTGGGATGGACTGTGATCCCTGTGGGAAAGACTGTGATCCCTGTGGGACTGGACTATAATCCATGTGGGACTGAACTGTGATCCCTGTGGGACTGAACTGTGATACCTGTTGACTTGGTTTGTGATCTCTCTGGAACTGGACTGTGACCCCTCTGGGCCTTCACTGTGATCCCTGTGGGGCTGGACTGTGATCCCTGTGGGACTGGACTGTGATCCCTGTGGGATTGGGCTGTGATCCCTGTGGGACTGGACTGTGACGCCTGTGGGATTAGATTGTAATCCATGTGGGACTGAACTGTGGCTCCTGTGGGACTGGATTGTAATCTCTGTGGGACTGAACTGTTATTCCTGTGGGACTGGACTGTAATACCTGTGGGACTGGACTGTCACCCCTGTGGGAGTGAACTGTGATCCCCGTGGGTATGAACTGTTATCCCTGTGGGACTGGACTGTAAACCCTGTGGGACTGGACTGTGAAGCCTGAGGGACAGGACTGTGACCCCTGAGGGACAGGACTGCGATCCCTGAGTGACAGGACAGTGATCCCTGATGGAACTGGATTGTGACCCATTTCGGACTGGACTGTGAAGCCTGTGGAACTGAACATTGATCCCTGTGGGATTGGATTGTGATCCCTGTGGGACTTGGTCTGTGATACCTGTGGAACTGGAGAGAGACCCCTTTGGGACGGGACTGTGACCCCTGTGGGCCTGCACTGTGATCCCTGTGGGACTGGACTGTGAACCTTGTGGCACTGAACTGTGATCCCACTGAGACTAGACTGTGACCCCTGTGGGATAGGACCGTGACCCCTTTGGGACTGGACTGTGATCCTGTGGGACCGGACTGTGAACCCTGTGGAACTGGACTGTGACCTCATTGGGACTGGCCTGTGATCCCTGTGGGATAGGACTGTGACATCATTGCGATTGGTGAATGACCCCTTTGGGACTGGAATGTGATCCCTGTGGGACTGCACTGTGATCCCTGTCGGACTAGAATGTGATCCCAATGGGACCGGAATAAGACCCCTGTGAGACTTGAGCGTGATCCCTGTGAGACTGGACTGTGATTACTGTGGGACTGGACTGTGATACCTGTGGGACTGGACTGTGATCACTGTGGGAGTGGGCTGTGATCCCAGTGGGAAAGAAATGTGACTCCTTTGGGACTGGACTGTAACCCCAGTGACACTGGACTGTAACCCCAGTGGGACTGGACTGTGAACCCGGAGGGACAGGACTGTGACGCCTGAGGACAGGACTGTGATCCCTGTATGACAGGACTGTGATCCCTGTGGGTCTGGACTATGACCCCTGACTGACTGGACTGTGATCCCTGTGGAACTGGATTGTGACCCATTTGGGACTGGACTGTGAAGCTTGTGGGATTGAACAGTGATCCCTGTGGGATTGACTGTGATCCCTGTGGGACTTGGTCTGTGATACTTTTGGAACTGGACTGTGACCCCTGTGGGATTGGCTGTGATCCCTGTGGGACCGGACAGTGAACCCTGTGGGACTGGACTGTGACCCCTGTGGGACTGGACTGTGATCCCTGTGGGACTGGACTGTGACCCCTGTGGGACCGGACTGTGAACCCTGTGGGACTGGACTGTGACCCCTGTGAGATAGGAATGTGACATCTGTGCGATTGGAGTCACACGCCTTTGGGACTGGAATGTGATTCCTGTGAAACTGGACTGTGAACCCTGAGTGACAGGACTGTGACCCCTGAGGGACAGGACTGCGATCCCTGAGTGACAGGACAGTGATCCATGTGGAACTGGATTGTGACCCATTTGGGACTGGACTGTGAAGCCTGTGGGACTGAACATTGATCCCTGTGGGATTGGATTGTGATCCCTGTGGGACTTGGTCTGTGATACCTGTGGAACAGGACTGTGACCCCTGTGGGACGGGACTGTGGCCCCTGTGGGACTGGACTGTGCTCCTTGTGGGACTGTACTGTGATCCCCATGTGGAAGCACTGTGATCCCTGTGGGACTGGACTGTGCTCGCTGTGTGTCTGCACATTGGTCCTCGTGAGACTGGATTGTCATGCGTGTGGTACTAATCATTAACCCAAGTGGGAATGCACTGTGACCCCTGTGGACTGCAATGTGACCCCTGTGGGACTGCACTGTGACACCTGTGGGACTGGACTGTGATCCCTGTGGGACTCGACTGTGACCCCTACGGGACTGCACTCTGAACCCTTTGGGGCAGGACCGTGAGCCCTGTGTTTAAGGGCTGTGATCCCTGTAGGAGTGGACTGTGATCCCTGTGAGACTGGACTGTGACTTCTGAGGGACTGGACTGTGTCCCCTTTGGGAATGCAATTTGATCCCTCTGAGAGGGACTGCGATCTCTCTGGGACAGGAATGAGATAATTGTGGGACAGGACGGTGAACACTGTGGGATTGGACTGTGTTTCCTGTGTGACTGGACTGTGACCCCTTTGGCACTGGTCTGTGACACCTGTGGGACTGGAGTGTGATCCCTGTGGGACTGGACTGTGACCCCTGTCGGACTGGACTGTGATCCCTATGGGACTGGACTGTAATCCCTATGGTACTGGACTGTAATCCCTGTGGGACTGGATTATGACCCGTGTGGGACTGGACTGTGATCCCTGTGGGACTGGACTGTGACCCCTGTGGGACTGGACTGTGAGCCCTATGGTTAAGGTGTGTGATGCCTGTGGGACTGGACTGTGATCCCTTTGAGACTAGACTGTGACTTCTGAGGGACTGGACTGTGACCCCTGTGGTAATGCACATTGATCCCTCTGGGACTGGACTGCGATGTCTCTGGGACAGGAATGAGATAATTGTGGGACAGGACGATGAACACTGTGGGATTGGACTGTGTTCCCTGCGTGACTGGACTGTGACCCCTTTGGCACTGGACTCTGACTCCTGTGGGCAGGACTGTGATGCTGTTGGACTGAACATTGATCCCCGTGAGACTAGACTGTGATGGATCACTGTGGTAATGAACTGTGACCCCTGTGGGACAGAAATGTGACTCCTGTGGGACAGGAATGTGAGCCAAGTGGGCCTGGACTGTAAACCCTGTGGGACTGGACTGCAACCCCTGTGGGAATGGACTGTGACCACTGTGGGACTGTACTGAAAACCCCATGGGACTGGACTCAAATACCTGAGGGACTGGACTGTGATCATTGTGGGACTGGACATTGATCCCCGTGGCACAGGACTGTGATCCCTGTTGGATATGATTGTGATCCCCGTGGCACAGGACTGTGATCTCTGTGGGACAGGACTGTTATTCCTGTGGGAATGGATTGTAACGCCTTTGGGATTGGACTGTGACCCCTGTTGGACTGGACTATGAACCCTGTGGGACTGGACTGTGATTCCTGTGCGACTGGACTGCGATCCATGTGGGACTGGACTGTGATCCCTGAGGGACTGGACTGTGATCCCTGTGGGACTGGACTGTGACCCCTTTGGGACTGGACTCAAACCCCTGAGGGACTGGACTGTGATCCCTGTGGGACTGGACTGTGACACCTGTGGGACTGGACTGTAATCCCTGTGGGACTGGACTGTGACACCTGTGGGTCTGGACTGTAATACCTGTGGGACTGGACTGTGACACCTATGGGACTGGACTGCGATCCCTGTGGGACTGGACTGTGAACCCTGTAGGACTGGACTGTGTTCCCTGTGGGACTGGACTGTAATCCCTGTGGTACTGGAATTTAATCCCTGTGGGACTGGACTATGATCCCTTTGGGACTAGACTCTGACCCCTGTGGTATTGGACTGTGATCCCTGTGGGACTGGACTGTAATCCCTGCGGGACTGACTGTGACACCTGTGGGACTGGACTGTGATCCCTGTGGGACTGGACTGTGACCCCTTTGGGACTGGACTCAAACCCCTGAGGGACTGGACTGTGATCCCTGTGGGACTGGACAGTAATCCCTGTGGGATTGGACTGTAATCCCTGTGGGATTGGACTGTGATCCCTTTGGGACTGGACTGTGATGCCTGTGAGACTGGACTGTGACCCCTGTGGGACTGGACTGTGATCCATGTGGGACTGGATTGTGATCCCGGTGCAACAGGGCTGTGATTCCAGTGGGACAGAAATGTGACCCATGTGGGACTGGACTTTTATCCCTGTGAGACAGGACTTTGATCCCAGTGGGATTGGACTGTGACCCCTGTGTGACTGGACTCTGACCCCTATGGTAATGGACTGTGATCCCTGTGGAATTGAGCAGTGAACACTTGAAGACTAGAGTCTAATCCGTGTGGGAATGGAGATTAATCCCAGTGGGACTGGACTGTGATCCCTGTGGTACAAGACTGTGTCGCATGCGGGATTGGACTGTGATCCCTGTGGGACTGGACTGTCATCCCTTTGGGAAGGACTGTGATCCCTGTGGGACTGGACTGTAATCCCTGTGGGACAGAAATGTGACCCCTGTGGGACTGGACTGTGATCCCTCTGGGACTGGACTGAGATGCCTGTGGTAATGGATTTTGATGCATGTGGGACTGGATTTGATCCCTGGGAACTGAACAGTTATTCCTGTGGGAATGGACTGTAATCCCAGTGGGAATGGAATGTGTTCCCTGAGGGGCTGAACTGCGATCCCTGTGGGACAGGTCTGTGATCCCTGTGGGAAAGGAATGTGACCCCTGAGGGACAGGACTGTGAGCCCTGAGGAACAGGACTTTTATCCCTGTGGGACAGGACTGTGACTTCGAAGGGACAGGACTGTGATCGCTGTGGGACTGGACTGTAAGCCCAGCGGTACAGGACTGTGACTCCTGTGGGACAGGACTGTGACACCTGAGGGACTGGACTGTAACCCCTGAGGGACTGAACTGTGATTCCTGTGCGACTGAACTGTGATACCTGTGGGACTTGGCCTGCGATCCCTGTGGAACTGGACTGTGACCCCTGTGGGCCTCGACTGTGATCCCTGTAAGGCTGGACTGTGATCCCTGTAAGGCTGGACTGTAATCCTTGTGGGACTGGACTGTGATGCCTGTGGTAATGGATTTTGATGCATGTGGGACTGGATTTGATCCCTGGGAACTGAACAGTTATTCCTGTGGGACTGGACTGTAATCCCAGTGGGAATGGAATGTGTTCCCTGAGGGGCTGGACTGTGATCCCTGTGGGACAGGTCTGTAATCCCTGTGGGACAGGAATGTGACCCCTGAGGGACAGGACTGTGACCCCTGAGCGTCAGGACTGCGAGCCCTGAGGGACAGGACTGTTATCCCTGTGGGACAGGACTGTGACTTCTGAGGGACAGGACCGTGATCGCTGTGGGACTGGACTGTAAGCCCAGCGGGACAGGACTGTGACTCCTGAGGGACAGGACTGTGACACCTGAGGGACTGGAATGTAACCCCTGAGGGACTGAACTGTGATCCCTGTGGGACTGAACTGTGATACCTGTGGGACTTGGTCTGTGATCCCGGTGGAACTGGACTGTGACCCATGTGGCCCTCGACTGTGATCCCTGTTAGGCTGGACTGTGATCCCTGTCAGGCTGGACTGTAATCCTTGTGGGACTGAACTGTTATTCCTGTGGGTCTGGAATGCAATACCTGTGGGACTGGACTGTAATCCCTGTGGGATTGAACTGTGATCCCCGTGGGTCTGAACTGTTATCCCTGTGGGACTGGACTGTAATCCCTGTGGGACTGGACTGTGTTCCCTGAGGAACTGGACTGTGATCCCTGTGGGACAGGTCTGTGATCCCTGTGGGACAGGAATGTGACCCCTGAGGGACAGGACTGTGACCCCTGAGCGTCAGGACTGCGAGCCCTGAGGGACAGGACTGTTATCCCTGTGGGACAGGACTGTGACTTCTAAGGGACAGGACCGTGATCGCTGTGGGACTGGACTGTAAGCCCAGCGGGACAGGACTGTGACTCCTGAGGGACAGGACTGTGACACCTGAGGGACTGGAATGTAACCCCTGAGGGACTGAACTGTGATCCCTGTGGGACTGAACTGTGATACCTGTGGGACTTGGTCTGTGATCCCGGTGGAACTGGACTGTGACCCATGTGGCCCTCGACTGTGATCCCTGTTAGGCTGGACTGTGATCCCTGTCAGGCTGGACTGTAATCCTTGTGGGACTGAACTGTTATTCCTGTGGGTCTGGAATGCAATACCTGTGGGACTGGACTGTAATCCCTGTCAGATTGAACTGTGATCCCCGTGGGTCTGAACTGTTATCCCTGTGGGACTGGACTGTAATCCCTGTGGGACTGGACTGTGAACCCTGAGGGACAGGACTGTGACACCTGAGGGACAGGACTGCGATCCCTGAGTGACAGGACAGTGATCCCTGTGGCACTGGATGTGACCCATTTGGGACTGGACTGTGAAGCCTGTGGGACTGAACAGTGATCCCTGTGGGATTGGATTGTGATCCCTGTGGGACTTGGTCTGTGATACATGTGGAACTGGACTGTTATCCCTGTGGGACAGGACTTTGATCCCATTGGGGTTGTACTGTGCCCCTGTGGGATTGGACTCTGATCCATATGGGAATGGACTGTGATCCCTGTGGAATTGAGCAGTGATCCCTTGAAGACTAGACTCTAATCCGTGTGGGAATGGAGATTAATCCCAGTGGGACTGGACTGTGATCCCTGTGGGACGAGACTGTGTCACCTGCGGGATTGGACTGTGATCCCTGTGGGACTGGACTGTGACCGCTGTAGGACTGGACTGTGATCCCTGTGGGACTGGACTATAATCCCTGTGGTACTGGACTGTAATCCCTGTGGGACTGGATTGTGACACGTGTGGGACTGGACTGTGATCCCTGTGGGACAGGACTGTTATAGCTGTGGGACTGGACTGTAACCCATGTGGGAATGGACTCAAACACCTGTGGGACTGGACTGTGACCCCTGTGGGACTGTAATGTGATCCCTGTGGTACTGGACTGCGATCCCTGTGGGACTGGACTGTGATCCCTGATGGACTGGACTGTGACCCCTTTGGCACTGGACTCAAACCACTGAGGGACTGGACTGCGACACCTGTGGGACTGGACTGTGATCACTGTGGGACTGAACTGTGATGCCGGTGGAATTGGACTGTGATCCCTGTGGAATTGAGCAGCGATCCTTTGAAGACACGACTGTAATCCGTGTGGGAATGGAGATTAATCCCAGTGGGACGGGACTGTGATCCCTGTGGGTCTCGACTGTGACCCCTGCGGGACAGCACTCTGACCCATGTGGGGCAGGACCGTGAGCCCTATGGTTAAGGTCTATGATGCCTGTAGGACTGGACTGTGATCCCTCTGAGACTGGACTGTGACTTCTGAGGGACTGGCCTGTGACCCCTGTGGGAATGCACATTGATCCCTCTCGGACTGGACTGCGATCTCTCTTGGACAGGAATGAGATAATTGTGGGACAGTACGGTGAACACTGTGGAATTGGACTGTGTTCCCTGCGTGACTGGACTGTGACCTCTTTGGCACTGGACTCTGACTCCTGTGGGCAGGACTGTGATGCTGTTTGACTGGACATTGATCCACGTTAGAATAGACTGTGATCCCTGTGGTAATGAACTGTGACCCCTGTGCGACAGAAATGTGACTCCTGTGGGACAGGAATGTGAGCCCAGTGGGCTTGGACTGTAAACCCTGTGGGACTGGACTAACCCCTTTGGGAATGGACAGTGACCACTGTGGGACTTTACTGAAAACCCCATGGGACTGGACTCAAACACCTGAGGGACTGGACTGTGATCATTGTGGGACTGGACATTGATCCCCGTGGCACAGGACTGTGATCACTGTTGGATAGGATTGTGATCCCCGTGGCACAGGACTGTGATCTCTGTGGGACAGGACTGTGATTTCTATGGGACTGGATTGTAACGCATTTGGGATTGGACTGTGACCCCTGTTGGACTGGACTGTGATCCCTGTGGGACTAGACTGTGATCCCTGTGGGACTGGACTGCGATCCCTGTGGGACTGGACTGTGATCCCTGAAGGACTGGACTGTGAACCCTTTGGGACTGAACTCAAACCCCTGAGGGACTCGACTGTAATCCCTGTGGGACTGGACTGTGACACCTGTGGGACTGGACTGTAATCCCTGTGGGACTGGACTGTGACACCTGTGGGACTGGACTGTGATCCCTGTGGGACTGGACTGTGACCCCTGTCGGACTGGACTGTGTTCCCTGTGGGACTGGACTGTAATCCCTGGGGTACTGGACTGTAATCCCTGTGGGACTGGTCTGTGATCCCATTGGGACTGGACTGTGACCCTGTGGGACTGGACTGTGATCCCTGTGCGACTGGACTGTGACCCCTGTGGCACTGGTCTGTGATCCCTGTGGGACAGGACTGTTAAAGCTGTGGGACTGGACTGTAACCCATGTGGGACTGGACTCAAACCCCTGAGGGACTGGACTGTGACCCCTGTGGTACTGGACTGTGATCCCTGTGGGACTGGACTGTGACCCCTGTGGGACTGGACTGTGATCCCTGTGGGACAGGACTGTTATAGCTGTGGGACTGGACTGTGATGCCTGTGGGACTGGACTGTGATACCGGTGGCACTGGGCTGTGATTCTAGTGGGACAGAAATGTGACCCCTGTGGGACTGGACTGTTTTCCCTGTGGGACAGGACTTTGATCCCAGTGGGATTGGACTGTGACCCCTGTGGGACTGGACTCTGATCCCTATGGGAATGGACTGTGATCCCTGTGGAATTGAGCAGCGATCCGTTGAAGACTATTCTGTAATCCCTGTGGGATTGGACTGTGACCCATGTGGGACTGGACTGTGATGCATGTGGGACTGGACTGTGATCCCTGTGGAATTGAGCAGTGATCCGTTGAAGACTATTCTGTAATCCCTGTGGGACTGAACTGTGATGCATGTGGGACTGGATTTGATCCCTGTGGAACTGAACAATTATTCCTGTGGTACTGGACTGTAATCCCAGTGGGACTGGAATGTTATCCCTGAGGGGCTGGACTGTGATCCCTGTGGGACAGGTCTGTGATCCTTGTGGGACAGGAATGTGACCCCTGAAGGACAGGACTGCGACCCCTGAGAGTCAGGTCTGTGAGTCCTGAGGGAGAGGGCTGTTATCTATGTGGGACAGGACTGTGAATTCTAAGGGACAGGACTGTGATCCCTGTGGGACGGGACTGTAAGTCATGCGGGACGGGACTGTGACACCTGAGGGACAGGACTGTGATCCCTGTGGGACTGAAATGTGATACCTGTGGGATTTGATCTGTGATCCCTGTGGAACTGGACTGTGACAAATGTGGGCCTTGACTGTGATCCCTGTGGGGCTGGACTATGATCCCTGTGGGACTGGACTGTGATCCCTGTGGGATTGGACTGTGATCCCTGTGGGACTGGACTGTGATGCCTGTGGGATTAGATTGTGATCCATGTGGGACTGAATTGTGGCCCCTGTGGGACTGGACTGTAATCCCTGTGGGACTGAACTGTTATTGCTGTGGGACTGGAATGTAATATCTGTGGGACTAGACTGTAATCCCTGTGGGATTGAACTGTGATCCCCGTGGATCTGTACTGTTATCCCTGTGGGACTGGACTGTAATCCCTGTGGGACTGGAATGTGATCCCTGTGGGACAGGACGGTGACACCTGTGGGACTGGACTGTGATCCCTGTGAGACGGGACTGTAAGCCCTGCGGGAAAGGACTGTGACCCCTGAGGGACAGGACTGTGACCCCTGAGAGACTGTACTGTAACCCCTGAGGCACTGAACTGTGATCCCTGTGGGACTGAACTGTGATACCTGTGGGACTTGGTCTCTGATCCCTGTGGAACTGGACAATGACCTCTGTGGGCCTTGACTGTGATCCCTGTGGGGCTGGACTGTGACCCCTGTGGGACTGGACTGTGATCCCTGTGGGACAGGACTGTTATACCTGTGGGACTGGACTGTAACCCATGTGGGACTGGAATGTGATCCCTGTGGGACTGGACTGTGACCCCTGTGGGTGTGGACTGTGATCCCTGTGGGACAGGACTGTGACCCCTGTGGGACTGGACTGTGATCCCTGTGGGACAGGACTGTTATACCTGTGGGACTGGACTGTAACCCATGTGGGACTGGACTCAAAGCCCTGAGGGACTGGACTGTGACCCCTGTGGGATTGGACTGTGATCCCTGTGGGACTCGACAGTGACCCCTGTGGGACTGGACTGTGATCCCTGTGGTACAGGACTGTTATAGCTGTGGATCTGAACTGTGATCCCTGTGGGACTGGACTGTGACCCCTGTGGGACTGGACTGTGATCCCTGTGTGACAGGACTGTTATAGGTGTGGGACTGGATTCTGATCCCAGTGGGACTGGACTCTGATCCCTGTGGGACATGTCTGTGATCACTGTGGGACAGGAATGTGACCCCTGAAGGACAGTACTGTGACCCTTGAGGGTCAGGACTTTGATCCCAGTGGGATTGGACTGTGACCCCTGTGGGACTGGACTCTGATCCCTATGGGAAAGGACTGTGATCCCTGTGGAATTGAGCAGTGATCCCTTGAATACTGGACTGTAATCTGTGTGGGAATGGAGATTAATCCCAGTGGGACTGAACTGTGATCCCTGTGGGACTAGACAGTGTCGCCTGCGGGATTGGACTGTGATCCCTGTGGGACTGGACTGCAATCCCTGTGGGACAGAAATGTGAACCCTGTGGGACTGGACTGTGATCCATGTGGGACTGGACTGTGATGCCTGTGGTATTCGATTTTGATGCATGTGGGACTGGATTTGATCCCTGTGGAACTGAACAGTTACTCCTGTGAGACTGGACTGTAATCCCAGTGGGTCTGGAATGTGATCCCTGAGGGGCTGGACTGTGATCCCTGTGGGACACGTCTGTGATCCCTGTTGGACAGGAATGTGACCACTGAGGGACAGCACTGTGACCCCTGAGTATCAGGACTGTGAGCCCTGAGGGACAGGAATGTGTTCCTTGTGGGACAGGACTGTGATGCCTCTGGGATTGGATTGTGATCCATGTGGGACTGAATTGTGGCCCCTGTGGGACTGGACTGTAATCCCTGTGTGACTGAACTGTTATCACTGTGGGACTTGAATTTAATACCTGTCGGATGATTTTAATCCCTGTGGGATTGAACTGTGATCCCCCTGGGTCTGAATTGTTATCCCTGTGGGACTGGACTGTAAACCCTGCGGTACTGGAATGTCATACCTGTGGGAATGGACTGTAATCCCTGTGGGACTGGACTGTGACACCTGTGGGACTGGACTGTGAGCCCTGTGGGACTGGACTGTGACCACTGTGGGACTGGACTGTGATCCTTGTGGAACTGGACTGTAATCCCTGTGGGATTGGACTGTAATCCCTGTGCAACTGGACGGTAATCCCTTTGGGACTGGTCTGTGACCCCAGTGGTACTGGACTGTGATTCCTGTGGGTCATGACTGTGGCCCCTGTGAGACTGGACTGTGATCCCTGTGGGACAGGACTGTTATAGCTTTGGGACTGGACTGTAACTCATGTGGGACTGGACTCTAACCCCTGAGGGACTGGACTGTGATCCCTGTGGGACTGGACTGTGATCCCTGAGGGGCTGGACTGTGATCCCTGTGGGACACGTCTGTGATCCCTGTGGGACAGGAATGTGACCACTGAGGGACAGCACTGTGACCCCTGAGGGTCAGGACTGTGAACCCTGAGGGACAGGACTGTGTTCCCTGTGGGACAGGACTGTGATGCCTCTGGGATTGGATTGTGATCCATGTGGGACTAAATTGTGGCCCCTGTGGGACTGGACTGTAATCCCTGTGTGACTGAACTGTTATTCCTGTGGGACTGGAATTTAATACATGTCGGATGACTGTAATCCCTGTGGGATTGAACTGTGATCCCCGTGGGTCTGAACTGTTATCCCTGTGGGACTGGACTGTAATCCCTGCGGTACTGGAATGTCATACCTGTGGGACTGGACTGTAATCCCTGTGGGACTGGACTGTGACACCTGTGGGACTGGACTGTGAACCCTGTGGGACTGGACTGTGACCCCTGTCGGACTGGACTGTGTTCCCTGTGGGACTGGACTGTAATCCCTGGGGTACTGGACTGTAATCCCTGTGGGACTGGTCTGTGATCCCATTGGGACTGGACTGTGAACCTGTGGGACTGGACTGTGATCCCTGTGCGACTGGACTGTGACCCCTGTGGCACTGGTCTGTGATCCCTGTGGGACAGGACTGTTAAAGCTGTGGGACTGGACTGTAACCCATGTGGGACTGGACTCAAACCCCTGAGGGACTGGACTGTGACCCCTGTGGTACTGGACTGTGATCCCTGTGGGACTGGACTGTGACCCCTGTGGGACTGGACTGTGATCCCTGTGGGACAGGACTGTTATAGCTGTGGGACTGGACTGTGATGCCTGTGGGACTGGACTGTGATACCGGTGGCACTGGGCTGTGATTCTAGTGGGACAGAAATGTGACCCCTGTGGGACTGGACTGTTTTCCCTGTGGGACAGGACTTTGATCCCAGTGGGATTGGACTGTGACCCCTGTGGGACTGGACTCTGATCCCTATGGGAATGGACTGTGATCCCTGTGGAATTGAGCAGCGATCCGTTGAAGACTATTCTGTAATCCCTGTGGGATTGGACTGTGACCCATGTGGGACTGGACTGTGATGCATGTGGGACTGGACTGTGATCCCTGTGGAATTGAGCAGTGATCCGTTGAAGACTATTCTGTAATCCCTGTGGGACTGAACTGTGATGCATGTGGGACTGGATTTGATCCCTGTGGAACTGAACAATTATTCCTGTGGTACTGGACTGTAATCCCAGTGGGACTGGAATGTGATCCCTGAGGGGCTGGACTGTGATCCCTGTGGGACAGGTCTGTGATCCTTGTGGGACAGGAATGTGACCCCTGAAGGACAGGACTGCGACCCCTGAGAGTCAGGTCTGTGAGTCCTGAGGGAGAGGGCTGTTATCTATGTGGGACAGGACTGTGAATTCTAAGGGACAGGACTGTGATCCCTGTGGGACGGGACTGTAAGTCATGCGGGACGGGACTGTGACACCTGAGGGACAGGACTGTGAACCGTAAGGGACTGGACTGTAACCCCTGAGGGACAGAACTGTGATCCCTGTGGGACTGAACTGTGATACCTGTGGGATTTGGTCTGTGATCCCTGTGGAACTGGACTGTGACAAATGTGGGCCTTGACTGTGATCCCTGTGGGGCTGGACTATGATCCCTGTGGGACTGGACTGTGATCCCTGTGGGATTGGACTGTGATCCCTGTGGGACTGGACTGTGATGCCTGTGGGATTAGATTGTGATCCATGTGGGACTGAATTGTGGCCCCTGTGGGACTGGACTGTAATCCCTGTGGGACTGAACTGTTATTGCTGTGGGACTGGAATGTAATATCTGTGGGACTAGACTGTAATCCCTGTGGGATTGAACTGTGATCCCCGTGGATCTGTACTGTTATCCCTGCGGGACTGGACTGTAATCCCTGTGGGACTGGAATGTGAACCCTGTGGGACAGGACGGTGACACCTGTGGGACTGGACTGTGATCCCTGTGAGACGGGACTGTAAGCCCTGCGGGAAAGGACTGTGACCCCTGAGGGACAGGACTGTGACCCCTGAGAGACTGTACTGTAACCCCTGAGGGACTGAACTGTGATCCCTGTGGGACTGAACTGTGATACCTGTGGGACTTGGTCTCTGATCCCTGTGGAACTGGACAATGACCTCTGTGGGCCTTGACTGTGATCCCTGTGGGGCTGGACTGTGACCCCTGTGGGACTGGACTGTGATCACTGTGGGACAGGACTGTTATACCTGTGGGACTGGACTGTAACCCATGTGGGACTGGAATGTGATCCCTGTGGGACTGGACTGTGACCCCTGTGGGTGTGGACTGTGATCCCTGTGGGACAGGACTGTGACCCCTGTGGGACTGGACTGTGATCCCTGTGGGACAGGACTGTTATACCTGTGGGACTGGACTGTAACCCATGTGGGACTGGACTCAAACCCCTGAGGGACTGGACTGTGACCCCTGTGGGATTGGACTGTGATCCCTGTGGGACTCGTCAGTGACCCCTGTGGGACTGGACTGTGATCCCTGTGGTACAGGACTGTTATAGCTGTGGATCTGAACTGTGATCCCTGTGGGACTGGACTGTGACCCCTGTGGGACTGGTCTGTGATCCCTGTGTGACAGGACTGTTATAGGTGTGGGACTGGATTCTGATCCCAGTGGGACTGGACTCTGATCCCTGTGGGACATGTCTGTGATCACTGTGGGACAGGAATGTGACCCCTGAAGGACAGTACTGTGACCCTTGAGGGTCAGGACTTTGATCCCAGTGGGATTGGACTGTGACCCCTGTGGGACTGGACTCTGATCCCTATGGGAAAGGACTGTGATCCCTGTGGAATTGAGCAGTGATCCCTTGAATACTGGACTGTAATCTGTGTGGGAATGGAGATTAATCCCAGTGGGACTGAACTGTGATCCCTGTGGGACTAGACAGTGTCGCCTGCGGGATTGGACTGTGATCCCTGTGGGACTGGACTGCAATCCCTGTGGGACAGAAATGTGAACCCTGTGGGACTGGACTGTGATCCATGTGGGACTGGACTGTGATGCCTGTGGTATTCGATTTTGATGCATGTGGGACTGGAATGTAATATCTGTGGGACTAGACTGTAATCCCTGTGGGATTGAACTGTGATCCCCGTGGATCTGTACTGTTATCCCTGTGGGACTGGACTGTAATCCCTGTGGGACTGGAATGTGATCCCTGTGGGACAGGACGGTGACACCTGTGGGACTGGACTGTGATCCCTGTGAGACGGGACTGTAAGCCCTGCGGGAAAGGACTGTGACCCCTGAGGGACAGGACTGTGTCCCCTGAGAGACTGTACTGTAACCCCTGAGGGACTGAACTGTGATCCCTGTGGGACTGAACTGTGATACCTGTGGGACTTGGTCTCTGATCCCTGTGGAACTGGACAATGACCTCTGTGGGCCTTGACTGTGATCCCTGTGGGGCTGGACTGTGACCCCTGTGGGACTGGACTGTGATCCCTGTGGGACAGGACTGTTATACCTGTGGGACTGGACTGTAACCCATGTGGGACTGGAATGTGATCCCTGTGGGACTGGACTGTGACCCCTGTGGGTGTGGACTGTGATCCCTGTAGGACAGGACTGTGACCCCTGTGGGACTGGACTGTGATCCCTGTGGGACAGGACTGTTATACCTGTGGGACTGGACTGTAACCCATGTGCGACTGGACTCAAACCCCTGAGGGACTGGACTGTGACCCCTGTGGGATTGGACTGTGATCCCTGTGGGACTCGACAGTGACCCCTGTGGGACTGGACTGTGATCCCTGTGGTACAGGACTGTTATAGCTGTGGATCTGAACTGTGATCCCTGTGGGACTGGACTGTGACCCCTGTGGGACTGGACTGTGATCCCTGTGTGACAGGACTGTTATAGGTGTGGGACTGGATTCTGATCCCAGTGGGACTGGACTCTGGTCCCTGTGGGACATGTCTGTGATCACTGTGGGACAGGAATGTGACCCCTGAAGGACAGTACTGTGACCCTTGAGGGTCAGGACTTTGATCCCAGTGGGATTGGACTGTGACCCCTGTGGGACTGGACTCTGATCCCTATGGGAAAGGACTGTGATCCCTGTGGAATTGAGCAGTGATCCCTTGAATACTGGACTGTAATCTGTGTGGGAATGGAGATTAATCCCAGTGGGACTGAACTGTGATCCCTGTGGGACTAGACAGTGTCGCCTGCGGGATTGGACTGTGATCCCTGTGGGACTGGACTGCAATCCCTGTGGGACAGAAATGTGAACCCTGTGGGACTGGACTGTGATCCATGTGGGACTGGACTGTGATGCCTGTGGTATTCGATTTTGATGCATGTGGGACTGGAATGTAATATCTGTGGGACTAGACTGTAATCCCTGTGGGATTGAACTGTGATCCCCGTGGATCTGTACTGTTATCCCTGTGGGACTGGACTGTAATCCCTGTGGGACTGGAATGTGATCCCTGTGGGACAGGACGGTGACACCTGTGGGACTGGACTGTGATCCCTGTGAGACGGGACTGTAAGCCCTGCGGGAAAGGACTGTGACCCCTGAGGGACAGGACTGTGACCCCTGAGAGACTGTACTGTAACCCCTGAGGGACTGAACTGTGATCCCTGTGGGACTGAACTGTGATACCTGTGGGACTTGGTCTCTGATCCCTGTGGAACTGGACAATGACCTCTGTGGGCCTTGACTGTGATCCCTGTGGGGCTGGACTGTGACCCCTGTGGGACTGGACTGTGATCCCTGTGGGACAGGACTGTTATACCTGAGGGACTGGACTGTAACCCATGTGGGACTGGAATGTGATCCCTGTGGGACTGGACTGTGACCCCTGTGGGTGTGGACTGTGATCCCTGTGGGACAGGACTGTGACCCCTGTGGGACTGGACTGTGATCCCTGTGGGACAGGACTGTTATACCTGTGGGACTGGACTGTAACCCATGTGGGACTGGACTCAAACCCCTGAGGGACTGGACTGTGACCCCTGTGGGATTGGACTGTGATCCCTGTGGGACTCGACAGTGACCCCTGTGGGACTGGACTGTGATCCCTGTGGTACAGGACTGTTATAGCTGTGGATCTGAACTGTGATCCCTGTGGGACTGGACTGTGACCCCTGTGGGACTGGACTGTGATCCCTGTGTGACAGGACTGTTATAGGTGTGGGACTGGATTCTGATCCCAGTGGGACTGGACTCTGATCCCTGTGGGACATGTCTGTGATCACTGTGGGACAGGAATGTGACCCCTGAAGGACAGTACTGTGACCCTTGAGGGTCAGGACTTTGATCCCAGTGGGATTGGACTGTGACCCCTGTGGGACTGGACTCTGATCCCTATGGGAAAGGACTGTGATCCCTGTGGAATTGAGCAGTGATCCCTTGAATACTGGACTGTAATCTGTGTGGGAATGGAGATTAATCCCAGTGGGACTGAACTGTGATCCCTGTGGGACTAGACAGTGTCGCCTGCGGGATTGGACTGTGATCCCTGTGGGACTGGACTGCAATCCCTGTGGGACAGAAATGTGAACCCTGTGGGACTGGACTGTGATCCATGTGGGACTGGACTGTGATGCCTGTGGTATTCGATTTTGATGCATGTGGGACTGGATTTGATCCCTGTGGAACTGAACAGTTACTCCTGTGAGACTGGACTGTAATCCCAGTGGGTCTGGAATGTGATCCCTGAGGAGCTGGACTGTGATCCCTGTGGGACACGTCTGTGATCCCTGTGGGACAGGAATGTGACCACTGAGGGACAGCACTGTGACCCCTGAGTATCAGGACTGTGAGCCCTGAGGGACAGGAATGTGTTCCTTGTGGGACAGGACTGTGATGCCTCTGGGATTGGATTGTGATCCATGTGGGACTGAATTGTGGCCCCTGTGGGACTGGACTGTAATCCCTGTGTGACTGAACTGTTATCACTGTGGGACTGGAATTTAATACCTGTCGGATGACTATAATCCCTGTGGGATTGAACTGTGATCCCCCTGGGTCTGAATTGTTATCCCTGTGGGACTGGACTGTAAACCCTGCGGTACTGGAATGTCATACCTGTGGGACTGGACTGTAATCCCTGTGGGACTGGACTGTGACACCTGTGGGACTGGACTGTGAGCCCTGTGGGACTGGACTGTGACCACTGTGGGACTGGACTGTGATCCTTGTGGAACTGGACTGTAATCCCTGTGGGATTGGACTGTAATCCCTGTGCAACTGGACGGTAATCCCTTTGGGACTGGTCTGTGACCCCAGTGGTACTGGACTGTGATTCCTGTGGGTCCTGACTGTGGCCCCTGTGAGACTGGACTGTGATCCCTGTGGGACAGGACTGTTATAGCTTTGGGACTGGACTGTAACTCATGTGGGACTGGACTCTAACCCCTGAGGGACTGGACTGTGATCCCTGTGGGACTGGACTGTGATCCCTGAGGGGCTGGACTGTGATCCCTGTGGGACACGTCTGTGATCCCTGTGGGACAGGAATGTGACCACTGAGGGACAGCACTGTGACCCCTGAGGGTCAGGACTGTGAACCCTGAGGGACAGGACTGTGTTCCCTGTGGGACAGGACTGTGATGCCTCTGGGATTGGATTGTGATCCATGTGGGACTAAATTGTGGCCCCTGTGGGACTGGACTGTAATCCCTGTGTGACTGAACTGTTATTCCTGTGGGACTGGAATTTAATACCTGTCGGATGACTGTAATCCCTGTGGGATTGAACTGTGATCCCCGTGGGTCTGAACTGTTATCCCTGTGGGACTGGACTGTAATCCCTGCGGTACTGGAATGTCATACCTGTGGGACTGGACTGTAATCCCTGTGGGACTGGACTGTGACACCTGTGGGACTGGACTGTGAGCCCTGTGGGACTGGACTGTGAGACCTGTGGGACTGGACTGTGACCACTGTGGGACTGGACTGTGATCCTTGTGGGACTGGACTGTAATCCCTGTGGGATTGGACTCTAATCCCTGTGGGACTGGACTGTGATCCCTGTGGGACTGGACTGTAATCCTTGTGGGACTGGACTGTGACCCCTATGGGACTGGACTGTGATCCCTGTGGGACAGGACTGTTATAGCTGTGGGACTGGACTGTGATCCCTGCGGGACTGGACTGTGACCCCGGTGGAACTGGGCTGTGATTCTACTGGGACAGAAATGTGACCCCTGCGGGACTGGACTCTGATCCCAGTGGGACTGGACTGTGATCCCTGTGGGACACGTCTGTGACCGCTGAGGTTCAGGACTATGAGCCCTGAGGGACAGGACTTTGATCCCACTGGGATTGGACTGTGACCCCTGTAGGACTGGAGTCTGATCCCTATGGGAATGGACTGTAATCCCTGTGGAATTGAGCAGTGATCCCTTGAAGAGTCGGCTGTAATCTGTGTGGGAATGGAGATTAATCCCAGTGGCTCTGAACTGTGATCCCTGTGGGACGCGACTGTGTCGCCTGCGGGATTGGACTGTGATCCCTGTGGGACTGGACTGTCATCCCTGTGGGAAGGACTGTGATCCCTGTGGGAAGGACTGTGATCCCTGTGGGACTGGACTGTAATCCCTGTGGAACTGAACAGTTATTCCTGTGGGACTGGACTGTAATCCCAGTGGGACTGGAATGTGATCCCTGAGGGGCTGGACTCTGATCCCTCTGGGACAGGACTGTGATGCCTTTGGGATTGGATTGTGATCCATGAGGGTCTGAATTGTGGCCCCTGTGGGACTGGACTGTAATCCCTGTGGGACTGAACTGTTATTGCTGTGGGACTGGAATGTAATACCTGTGGGACTGGAATGTGATCCCTGTGGGACTGGACTGTAATCCCTGTGGGACTGGACTGTGACCCCTGTGGGACTGGACTGTAATCCCTGTGTGATTGGACTGTAATCGCTGTGGGACTGGACTGTAATCCATTTGGTACTGGACTGTGACCCCTGTGGGACTGGAATGTGATCCCTGTGGTACCTGACTGTGACCCCTGTGGGACTGGACTGTGATCCCTGTGGGTCCTGACTGTGACCCCTGTGGGACTGAACTGTGAACCCTGTGGGACAGGACTGTTATAGCTGTGGGTCTAGACTGTAACCCATGTGGGACTGGACTCAAACCCCTGAGGGACTGGACTGTGACCCCTGTGGGACTGGACTGTGATCCCTGTGGGACTGGACTGTGATCCCGGTGGAACTGGGCTGTGATTCCAGTGGGACAGAAATGTGACCCATGTGGGACTGGACTGTTATCCCTGTGGGACAGGACTTTGATCCCAGTGGGGTTGTACTGTGCCCCTGTGGGATTGGACTCTGATCCCTATGGGAATGGACAGTGATCCCTGTGGAATTGAGCAGTGATCCCTTGAAGACTAGAATCTAATCCGTGTGGGAATGGAGATTAATCGCAGTGGGACTGGACTGTGATCCCTGTGGGACGAGACTATATCACCTGCGGGATTGGACTGTGATCCCTGTGGGACTGGACTGTGACCGCTGTAGGACTGGACTGTGATCCCTGTGGGACTGGACTATAATCCCTGTGGTACTGGACTGTAATCCCTGTGGGACTGGATTGTGACCCGTGTGGGACTGGACTGTGATCCCTGTGGGACTGGACTTTGACCCCCGTGGGACTGGACTCTGATCCCTGTGGGACAGGACTGTTATAGCTGTGGGACTGGACTGTAACCCATGTGGGAATGGACTCAAACACCTGAGGGACGAGACTGTGACCCCTGTGGGACTGTAATGTGATCCCTGTGCGACTGCACTGTGACTCCTGTGGGACTGGACTGTGATCCCTGTGGGACAGGACTGTTATAGCTTTGGAACTGGACTGTGATCCCTGTGGGACTGGACTGCGATCCCTGTGGAACTGGACTGTGATCCCTGATGGACTGGACTGTGAACCCTTTGGCACTGGACTCAAACCCCTGAGGGACTGGACTGTGACACCTGTGGGACTGGACTGTGATCACTGTGGGACTGAACTGTGATCCCGGTGGAATTGGACTGTGATCCCTGTGGAATTGAGCAGTGATCCTTTGAAGACTCGACTGTAATCCGTGTGGGAATGGAGATTAATCCCAGTGGGACGGGACTGTGATCCCTGTGGGTCTCGACTGTGACCCCTGCGGGACAGCACTCTGACCCCTGTGGGGCAGGACCGTGAGCCCTATGGTTAAGGTCTATGATGCCTGTATGACTGGACTGTGATCCCTTTGAGACTGGATTGTGACTTCTGAGGGACTGGCCTGTGACCCCTGTGGGAATGCACATTGATCCCTCTCGGACTGGACTGCGATCTCTCTTGGACAGGAATGAGAAAATTGTGGGACAGTACGGTGAACACTGTGGGATTGGACTGTGTTCCCTGCGTGACTGGACTGTGACCCCTTTGGCACTGGACTCTGACTCCTGTGGGCAGGACTGTGATGCTGTTGGACTGGACATTGATCCACGTGAGAATAGTCTGTGATCCCTGTGGTAATGAACTATGACCCCTGTGCGACAGAAATGTGACTCCTGTGGGACAGGAATGTGAGCCCAGTGGGCTTGGACTGTAAACCCTGTGGGACTGGACTGTAACCCCTGTGGGAATGGGCTGTGACCACTGTGGGACTTTACTGAAAACGTCATGGGACTGGACTCAAACACCTGAGGGACTGGACTGTGATCCCTGTGGGACTAGACTCTGATCCCTGTGGGACTGGACTGCGATCCCTGTGGGACTGGACTGTGATCCCTGAAGGACTGGACTGTGAACCCTTTGGGACTGAACTCAAACCCCTGAGGGACTCGACTGTAATCCCTGTGGGACTGGACTGTGACACCTGTGGGACTGGACTGTAATCCCTGTCGGACTGGACTGTGTTCCCTGTGGGACTGGACTGTAATCCCTGGGGTACTGGACTGTAATCCCTGTGGGACTGTTTGTGATCCCATTGGGACTGGACTGTGACCCTGTGGGACTGGACTGTGATCCCTGTGCGACTGGACTGTGACCCCTGTGGGACTGGTCTGTGATCACTGTGGGACAGGACTGTTAAAGCTGTGGGACTGGACTGTAACCCCTGAGGGACTGGACTGTGACCCCTGTGGGACTGGACTGTGATCCCTGTGGGACTGGACTGTGACCCCTGTGGGACTGGACTGTGATCCCTGTGGGACAGGACTGTGACCCTGTGGGACTGGACTGTGATCCCTGTGCGACTGGACTGTGACCCCTGTGGAACTGTTCTGTGATCACTGTGGGACAGGACTGTTAAAGCTGTGGGACTGGACTGTAACCCCTGAGGGACTGGACTGTGACCCCTGTGGGACTGGACTGTGATCCCTGTGGGACTGGACTGTGACCCCTGTGGGACTGGACTGTGATCCCTGTGGGACAGGACTGTTATAGCTGTGGGACTGGACTGTGATGCCTGTGGGACTGGACTGTGATACCGGTGGCACTGGGCTGTGATTCTAGTGGGACAGAAATGTGACCCCTGTGGGACTGGACTGTTATCCCTGTGGGACAGGACTTTGATCCCAGTGGGATTGGACTGTGACCCCTGTGGGACTGGACTCTGATCCCTATGGGAATGGACTGTGATCCCTGTGGAATTGAGCAGTGATCCGTTGAAGACTATTCTGTAATCCCTGTGGGATTGGACTGTGACCCCTGAGGGACTGGACTGTGATCCCTGTGGGACTAGACTCTGATCCCTGTGGGACTGGACTGCGATCCCTGTGGGACTGGACTGTGATCCCTGAAGGACTGGACTGTGAACCCTTTGGGACTGAACTCAAACCCCTGAGGGACTCGACTGTAATCCCTGTGGGACTGGACTGTGACACCTGTGGGACTGGACTGTAATCCCTGTCGGACTGGACTGTGTTCCCTGTGGGACTGGACTGTAATCCCTGGGGTACTGGACTGTAATCCCTGTGGGACTGTTTGTGATCCCATTGGGACTGGACTGTGACCCTGTGGGACTGGACTGTGATCCCTGTGCGACTGGACTGTGACCCCTGTGGGACTGGTCTGTGATCACTGTGGGACAGGACTGTTAAAGCTGTGGGACTGGACTGTAACCCCTGAGGGACTGGACTGTGACCCCTGTGGGACTGGACTGTGATCCCTGTGGGACTGGACTGTGACCCCTGTGGGACTGGACTGTGATCCCTGTGGGACAGGACTGTTATAGCTGTGGGACTGGACTGTGATGCCTGTGGGACTGGACTGTGATACCGGTGGCACTGGGCTGTGATTCTAGTGGGACAGAAATGTGACCCCTGTGGGACTGGACTGTTATCCCTGTGGGACAGGACTTTGATCCCAGTGGGATTGGACTGTGACCCCTGTGGGACTGGACTCTGATCCCTATGGGAATGGACTGTGATCCCTGTGGAATTGAGCAGTGATCCGTTGAAGACTATTCTGTAATCCCTGTGGGATTGGACTGTGACCCCTGTGGGACTGGACTGTGATGCATTTGGGACTGGACTGTGATCCCTGTGGAATTGAGCAGTGATCCGTTGAAGACTATTCTGTAATCCCTGTGGGACTGGACTGTGACCCCTGTGGGACTGGACTGTGATGCATATGGGACTGGATTTGATCCCTGTGGAACTGAACAATTATTCCTGTGGTACTGGACTGTAATCCCAGTGGGACTGGAATGTGATCCCTGAGGGGCTGGACTGTGATACCTGTGGGACAGGTCTGTGATCTTTGTGGGACAGGAATGTGACCCATGAGGGACAGGACTGCGACCCCTGAGAGTCAGGCCTGTGAGTCCTGAGGGAGAGGGCTGTTATCTATGTGGGACAGGACTGTGAATTCTAAGGGACAGAACTGTGATCCCTGTGGGATTTGGACTGTGATCCCTGTGGAACTGGACTGTGACACCTGTGGGCCTTGACTGTAATCCCTGAGGGACAGGACTGTGACCCCTGAGAGACTGTACTGTAACCCCTGAGGGACTGGAGTGTGATCCCTGTGGGACTGAACTGTGATCCCGGTGGAACTGGGCTGTGATTCCAGTGGGACAGAAATGTGACCCATGTGGGACTGGACTCAAACCCCTGAGGGACTGGACTGTGACCACTGTGGGACTGGACTGTGATCCCTGTGGGACTGGACTGTGATCCCTGTGGGACTGGACTGTGACCCCTGTGGGACTGGACTGTTATAGCTGTGGGACTGGAGTGTGATCCCTGTGGGACTGGACTGTGATCCCTGTGGGACAGAACTTTGATCCCAGTGGATTGGACTGTGACCCCTGTGGGACTGGACTGTGATCCCTGTGGGACTGGACTGTGACCCCTGTGGGACTGGACTGTTATAGCTGTGGGACTGGAGTGTGATCTCTGTGGGATTGAGCAGTGATCCCTTGAAGACTAGACTGTAATCCCTGTGGGACTGGACTGTGAGACCTGTGGGACTGGACTGCGATCCCTGTGTGACAGGACTATTATAGCTGTGGGACTGGACTGTGATCCCTGTTGGACTGGACTGTGATCCCGGTGGACCTGGGCTGTGATTCTAGTGGGACGGAAATGTGACCCCTATGGGACTGGACTTTGATCCCAGTGGGACTGGACTGTGATCCCTGTGGGACACGTTTGTGATCCCTGTGAGACAGGAATGTGACCCCTGAGGGACAGGACTGTGACCCCTGAGGGTCAGGACTGTGAGCCCTGAGGGACAGGACTTTGATCCCAGTGGGAATGGACTGTGACCCCTGTGGGACTGGACTTTGATCCCAGTGGGTTGGACTGTGACCCCTGTGGGACTGGACTCTGATCCCTATGGGAATGGACTGTGATCCCTGTGGAATTGAACAGTGATCCCTTGAATACTAGACTGTAATCCGTGTGGGAATGGAGATTAATCCCAGTGGGACTGAACTGTGATCCCTGTGGGACGAGACTGTTTTGCCTGCGGGATTAGACTGTGATCCCTGTGGGACTGGACTGTCATCCCTGTGGGAAGGACTGTGATCCCTGTGGGAAGGACTGTGACCCCTGTGGGACTGGTCTGTGATCCCTGTGGGACAGGACTGTTAAAGCTGTGGGACTGGACTGTAACCCATGTGGGACTGGACTCAAACCCCTGAGGGACTGGACTGTGACCCCTGTGGGACTGGACTGTTATAGCTGTGGGACTGGAGTGTGATACCTGTGGGACTGGACTCTGATCCCTGTGGGTCATAACTTTGATCCCAGTGGGATTGGACTGTGACCCCTGTGGAACTGGACTCTGATCGCTATGGAAATGGATTGTGATCTCTGTGGGATTGAGCAGTGATCCCTTGAAGACTAGACTGTAAACCCTGTGGGACTGGACTGTGAGACCTGTGGGACTGGACTGCGATCCCTGTGTGACAGAACTATTATAGCTGTGGGACTGGACTGTGATCCCTGTTGGACTGGACTGTGATCCCGGTGGACCTGGGCTGTGATTCTAGTGGGACGGAAATGTGACCCCTATGGGACTGGACTTTGATCCCAGTGGGACTGGACTGTGATCCCTGTGGGACACGTTTGTGATCCCTGTGAGACAGGAATGTGACCCCTGAGGGACAGGACTGTGACCCCTGAGGGTCAGGACTGTGAGCCCTGAGGGACAGGACTTTGATCCCAGTGGGAATGGACTGTGACCCCTGTGGGACTGGACCTTGAGTCCAGTGGGTTCGACTGTGACCCCTGTGGGACTGGACTCTGATCCCTATGGGAATGGACTGTGATCCCTGTGGAATTGAACAGTGATCCCTTGAATACTAGACTGTAATCCGTGTGGGAATGGAGATTAATCCCAGTGGGACTGAACTGTGATCCCTGTGGGACGATACTGTTTTGCCTGCGGGTTTGGACTGTGATCCCTGTGGGACTGGACTGTCATCCCTGTGGGAAGGACTGTGATCCCTGTGGGAAGGACTGTGACCCCTGTGGGACTGGTCTGTGATCCCTGTGGGACAGGACTGTTAAAGCTGTGGGACTGGACTGTAACCCATGTGGGACTGGACTCAAACCCCTGAGGGACTGGACTGTGACCCCTGTGGGACTGGACTGTGATCCCTGTGGGACTGGACTGTGACCCCTGTGGGACTGGACTGTGATCCCTGTGGGACAGGACTGTTATAGCTGTGGGACTGGACTGTGATGCCTGTGGGACTGGACTGTGATACCGGTGGCACTGGGCTGTGATTCTAGTGGGACAGAAATGTGACCCCTGTGGGACTGGACTGTTATCCCTGTGGGACAGGACTTTGATCCCAGTGGGATTGGACTGTGACCCCTGTGGGACTGGACTCTGATCCCTATGGGAATGGACTGTGATCCCTGTGGAATTGAGCAGCGATCCGTTGAAGACTATTCCGTAATCCCTGTGGGATTGGACTGTGACCCCTGTGGGACTGGACTGTGATGCATGTGGGACTGGGCTGTGATCCCTGTGGAATTGAGCAGTGATCCGTTGAAGCCTATTCTGTAATCCCTGTGGGACTGGACTGTGACCCCTGTGGGACTGGACTGTGATGCATGTGGGACTGGATTTGATCCCTGTGGAACTGAACAATTATTCCTGTGGTACTGGACTGTAATCCCAGTGGGACTGGAATGTGATCCCTGAGGGGCTTGACTGTGATCCCTGTGGGACAGGTCTGTGATCCTTGTGGGACAGGAATGTGACCCCTGAGGGACAGGACTGCGACCCCTGAGAGTCAGGTCTGTGAGTCGTGAGTGAGAGGGCTGTTATCTATGTGGGACAGGACTGTGAATTCTAAGGGACAGGACTGTGATCCCTGTGGGACGGGACTGTATGTCATGCGGGACGGGACTGTGACACCTGAGGGACAGGACTGTGAACCGTAAGGGACTGGACTGTAACCTCTGAGGGACAGAACTGTGATCCCTGTGGGACTGAACTGTGATACCTGTGGAATTTGGTCTGTGATCCCTGTGGAACTGGACTCTGACAAATGTGGGCCTTGACTGTGATCCCTGTGGGGCTGGACTGTGATCCCTGTGGGATTGGACTTTGACCCCTGTGGGACTGGACTGTTATAGCTGTGGGATTGGAGTGTGATCCCTGTGGGACTGGACTGTGATCCCGGTGGAACTGGGCTGTGATTCCAGTGGGACAGAAATGTGACCCATGTGGGACTGGACTCAAACCCCTGAGGGACTGGACTGTGACCACTGTGGGACTGGACTGTGATCCCTGTGGGACTGGACTGTGACCCCTGTGGGACTGGACTGTTATAGCTGTGCGACTGGAGTGTGATCCCTGTGGGACTGGACTGTGATCCCTGTGGGACAGAACTTTGATCCCAGTGGGATTGGACTGTGACCCCTGTGGGACTGGACTGTGATCCCTGTGGGACTGGACTGTGATCCTTGTGGGACTGGACTGTTATAGCTGTGGGACTGGAGTGTGATCCCTGTGGGACTGGACTCTGTTCCCTGTGGGACATAACTTTGATCCCAGTGGGATTGGACTGTGACCCCTGTGGAACTGGACTCTGATCGCTATGGAAATGGACTGTGATCTCTGTGGGATTGAGCAGTGATCCCTTGAAGATTAGACTGTAATCCCTGTGGGACTGGACTGTGAGACCTGTGGGACTGGACTGTGATCCCTGTGTGACAGGACTATTATAGCTGTGGGACTGGACTGTGATCCCTGTGGGACTGGACTGTGATCCCGGTGGACCTGGGCTGTGATTCTAGTGGGACGGAAATGTGACCCCTATGGGACTGGACTTTGATCCCAGTGGGACTGGACTGTGATCCCTGTGGGACACGTCTGTGATCCCTGTGAGACAGGAATGTGACCCCTGATGGACAGGACTGTGACCCCTGAGGGTCAGAACTGTGAGCCCTGAGGGACAGGACTTTGATCCCAGTGGGAATGGACTGTGACCCCTGTGGGACTGGACTTTGATCCCAGTGGGTTGGACTGTGACCCCTGTGGGACTGGACTCTGATCCCTATGGGAATGGACTGTGATCCCTGTGGAATTGAACAGTGATCCCTTGAATAATAGACTGTAATCCGTGTGGGAATGGAGATTAATCCCAGTGGGACTGAACTGTGATCCCTGTGGGACGAGACTGTTTTGCCTGCGGGATTGGACTGTGATCCCTGTGGGACTGGACTGTCATCCCTGTGGGAAGGACTGTGATCCCTGTGGGAAGGACTGTGATCCCTGTGGGACTGGACTGCGATCCCTGTGTGACAGGACTATTATAGCTGTGGGACTGAACTGAGATCCCTGTGGGACTGGACTGTGATCCCGGTGGACCTGGGCTGTGATTCTAGTGGGACAGAAATGTGACCCCTATGGGACTGGACTTTGATCCCAGTGGGACTGGACTGTGATCCCTGCGGGACACGTCTGTGATCCCTGTGAGACAGGAATGTGACCCCTGAGGGACAGGACTGTGACCCCTGAGGGTCAGGACTGTGAGCCCTGAGGGACAGGACTTTGATCCCAGTGGGAATGGACTGTGGCCCCTGTGGGACTGGACTTTGATCCCAGTGGGTTGGACTGTGACCCCTGTGGGACTGGACTCTGATCCCTATGGGAATGGACTGTGATCCCTGTGGAATTGAACAGTGATCCCTTGAATACGAGACTGTAATCCGTGTGGGAATGGAGATTAATCCCAGTGGGACTGAACTGTGATCCCTGTGGGACGAGACTGTTTTGCCTGCGGGATTGGACTGTGATCCCTGTGGGACTGGACTGTCATCCCTGTGGGAAGGACTGTGATCCCTGTAGGAAGGACTGTGATCCCTGTGGGACTGGACTTAAATCCCTGTGGGACAGAAATGTGACCCCTGTGGGACTGGACTGTGATCCCGGTGGAACTGGACTGTGATGCCTGTGGTATTCGATTTTGATGCATGTGGGACTGGATTTGATCCCTGTGGAACTGAACAGTTATTATCGTGGGACTGGACTGTAATCACAGTGGGACTGGAATGTGATCCCTGAGGGGCTGGACTGTGATCTCTGTGGGACACGTCTGTGAATCCTGTGGGAGGGGAATGTGACCCCTGAGGGACAGGACTGTGAGCCCTGAGGGATAGGACTGTGATATCTGTGGGACAGGACTGTGACCCCTGAGGGACTGGACTGTAAGCCCTGAGGGACTGAACTGTGATCCCTGTGGGACTGAACTGTGATACCTGTTCGACAGAAATGTGACTCCTGTGGGACAGGAATGTGAGCCCAGTGGGCCTGGTCTGTAAACCCTGTGGGACTGGACTGTAATCCCTGTGGGAATGGACTGTGACCACTGTGGGACTGTACTGAAAACCCCATGGTACTGGACTCAAACACCTGAGGGACTTGACTGTGATCATTGTGGGACTGGACATTGATCCCCGTGGCAAAGGACTGTGATCCCTGTTGGATAGGCTTGTGATCCACGTGGCACAGGACTGTGATCTCTGTGGGACAGGACTGTGATTCCTGTGGGACTGGATTGTAACGCCTTTGGGATTGGACTGTGACCCCTGTTGGACTGGACTGTGATACCTGTGGGACTGGACTACGATCCCTGTGGGACTGGACTGTGATCCCTGAAGGACTGGACTGTGACCCGTTTGGGACTGGACTCAAACCCCTGAGGGACTGGACTGTGATCCCTGTGGGATTCGACTGTGATCCCTGTGGGACTGGACTGTAATCCTTGTGGGACTGGACTGTGACGCCTATGGGACTGGACTGTGATCCCTGTGGGACAGGACTGTTATAGCTGTGGGACTGGACTGTGATCCCTGCGGGACTGGACTGTGACCCCGGTGGAACTGGGCTGTGATTCTACTGGGACAGAAATGTGACCGCTGTGGGACTGGACTCTGATCCCAGTGGGACTGGACTGTGATCCCTGTGGGACAGGTCTGTGATCCTTGTGGGACAGTAATGTGACCCCAGAGGGACAGGACTGCGACCCCTGAGAGTCAGGTCTGTGAGTCCTGAGGGAGAGGGCTGTTATCTATGTGGGACAGGACTGTGAATTCTAACGGACATAACTGTGATCCCTGTGGGACGGGACTGTAAGTCATGCGGGACGGGACTGTGACACCTGAGGGACAGGACTGTGAACCGTAAGGGACTGGACTGTAACCCCTGAGGGACAGAACTGTGATCCCTGTGGGACTGAACTGTGATACCTGTGGGATTTGGTCTGTGATCCCTGTGGAACTGGACTGTGACACCTGTGGGCCTTGACTGTGATCCCTGAGGGACAGGACTGTGACCCCTGAGAGACTGTACTGTAACCCCTGAGGGACTGAACTGTGATCCCTGTGGGACTGAACTGTGATACCTGTGGGACTTGGTCTCTGATCCCTGTGGAACTGGACTATGACCTCTGTGGGCCTTGACAGTGATGACTGTGGGGCTGGACTGTAATCGCTGTGGGACTGGAATGTGATCCCTGTGGGACTGGACTGTGACCCCTGTGGGAATGGACTGTGATGCCTGTGGGACAGGACTGTGACCCCTGTGGGACTGGACTGTGATCCCTGTGGGACAGGACTGTTATACCTGTGGGACTGGACTCAAACCACTGAGGGACTGGACTGTGACCCCTGTGGGATTGGACTGTGATCCCTGTGGGACTCGACAGTGACCCCTGTGGGACTGGACTGTGATCCCTGTGGTACAGGACTGTTATAGCTGTGGATCTGAACTGTGATCCCTGTGGGACTGGACTGTGACCCCTGCGGGACTGGACTGTGACCCCTGTGGGACTGGACTGTGATCCCTGTGTGACAGGACTGTTATAGCTGTGGTACTGGACTCTGATCCCAGTGGGACTGGACTCTGATCCCTGTGGGACATGTCTGTGATCACTGTGGGACAGGAATGTGACCCCTGAAGGACAGTACTGTGAACCCTGAGGGTCAGGACTTTGATCCCAGTGGGATTGGACTGTGACCCCTGTGGGACTGGACTCTGATCCCTATGGGAAAGGACTGTGATCCCTGTGGAATTGAGCAGTGATCCCTTGAATACTGGACTGTAATCTGTGTGGGAATGCAGATTAATCCCAGTGGGACTGAACTGTGATCCCTGTGGGACGAGACAGTGTCGCCTGCGGGATTGGACTGTGATCCCTGTGGGACTGGACTGTAATCCCTGTGGGACAGAAATGTGAACCCTGTGGGACTGGACTGTGATCCATGTGGGACTGTATTTGATCCCTGTGGAACTGAACAGTTACTCCTGTGGGACTGGACTGTAATCCCAGTGGGTCTGGAATGTGATCCCTGAGGGGCTGGGCTGTGATCCCTGTGGGACACGTCTGTGATCCCTGTTGGACAGGAATGTGACCACTGAGGGACAGCACCTTGACCCCTGAGGGTCAGGACTGTGAGCCCTGAGGGACAGGACTGTGTTCCCTGTGGGACAGGACTGTGATGCCTTTGGGTTTGGATTGTGATCCATGAGGGTCTGAATTGTGGCCCCTGTGGGACTGGACTGTAATCCCTGTGGGACTGAACTGTTATTCCTGTGGGACTGGACTGTAATCCCAGTGGGACTGGAATGTGATCCCTGAGGGGCTGGACTCTGATCCCTGAGGGTCAGGACTGTGAGCCCTGAGGGACAGGACTGTGATCCCTCTGGGACAGGACTGTGATGCCTTTGGGATTGGATTGTGATCCATCAGCGTCTGAATTGTGGCCCCTGTGGGACTGGACTGTAATCCCTGTGGGACTGAACTGTTATTGCCGTGGGACTGGAATGTAATACCTGTGGGACTCGACTGTGACACCTGTGGGACTGGACTGTGATCCCTGTCGGACTGGACTGTGACCCCTGTGGGACAGGACTGTGATTCCTGTGGGACTGGATTGTAACGCCTTTGGGATTGGACTGTGACCCCTGTTGGACTGGACAGTGATACCTGTGGGACTGGACTACGATCCCTATGGGACTGGACTGTGATCCCTGTGGGATTCGACTGTGACCCCTGTGGGACTGGACTCTGATCCCTATGGGAATGGATTGTGATCCCTGTGGGCAGGACTTTGATCCCAGTGGGATTGGACTGTGAACCCTGTGGGACTGGACTCTGATCCCTATGGGAATGGACTGTGATCCCTGTGGGAAGGAGTGTGATCCCTGTGCGTCTGGACTGGGATCTCTGTGGGACAGGACTGTTACAGCTGTGGGACTGGTCTGTGATCCTTGTGGGACTGGAATGTGATCCCTGTATGACAGGACTTTGATCCCAGTCAGATTGGACTGTGACCCCTGTGGGACTGGACTCTGATCACTATGGAAATGGACTGTGATCTCTGTGGAATTGAGCAGTTATCCCTTGAAGACTAGACTGTAATCCCTGTGGGACTGGTCTGTTACCCCTGTGGGACTGGACTGTGATCCCTGTTGGACTGGACTGTGCTCCCGGTGGATCTGGGCTGTGATTCTCGTTGGACAGAAATGTGACCCCTGTGGGACTGGACTCTGATCCCAGTGGGACTGGACTGTGATCCCTGTGGGACTGGACTCTGCTCCCTATGGGAATGGACTGTGATCCCTGTGGCACAGGACTTTGATCCCTTGAAGACTAGACTGTAATATGTGTGGGAATGGAGATTAATCCCAGTGGGACTGAACAGTGATCCCTGTGGGACGAGACTGTGTCGCCTGCGGGAATGGACTGTGATCCCTGTGGGACTGGACTGTCATCCCTGTGGGACACGTCTATGATTCCTGTGGGACAGGGATGTGACCCCTGATGGACAGTACTGTGACCTCTGAGGGTCAGAACTGTGAGCCCTGAGGGACAGGACTTTGATCCCTGTGGGATTGGACTGTGACCCCTGTGGGACTGGACTCTGCTCCCTATGGGAATGGACTGTGATCCCTGTGGGACAGGACTTTGATCCCTTGAAGACTAGACTGTAATCTGTGTGGGAATGGAGATTAATCCCAGTGGGACTGAACTGTGATCACTGTAGGACGAGACTCTGTCGCCTGCGGGATTGGACTGTGATCCCTGTGGGACTGGACTGTCATCCCTATGGGAAGGACTGTGATCCCTGTGGGAAGGACTGTGATCCTTGTGGGACTGGACTATAATCCCTGTGGGACAGAAATATGAGCCCTTTGAAACTGGACTGTGATCCCTGTGGGACTGGACTGTGATGCCTGTGGTATTCGATTTTGATGCATGTGGGACTGGATTTGATCCATGTGGAACTGAACAGTTATTCCTGTGGGACTGGACTGTAATCCCAGTGGGACTGGAATGTGATCCCTGAGGGGCTGGACTGTGATCCCTGTGGGACACGTCTGCGATCCCTGTGGGACAGGAATGTGACCCCTGAGGGACAGGACTATGACCCCTGAGGGTCAGGACTGTGAGCCCTGAGGGATAGGACTGTGATCCCTGTGGGACAGGACTGTCATGCCTTTGGGATTGGATTGTGATCCATGTGGGAATGAATTGTGGCCCCTGTGGGACTGGACTGTAATCCCTGGTGGACTGAACTGTTATTCCTGTGGGACTGGAATGTAATACCTGTGGGACTGGACTGTAATCACTGTGGGATTGAACTGTGATCCCCGTGGGTCTGAACTGTTATCCCTATGGGACTGGACTGTGATCCCTGTGGGACTGGACTGTGACCCCTGTGGGACTGGACTGTGATCCCTGTGGGATTGGACTGTAATCCCTGTGGGACTGGACTGTAATCCCTTTGGGACTGGACTGCTCCCCTGTGGGACTGGACTGTGATCCCTGTGGGACCTGACTGTGAACCCTGTGGGACTGGACTGTGATCCCTGTGGGACAGGACTGTTATAGCTGTGGGACTGGACTGTAACCCATGTGGGAGTGGACTCAAACCCCTGAGGGACTGGACTGTGACCACTGTGGTACTGGACTGTGATCCCTGTGGGACTGGACTGTGACCCCTGTGGGACTGGACTGTGACCCCTGTGGGACAGGACTGTTATAGCTGTGGGACTGTACTGTGATCCCTGTGGGACTGGACTGCGATCCCTGTGGGACAGGACTTTGATCCCAGTGGGATTGGACTGTGACCCCTGTGCGACTGGACTCCTGCTCCTATTGGAAATGGACTGTGATCCCTGTGGAATTGAGCAGTGATCCGTTGAAGACTAGACTCTAATCCCTATGGGACTGGAATGTGACCCCTGTGGGACTGGACTGTGAACGCTGTTTGACAGGATTGTTATTGCTGTGGGACTGGACTGTGATCGCTGTGGGACTGGACAGTGATCCCGGTGGAACTGGGCTGTGATTCTAATGGGACAGAAATGTGACCCCTGTGGGACTGGACTCTGATCCCAGTGGGACTGGACTGTGATTCCTTTGGGACACGTCTGTGATCCCTGTGGGACAGGAATGTGACCCCTGAGGGACAGGACTGTGACCCCTGAGGGTCAGGACTGTGAGCCGTGAGGGACAGGACTTTGATCCCAGTGGGATTGGACTGTGGCCCCTGTGGAACTGGACTCTGATCCCTATGGGAATGGACTGTGATCCCTGCGGGAAGGACTGTGATACCTGTGGGACTGGACTGTAATCCCGATGGGACAGAAATGTGACCTCTGTGGGACTGGACTGTGATACCTTTGGGAATGGACTGTGATCCCTGTGGAATTGAGCAGTGATCCCTTGAAGATTAGACTGCAATCCGTGTGGGAATGGAGATTAATCCCAGTGGGACTGAACTGTGATCCCTGTGGGACAAGACTGTGTCGCCTGCGGGATTGGACTGTGATCCCTGTGGCACTTGAATCTGATCCCTGTGGGAAGGACTGTGATCCCTGTGGGAAGGACTGTGATCCCTGTTGGACTGGACTGTAATCCATATGGCACAGAAATGTGACCCCTGTGGGACTGGACTGTGATCCCTGTGGGACTGGACTGTGATGCCTGTGGTATTCTAATTTGATGCATGTGGACTGGATTTGAACCCTGTGGAACTGAACAGTTATTCCTGTGGGACTGGATTGTAATCCCAGTAGGACTGGAATGTGATCCCTGAGGGGCTGGACTGTGATCGCTGTGGGACATATCTGTGATCCCTGTGGGATAGGAATGTGACCCCTGAGGGACAGGACTATGACACCTGAGGGTCAGGACTGTGAGTCCTGAGGGACAGTACTGTGATCCCTGTGGGACAGGACTGTGACTTCTAAGGGACAGGACTGTTATCCCTGTGGGACGGGACTGTAAGCCCTGCGGGACAGGACTGTGACCCCTGATGGACAGGACTGTGACCCATGAGGGACTGGACTGTAAACCCTGAGGGACAGAACTGCGATCCCTGTGGGACTGAACTGTGATACCTGTGGGATTTGGTCTGTGATCCCTGTGGAACTGGACGGTGACCCCTGTGGGCCTTGACTGTGATCCCTGTGGGGCTGGACTATGATCCCTGTGGGACTGGAATGTGATCCCTGTGGGATTGGACTGTGATCCCTGTGGGACTGGACTGTGATGCCTGTGGGATTAGATTGTGATACATGTGGGACTGAATTGTGGCCCCTGTGGGACTGGACTGTAATCCCTGTGGGACTGAATTGTTATTCCTGTGGGACTGGAATGTAATACCTGTGGGACTGGACTGTAATCCCTGTTGGGATTGAACTGTGATCCGCCGTGGGTCTGAACTGTTATCCCTCAGGGACTGGACTGTAATCCCGGTGGGACTGGAATGTGATCCCTGTGGGAAAGGTCTATAATCCCTGTGGGCCTGGACTGTGACACCTGTGGGACTGGACTGTGATCTATGTGGGACTGGACTGTGACCCCTGTGGGACTGGACTGTGATCCCTGTGGGACGGGACTGTTATAGCTGTGGGAATGGACTGTAACCCATGTGGAACTGGACTCAAACCCATGAGGGACTGGACTCTGATCCCTGTGTGACAGGAAAGTTATAGCTGTGGGACTGGACTGTGATCCCTGTGGAACTGGACTGCGATCCCTGTGGGACAGGACTTTGATCCCAGTGGGATTCGATTGTGACCCCTGTGGGACTGGACTCTGATCCGTATGGGATGGACTGTGATCCCTGTGGAATTGAGCAGTGACCCCTTGAATATAAGACTGTAATCCCTGTGGGACAGGACTGTGACCCCTGTGGGACTGGACTGTGATCCCTGTAGGACAGGACTGTGAGAGCTGTGGAACTGGACCGTGATCCCTGTGGGACTGGACAGTGATCCCTGTTGAACTGGGCTGTGATTCTAGTGGGACAGAAATTTGACCCCTGTGGGACTGGACTCTGATCCCTGTGGGACAGAAACGTGACCCCTTTGGGACTGGACTGTGATCCCTGTGGGACTGGACTGTGATGCCTGTGGTATTCGATTTTGATGCATGTGGGACTGGATTTGATCCCTGTGGAACTGAACAGTTATTCCTGTGGGACTGGACTGTAATCCCAGTGGGACTGGAATGTGATCCCTGAGGGGCTGGACTGTGATCCCTGTGGGACACGTCTGTGATGCCTGTGGGACAGGAATGTGACACCTGAGGGACAGGACTATGACACCTGAGGGTCAGGACTGTGAGCCCTGAGGGACAGTACTGTGATCCCTGAGGGACAGGACTGTTATCCCTGTTGGGCAGGACTGTGACTTCTAAGGGACAGGACTGTTATCGCTGTGGGACGGGACTGTAAGCCCTGCGGGACAGGATTGTGACCCCTGAGGGACAGGACTGTGACCCATGAGGCACTGGACTGTAAACCCTGAGGGACAGAACTGTGATCCCTGTGGGACTGAACTGTGATACCTGTGGGACTTGGTCTGTGATCCCTGTGGAACTGGACTGTGACCCATGTTAGCCTTTACTGTGATCACGGTGGGGCTGGACTGTGATCCCTGTGGGACTGGAATGTGATCCCTGTTGGATTGGACTGTGATCCCTGTGGTACTGGACTGTGATGCCTGTGGGATTGGATTGTGATCCATATGGAACTGAATTGTGGCCCCTGTGGGACTGGACTGTAATTCCTGTGGGACTGAACTGTTATTCCTGTGGGACTGGAATGTAATACCTGTGGGACTGGACTGTAATCCCTGTTGGGATTGAACTGTGATCCGCCGTGGGTCTGAACTGTTACCCCTGCGGGACTGGACTGTAATCCCGGTGGGACTGGAATGTGATCCCTGTGGGAAAGTTCTATAATCCCTGTGGGCCTGGACTGTGACACCTGTGGGACTGGACTGTGATCCCTGTGGGACTGGACTGTGACCCCTGTGGGACTGGACTGTGATCCCTGTGGGACGGGACTGTTATAGCTGTGGGACTGGACTGTAACCCATGTGGAACTGGACTCAAACCCATGAGCGACTGGACTGTGACCCCTGTGGGACTGGACTGTGATCCCTGTGCAACTAGACTGCGATCCCTGTGGGACAGGACTTTGATCCCAGTGGGATTGGACTGTGACCCCTGTGGGACTGGACTCTGATCCGTTTGGGAATGGACTGTGATCCCTGTGGAATTGAGCAGTGATCCCTTGAATACTAGACTGTAATCCCTGTGGGACAGGAATGTGACCCCTGAGGGACAGGACTGTGACCCCTGAGGGTCAGGACTGTGAGCCGTGAGGGACAGGACTTTGATCCCAGTGGGATTGGACTGTGGCCCCTGTGGAACTGGACTCTGATCCCTATGGGAATGGACTGTGATCCCTGCGGGAAGGACTGTGATACCTGTGGGACTGGACTGTAATCCCGATGGGACAGAAATGTGACCTCTGTGGGACTGGACTGTGATACCGGTTGAACTGGGCTGTGATCCCGGTTGAACTGGGCTGTGATTCTCGTGGGACAGAAATTTGACCCCTGTGGGACTGGACTCTGATCCCTGTGGGACAGAAGTGTGACCCCTTTGGGACTGGTCTGTGATCCCTGTGGGACTGGACTGTGATGCCTGTGGTATTCGATTTTGATGCATGTGGGACTGGATTTGATCCCAGTGGAACTGAACAGTTATTCCTGTGGGACTGGACTGTAATCCCAGTGGGACTGGAATGTGATCCCTGAGGGGCTGGACTGTGATCCCTGTGGGACACGTCTGTGATCCCTGTGGGACAGGAATGTGACCCCTGAAGGACACTACTGTGACCACTGAGGTTCAGGACTGTGAGCCCTGAGGGACAGGACTTTGATCCCAGTGTGATTGGACTGTGACCACTGTGGGACTGGACTCTGATAACTATGGGACTGAACTGTGATCCCTGTGGAATTGAGCAGTGACCCCTTGAATACGAGATTGTAATCCGTGTGCGAATGGAGCTTAATCCCAGTGGGACTGAACTGTGATCCCTGTGGGACTGGACTGTGATGCCTGTGGTATTCGATTTTGATGCATGTGGGACTGGATTTGATCCCTGTGGAACTGAACAGTTATTCCTGTGGGACAGGACTGTAATCCCAGTGGGACTGGAATGTAATCCCTGAGGGGCTGGATGTGATCACTGTGGGACACATCTGTGATCCCTGTGGGACAGGAATATGACCCCTGAGGGACAGGACTGTGACCCACGAGGGTCAGGACTGTGAGCCCTGAGGGACAGGACTGTGATCCGTGTGGGACAGGACTGTGACTTCTAAGGGACAGGACTGTGATCCCTGTGGGACTGGACTGTAAGCCCAGCGGGACAGGAATGTGACCCCTGAGGGACAGGACTGTAAGCCCTGAGGGACTGGACTGTAAGCCCTGAGGGACTGAACTGTGATCCCTGTGGGACTGAACTGTGATACCTGTGGGACCTGGTCTGCGATCCCTGTGGAACTGGACTGAGACCCCTGTGGGCCTTGGCTGTGATCCCAGTGGGGCTGGACTGTGATCCCTGTGGGACTGGATGGTGATCCCTGTGGGATTGGACTGTGATCCCTGTGATCTGGACTGTGATGCCTGTGGGATTTGATTGTGATCCATGTGGGACTGAATTGTGGCCCCTGTGGGACTGGACTGTAATCCCTGTGGGACTGAACTGTTATTGCTGTGGGACTGGAATGTAATACCTGTGGGACTGGACTGTAATCCCTGTGGGATTGAACTGTAATCCCCGTGGGTCTGAACTGTTATCCCTGTGGGACTGGACTGTAATCGCTCTGGGACTGGAATGTGATCCCTGACGGGCTGGACGGAGATACCTGTGGGACAGGACAGTGATCCCTATGTGATTGGACTGTTTTCCCTGTGGGACTGGACTGTAACCCCTGTGGAACTGGAATATGAACCCTGAGGGTCAGGACTGTGACCCCTGAGGGACAGGACAGTGATCCCTGTGGAACTGGATTGTGACCCATTTGGGATTGGACTGAGAAGCCTGTGGGACTGAACAGTGATCCCTGTGGGATTGGATTGTGATCCCTGTAGGACTTGGTCTGTGATAGCTGTGGAACTGGACTGTGACCCCTGTGGGACTGGACTGTGATACTTGTGGGTTTGAAGTGTGATCCCAGTGAGACTGGACTGTGACCCCTGTGGCATAGGACTGTGACCCCTTTGGAACTGGACTAAGATCCCTGTGGGACCGGACTGTGAACCCTGTGGGACTGGACTGTGATCTCATTGGGACTGGACTGTTAGACCTGTGGGACTGGATTGTGATCCCTGTGGGACTTGACTGTGAGACCTGTCGGACGCGACTGTGATCCCTGTCGGACTAGACTGTGATCCTAATGGGACCGGAGTAGGATCCCTGTGACACTAGACCGCGATCCCTGTGAGACTGGACTGTGATTACTTTGGGACTGGACTGTGATCACTGTGGGATTGGGCTGTGATCCCAGTGGGACAGAAATGTGACCCCTTTGGGACTGGACTGCAACCCCAGTGACACTGGACTGCAACCCCAGTGGGACTGTACTGTGAACCCTGAGGGACAGGACTTTGACGCCTGAGGAACAGGACTGTGATCCCTGTGGGACAAGACTGTGATCCCTGTGGATCTGGACTGTGACCCCGGAATGACAGGACTGTGATCCCTGTGGAACTGGATTGTGACCCATTTGGAACTGGACTGTGAAGCCTGTGGGATTGAACAGTGATCCCTGTGCGATTGGAGTATGACGCCTTTGGTACTGGAATGTGATCCCTGTGGGACTGGACTGTGATCTCTGTGGGACTGGACTGTTACCCCTGTGGGACTAGACTGTTACCCCTGTGGGACTGGACTGTGATCCCTGTGGGACTTGACTGTAAGCCCTGTGATCGCGACTGTGAAGCCTGTCGGACGAGACTCTGAACCCAATGGGACCGCAGTATGATCCCTGTGAGACTGGACCGTGATCCTTGTGAGACTGGATTGTGATTACTGTGGGATTGGACAGTGACCTCTGTGGGACTGGACTGTGATCCCAATGGGACCGGAGTGTGATCCGTGCGGAACTGGACTGTGATCCCAGTGGAACTGGACTTTGACCCATGTGCTCCTGGTCAGTGATCCCTATGGGACTGGAATGTGATACCTGTGGGACTGGACTGTGATCCAAGTGGTACTGGACTATGATCCCTGTGGAACTGATCTTTGACCCCTGTTGGACGGGACAGTGACCCCTTTGGGACTGGAATGTGAAGCCAGTGGGACTGAAGAGTGATCACTGTGGGATTGGATTGTGATCCCTGTCGGACTGAACTTTGTTCCCTGTGGGGCTTGGTCTGTGATCGCTGTGAAATTGGACTGTGACCCCTGTGGGAGTGGACTGTGATCCCTCTGGAGTGGACTGTGAACCCTGTGGGCCTGGACTGTGATCCCTGTGGGACTGAACTGTGATACCTTTGGGACTTGGTCTGTGATCTCTGTGCGACTGGACTGTGATCCCTGTGGGACTGGACTGTGACCCCTGTGGGACTGGACTATGATCCCTTTGGAACTGGACTGTTACCACTTTGGGACTGGACTGTGACCCCTGTGGGAATTGACTGGGAGCCCTGTAGGACGCGACTGTGAGCCCTGTGGGACGCGAATGTGATCCCTGTCGGACTAGACTGTGATACCAATGGGCCTGGAGTATGATCCCCATGAGACTGGACCGTGATCCCTGTGGGCCTGGACTGTGATCTCTGTCGGACAGCACGGTGACCCCTGTGGGACTTGACTGTGATGCGAGTTTGACTGAACTGTGATACCAGTGCGACTGGACTCTGACCCCTATGGGACTGGACTGTGCTCCCTGTAGTACTGGACGGTGACCTCTGTAGTACTGGACTGTGATCCCTCTGGGATAGGACTGTGACATCTGTGCGACTGGACTGTGACCACCTTGGGACTGGACTGTGAACCCTGTGGGACTGGACTGTGATCCCTGTGGGACTGTAATGTGATCCCGGTGGAATTGGGCTGTGATTCCAGTGGGACAGAAATGTGACCCTTGTGGGACTGGACTGTTATACCTGTGGGAGAGGACTTTGAACCCAGTGGGATTGGACTGTGACCCCTGTGGAATTGAGCAGTGATCCCTTGAAGACTAGACTGTAATCCGTGTGGGAATGGAGATTAATCCCAGTGAGACTGGACTGTGATCCCTGTGGGACTAGACTGTGTCGACTTCGGGATTGGACTGTGACCCCTGTGGGACTGGACTGTGATCCCTGTGGGACGGGACTGTTATAGCTGTGCGACTGGACTGTAACCCATGTGGAACTGGACTCAAACCCATGAGGGACTGGACTGTGACCCCTGCGGGACTGGACTGTGAGCCCTGTGGGACTGGACTGTGATCCCTGTGGGACTGGACTGTGATCCCTGTGGGACAGTGCTGTTATAGCTGTGGGACTGGACTGTGATCCCTGTGCAACTAGACTGCGATTCCTGTGGGACAGGACTTTGATCCCAGTGGGATTGGACTGTGACCCCTGTGGGACGGGACTCTGATCCCTATCGGAATGGACTGTGATCCCTGTGGAATTGAGCAGTGATCCCTTGAATATAAGACTGTAATCCCTGTGGGACTGGACTGTGACCCCTGTGGGACTGGACTGTGATCCCTGTAGGACAGGACTGTTATAGCTGTTGAACTGGACCGTGATCCCTGTGGGACTGGACTGTGATCCCGGTTGAACTGGGCTGTGATTCTAGTGGGACAGAAATTTGACCCCTGTGGGACTGGTCTCTGATCCCTGTGGGACAGAAATGTGACCCCTTTGGGACTGGACTGTTATCCCTGTGGGACTGGACTGTGATGCCTGTGGTATTCGATTTTGATGCATGTGGGACTGGATTTGATCCCTGTGGAACTGAGCAGTTATTCCTGTGGGACTGGACTGTAATCCCAGTGGGACTGAAATGTGATCCCTGAGGGGCTGGACTGTGATCCCTGTGGGACACGTCTGTGATCCCTGTGGGACAGGAATGTGACCCCTGAAGGACAGTACTGTGACTACTGAGGGTCAGGACTGTGAGCCCTGAGGGACAGGACTTTGATCCCACTGTGATTGGACTGTGACCACTGTGGGACTGGACTGTGATCCCTGTGAAATTGAGCAGTGATCCCTTGAATACGAGACTGTAATCCGTGTGCGAATGGAGATTAATACCAGTGGGACTGAACTGTGATCCCTGTGGGACGAGACTGTGTCGCCTGCGGGATTGGACTGTGATCCCTGTGGGACTGGACTGTCATCCCTGTTGCACTGGACTGTCATCCCTGTGGGAAGGAATGTGATCCCTGTGGGAAGGACTGTGATCCCTGTGGGACTGGACTGTAATCCCTGTAGGACAGAAATGTGACCACTGTGTGACTGGACTGTGATCCCTGTGGGACTGGACTGTGATGCCTGTGGTATTCGATTTTTATGCATGTGGGACTGGATTTGATACCTGTGGAACTGAACAGTTATTCCTGTGGGACAGGACTGTAATCCCAGTGGGACTGGAATGTTATCCCTGAGGGGCTGGATCTGATCCCTGTGGGACACGTCTGTGATCCCTGTGGGAAAGGAATATGACCCCTGATGGACAGGACTGTGACCCACGAGGGTCAGGACTGTGAGCCCTGAGGGACAGGACTGTGATCCCTTTTGGACAGGACTGTGACTTCTAAGGGACAGGACTGTGATCCCTGTGGGACTGGACTGTAAGCCCAGCGGGACAGGACTGTGACCCCTGAGGGACAGGACTGTAAGCCCTGAGGGACTGGACTGTAAGCCCTGAGGGACTGAACTGTGATCCCTGTTGGACTGAACGGTGATACCTGTGGGACTTGGTCTCTGATCCCTGTGGAACTGGACTGTGACCCCTGTGGGCCTTGACTGTGATCCCAGTGGGGCTGGACTGTGATCCCAGTGGGGCTGGACTGTGATCCCTGTGGGACAGGACGGTGATCCATGTGGGATTGGACTGTGATCCCTGTGGTCTGGACTGTGATGCCTGTGGGATTAGGTTGTGATCCATGTGGGACTGAAATTTGGCCCCTGTTGGACTGAACTGTAATCCCTGTGGGATTGAACTGTAATCCCCGTGGGTCTGAACTGTTATCCCTGTGGGACTGGACTGTGATCCCTGTGGGACAGGTCTGTGTACCCTGTGGAACAGGAATGTGACTTCTAAGGGACAGGACTGTGATCCCTGTGGGACTGGACTGTAAGCCCTACGGGACAGGACTGTGACCCCTGAGGGACAGGACTGTGACCCCTGTGGGCCTTGAATGTGATCTCTGTGGGGCTGGACTGTGATCCCTGTGGGACTGGACTGATATCTCTGTGGGATTCTACTGTGATCCCTGTGGTATTGGACTGTGATGCCTGTGGGATTCGATTGTGATCCATGTGGGACTGAATTGTGGCCCCTGTGGGACTGGACTGTAATCCCTGTGGGACTCGACTGTAATACCAGTGGGACTGAACTGTTATCCCTGTGGATTGAACTGTGATCCCCGTGGATCTGAACTGTTATCCATGTGGGACTGGACTGTAATCCCTGTGGGACTGGACTGTAATCGCTCTGGGACTGGAATGTGATCCCTGACGGGCTGGACGGAGATACCTGTGGGACAGGACAGTGATCCCTATGTGACTGGACTGTTTTCCCTGTGGGACTGGACTGTAACCCCAGTGGGACTGGAGTGTAACCCCTGTAGAACTGGAATATGAACCCTTAGGGTCAGGACTGTGACCCCTGAGGGACAGGACTGCGATCTCTTAGTGACAGGGCAGTGATACCTGTGGAACTGGATTGTGACCCATTTGGGATTGGACTGTGAAGCCTGTGGGACTCAACAGTGATCCCTGTGGGATTGGATTGTGATCCCTGTAGGACTTGGTCTGTGATACCTGTGGAACTGGACTGTGACCCCTGTGGGACTGGACTGTGAAGCCTGTGGAACTGGACTGTGACCGCTGTGGGACTGGACTGTGATCGTTGTGGGACCGAAGTGTGATCCCAGTGAGACTGGACTGTGACCCCCGTGGCATAGGACTGTGACCCCTTTGGAACTGGACTGAGATCCCTGTGGGACCGGACTGTGAACCCTGTGGGATTGGACTGTGACCCCTGTGGGACTGGACTGTTATAGATGTGGGACTGGAGTGTGGTCCCTGTGGGACTGGACTGTGATCCCGGGGAAACTGGGCTGTGATTCCAGTGGGACAGAAATGTGACCCATGTGGGACTGGACTGTGATCCCGGTGGAACTGGACTGTGATGCCTGTGGACCTGGACTGTGATTCTAGTGGGACAGAAATGTGACCCCTATGGGACTGGACTTTGATCCCAGTGGGAATGGACTGTGATCCCTGTGGGACACGTCTGTGATCCCTGTGAGACAGGAATGTGACCCCTGAGGGACAGGACTGTGACCCCTGAGGGTCAGGACGGGAAGCCCTGAGGGACAGGACTTTGCTCCCAGTGGGAATGGACTGTGACCCCTGTGGGACTGGACTTTGATCCCAGTGCGTTGGACTGTGACCCCTGTGGGACTGGACTCTGATCCCTATGGGAATGGACTGTGATCCATGTGGAATTGAACAGTGATCCCTTGAATACTAGACTGTAATCCGTGTGGGAATGGAGATTAATCCCAGTGGGACTGAACTGTGATCCCTGTGGGACGAGACTGTTTTGCCTGCGGGATTGGACTGTGATCCCTGTGGGACTGGACTGTCATCCCTGTGGGAAGGACTGTGATCCCTGTGGGAAGGGCTGTGATCCCTGTGGGACTGGAATTAAATCCCTGTGGGACAGAAATGTGACCCCTGTGGGACTGGACTGTGATCCCGGTGGAACTGGACTGTGATGCCTGTGGTATTCGATTTTGATGCATGTGGGACTGGATTTGATCCCTGTGGAACTGAGCAGTTATTCCTGTGGGACTGGACTGTAATCCCAGTGGGACTGAAATGTGATCCCTGAGGGGCTGGACTGTGATCCCTGTGGGACACGTCTGTGATCCCTGTGGGACAGGAATGTGACCCCTGAAGGACAGTACTGTGACTACTGAGGGTCAGGACTGTGAGCCCTGAGGGACAGGACTTTGATCCCACTGTGATTGGACTGTGACCACTGTGGGACTGGACTGTGATCCCTGTGAAATTGAGCAGTGATCCCTTGAATACGAGACTGTAATCCGTGTGCGAATGGAGATTAATACCAGTGGGACTGAACTGTGATCCCTGTGGGACGAGACTGTGTCGCCTGCGGGATTGGACTGTGATCCCTGTGGGACTGGACTGTCATCCCTGTTGCACTGGACTGTCATCCCTGTGGGAAGGAATGTGATCCCTGTGGGAAGGACTGTGATCCCTGTGGGACTGGACTGTAATCCCTGTAGGACAGAAATGTGACCACTGTGTGACTGGACTGTGATCCCTGTGGGACTGGACTGTGATGCCTGTGGTATTCGATTTTTATGCATGTGGGACTGGATTTGATACCTGTGGAACTGAACAGTTATTCCTGTGGGACAGGACTGTAATCCCAGTGGGACTGGAATGTTATCCCTGAGGGGCTGGATCTGATCCCTGTGGGACACGTCTGTGATCCCTGTGGGAAAGGAATATGACCCCTGATGGACAGGACTGTGACCCACGAGGGTCAGGACTGTGAGCCCTGAGGGACAGGACTGTGATCCCTGTTGGACAGGACTGTGACTTCTAAGGGACAGGACTGTGATCCCTGTGGGACTGGACTGTAAGCCCAGCGGGACAGGACTGTGACCCCTGAGGGACAGGACTGTAAGCCCTGAGGGACTGGACTGTAAGCCCTGAGGGACTGAACTGTGATCCCTGTTGGACTGAACGGTGATACCTGTGGGACTTGGTCTCTGATCCCTGTGGAACTGGACTGTGACCCCTGTGGGCCTTGACTGTGATCCCAGTGGGGCTGGACTGTGATCCCTGTGGGACAGGACGGTGATCCATGTGGGATTGGACTGTGATCCCTGTGGTCTGGACTGTGATGCCTGTGGGATTAGGTTGTGATCCATGTGGGACTGAAATTTGGCCCCTGTTGGACTGGACTGTAATCCCTGTGGGATTGAACTGTAATCCCCGTGGGTCTGAACTGTTATCCCTGTGGGACTGGACTGTGATCCCTGTGGGACAGGTCTGTGTACCCTGTGGAACAGGAATGTGACTTCTAAGGGACAGGACTGTGATCCCTGTGGGACTGGACTGTAAGCCCTACGGGACAGGACTGTGACCCCTGAGGGACAGGACTGTGACCCCTGTGGGCCTTGAATGTGATCTCTGTGGGGCTGGACTGTGATCCCTGTGGGACTGGACTGATATCTCTGTGGGATTCTACTGTGATCCCTGTGGTATTGGACTGTGATGCCTGTGGGATTCGATTGTGATCCATGTGGGACTGAATTGTGGCCCCTGTGGGACTGGACTGTAATCCCTGTGGGACTCGACTGTAATACCAGTGGGACTGAACTGTTATCCCTGTGGATTGAACTGTGATCCCCGTGGATCTGAACTGTTATCCATGTGGGACTGGACTGTAATCCCTGTGGGACTGGACTGTAATCGCTCTGGGACTGGAATGTGATCCCTGACGGGCTGGACGGAGATACCTGTGGGACAGGACAGTGATCCCTATGTGACTGGACTGTTTTCCCTGTGGGACTGGACTGTAACCCCAGTGGGACTGGAGTGTAACCCCTGTAGAACTGGAATATGAACCCTTAGGGTCAGGACTGTGACCCCTGAGGGACAGGACTGCGATCTCTGAGTGACAGGGCAGTGATACCTGTGGAACTGGATTGTGACCCATTTGGGATTGGACTGTGAAGCCTGTGGGACTCAACAGTGATCCCTGTGGGATTGGATTGTGATCCCTGTAGGACTTGGTCTGTGATACCTGTGGAACTGGACTGTGACCCCTGTGGGACTGGACTGTGAAGCCTGTGGAACTGGACTGTGACCGCTGTGGGACTGGACTGTGATCGTTGTGGGACCGAAGTGTGATCCCAGTGAGACTGGACTGTGACCCCCGTGGCATAGGACTGTGACCCCTTTGGAACTGGACTGAGATCCCTGTGGGACCGGACTGTGAACCCTGTGGGATTGGACTGTGACCCCTGTGGGACTGGACTGTTATAGATGTGGGACTGGAGTGTGGTCCCTGTGGGACTGGACTGTGATCCCGGGGAAACTGGGCTGTGATTCCAGTGGGACAGAAATGTGACCCATGTGGGACTGGACTGTGATCCCGGTGGAACTGGACTGTGATGCCTGTGGACCTGGACTGTGATTCTAGTGGGACAGAAATGTGACCCCTATGGGACTGGACTTTGATCCCAGTGGGAATGGACTGTGATCCCTGTGGGACACGTCTGTGATCCCTGTGAGACAGGAATGTGACCCCTGAGGGACAGGACTGTGACCCCTGAGGGTCAGGACGGGAAGCCCTGAGGGACAGGACTTTGCTCCCAGTGGGAATGGACTGTGACCCCTGTGGGACTGGACTTTGATCCCAGTGCGTTGGACTGTGACCCCTGTGGGACTGGACTCTGATCCCTATGGGAATGGACTGTGATCCATGTGGAATTGAACAGTGATCCCTTGAATACTAGACTGTAATCCGTGTGGGAATGGAGATTAATCCCAGTGGGACTGAACTGTGATCCCTGTGGGACGAGACTGTTTTGCCTGCGGGATTGGACTGTGATCCCTGTGGGACTGGACTGTCATCCCTGTGGGAAGGACTGTGATCCCTGTGGGAAGGACTGTGATCCCTGTGGGACTGGAATTAAATCCCTGTGGGACAGAAATGTGACCCCTGTGGGACTGGACTGTGATCCCGGTGGAACTGGACTGTGATGCCTGTGGTATTCGATTTTGATGCATGTGGGACTGGATTTGATCCCTGTGGAACTGAACAGTTATTATCGTGGGACTGGACTGTAATCACAGTGGGACTGGAATGTGATCCCTGAGGGGCTGGACTGTGATCCCTGTGGGACACGTCTGTGAGCCCTGTGGGAGGGGAATGTGACCCCTGAGGGACAGGACTGTGAACCCTGAAGGTCAGGACTGTGAGCCCTGAGGGATAGGACTGTGATCCCTGTGGGACAGGACTGTGACTACTAAGGGACAGGACTGTGATCCCTGTGGGACTGGACTGTAAGCCCAGCGGGACAGGTCTGTGATCCCTGAGGGACAGAACTGTGACCCATAAGGGACTGGACTGTAAGCCCTGAGGGACTGAACTGTGATCCCTGTGGGACTGAACTGTGATACCTGTTCGACAGAAATGTGACTCCTGTGGGGCAGGAATGTGAGCCCAGTGGGCCTGGACTGTAAACCCTGTGGGACTGGACTGTAATCCCTGTGGGAATGGACTGTGACCACTGTGGGACTGTACTGAAAACCCCATGGGACTGGACTCAAACACCTGAGGGACTGGACTATGATCATTGTGGGACTGGACATTGATCCCCGTGGCAAAGGACTGTGATCCCTGTTGGATAGGCTTGTGATCCACGTGGCACAGGACTGTGATCTCTGTGGGACAGGACTGTGATTCCTGTGGGACTGGATTGTAACGCCTTTGGGATTGGACTGTGACCCCTGTTGGACTGGACTGTGTTACCTGTGGGACTGGACTACGATCCCTGTGGGACTGGACTGTGATCCCTGAAGGACTGGACTGTGACCCGTTTGGGACTGGACTCAAACCCCTGAGGGACTGGACTGTGATCCCTGTGGGATTCGACTGTGATCCCTGTGGGACTGGACTGTAATCCTTGTGGGACTGGACTGTGACGCCTATGGGACTGGACTGTGATCCATGTGGGACAGGACTGTTATAGCTGTGGGACTGGACTGTGATCCCTGCGGGACTGGACTGTGACCCCGGTGGAACTGGGCTGTGATTCTACTGGGACAGAAATGTGACCGCTGTGGGACTGGACTCTGATCCCAGTGGGACTGGACTGTGATCCCTGTGGGACAGGTCTGTGATCCTTGTGGGACAGTAATGTGACCCCTGAGGGACAGGACTGCGACCCCTGAGAGTCAGGTCTGTGAGTCCTGAGGGAGAGGGCTGTTATCTATGTGGGACAGGACTGTGAATTCTAAGGGACAGGCCTGTGATCCCTGTGGGACGGGACTGTAAGTCATGCGGGACGGGACTGTGACACCTGAGGGACAGGACTGTGAACCGTAAGGGACTGGACTGTAACCCCTCAGGGACAGAACTGTGATCCCTGTGGGACTGAAATGTGATACCTGTGGGATTTGGTCTGTGATCCCTGTGGAACTGGACTGTGACACCTGTGGGACTGAACTGTGATCCCAGTGGGACTGAACTGTGATACCTGTGGGACTTGGTCTCTGATCCCTGTGGAACTGGACTATGACCTCTGTGGGCCTTGACAGTGATCCCTGTGGGGCTGGACTGTAATCGCTGTGGGACTGGAATGTGATCCCTGTGGGACTGGACTGTGACCCCTGTGGGAGTGGACTGTGATCCCTGTGGGACAGGACTGTGACCCCTGTGGGACTGGACTGTGATCCCTGTGGGACAGGACTGTTATACCTGTGGGACTGGACTGTAACCCATGTGGGACTGGACTCAAACCCCTGAGGGACTGGACTGTGACCCCTGTGGGATTGGACTGTGATCCCTGTGGGACTCGACAGTGACCCCTGTGGGACTGGACTGTGATCCCTGTGGTACAGGACTGTTATAGCTGTGGATCTGAACTGTGATCCCTGTGGGACTGGACTGTGACCCCTGTGTGACTGGACTGTGACCCCTGTGGGACTGGACTGTGATCCCTGTGTGACAGGACTGTTATAGCTGTGGTACTGGACTCTGATCTCAGTGGGACTGGACTCTGATCCCTGTGGGACATGTCTGTGATCACTGTGGGACAGGAATGTGACCCCTGAAGGACAGTACTGTGACCCCTGAGGGTCAGGACGTTGATCCCAGTGGGATTGGACTGTGACCCCTGTGGGACTGGACTCTGATCCCTATGGGAAAGGACTGTGATCCCTGTAGAATTGAGCAGTGATCCCTTGAATACTGGACTGTAATCTCTGTGTGAATGGAGATTAATCCCAGTGGGACTGAACTGTGATCCCTGTGGGACGAGACAGTGTCGCCTGCGGGATTGGACTGTGATCCCTGTGGGACTGGACTGTAATCCCTGTGGGACAGAAATGTGAACCCTGTGGGACTGGACTGTGATCCATGTGGGACTGGACTTTGATGCCTGTGGTATTCGATTTTGATGCATGTGGGACTGGATTTGATCCCTGTGGAACTGAACAGTTACTCCTGTGGGACTGGACTGTAATCCCAGTGGGTCTGGAATGTGATCCCTGAGGGGCTGGACTGTGATCCCTGTGGGACACGTCTGTGATCCCTGTGGGACAGGAATGTGACCACTGAGGGACAGCACTGTGACACCTGAGGGTCAGGACTGTGAGCCCTGAGGGACAGGACTGTGTTCCCTGTGGGACAGGACTGTGATGCCTTTGGGATTGGATTGTGATCCATGAGGGTCTGAATTGTGGCCCCTGTGGGACTGGACTGTAATCCCTGTGGGACTGAACTGTTATTGCTGTGGGACTGGACTGTAATCCCAGTGGGACTGGAATGTGATCCCTGAGGGGCTGGACTCTGATCCCTGAGGGTCAGGACTGTGAGCCCTGAGGGACAGGACTGTGATCCCTCTTGGACAGGACTGTGATGCCTTTGGGATTGGATTGTGATCCATGAGGGTCTGAATTGTGGCCCCTGTGGGACTGGACTGTAATCCCTGTGGGACTGAACTGTTATTGCTGTGGGACTGGAATGTAATACCTGTGGGACTGGAATGTGTTCCCTGTGGGACAGGACTGTAATCCCTGTGGGACTGGACTGTGACACCTGTGGGACTGGACTGTGATCCCTGTCGGACTGGACTGTGACCCCTGTGGGACAGGACTGTGATTCCTGTGGGACTGGATTGTAACGCCTTTGGGATTGGACTGTGACCCCTGTTGGACTGGACTGTGATACCTATGGGACTGGACTACGATCCCTATGGGACTGGACTGTGATCCCTGAAGGACTGGACTGTGACCCCTTTGGGACTGGACTCAAACCCCTGAGCGACTGGACTGTGATCCCTGTGGGATTCGACTGTGACCCCTGTGGGACTGGACTCTGATCCCTATGGGAATGGATTGTGATCCCTGTGGGACAGGACTTTGATCCCAGTGGGATTGGACTGTGAACCTTGTGGGACTGGACTCTGATCCCTATGGGAATGGACTGTGATCCCTGTGGAATTGAGCAGTGATCCCTTGAAGACTAGACTGTAATCTCTGTGGGAATGGAGATTAATCCCAGTGGGACTGAACTGTGATCCCTGTGGGACGAGACTGTGTCGCCTGCGGGATTGGACTGTGATCCCTGTGGGACTGGACTGTCTTCCCTGTGGGAAGGACTGTGATCCCTGTGGGAAGGAGTGTGATCCCTGTGCGTTTGGACTGTGATCTCTGTGGGACAGGACTGTTACAGCTGTGGGACTGGTCTGTGATCCTTGTGTGACTGGAATGTGATCCCTGTGGGACAGGACTTTGATCCCAGTCAGATTGGACTGTGACCCCTGTGGGACTGGACTCTGATCACTATGGAAATGGACTGTGATCTCTGTGGAATTGAGCAGTTATCCCTTGAAGACTAGACTGTAATCCCTGTGGGACTGGTCTGTTACCCCTGTGGGACTGGACTGTGATCCCTGTTGGACTGGACTGTGATCCCTGTGGATCTGGGCTGTGATTCTCGTTGGACAGAAATGTGACCCCTGTGGGACTGGACTCTGATCCCAGTGGGACTGGACTGTGATCCCTGTGGGACTGGACTCTGCTCCCTATGGGAATGGACTGTGATCCCTGTGGGACAGGACTTTGATCCCTTCAAGACTAGACTGTAATCTGTGTGGGAATGAAGATTAATCCCAGTGGGACTGAACTATGATCCCTGTGGGACGAGATTGTGTCGCCTGCGGGATTGGACTGTGATCCCTGTGGGACTGGACTGTCATCCCTGTGGGACACGTCTATGATTCCTGTGTGACAGGGATGTGACCCCTGAGGGACAGTACTGTGACCTCTGAGGGTCAGAACTGTGAACCCTGAGGGACAGGACTTTGATCCCTGTGGGATTGGACTGTGACACCTGTGGGACTGGACTCTGCTCCCTATGGGAATGGACTGTGATCCCTGTGGGACAGGAGTTTGATCCCTTGAAGACTAGACTGTAATCTATGTGGGAATGGAGATTAATCCCAGTGGGACTGAACTGTGATCCCTGTGGGACGAGACTGTGTCGCCTGCGGGATTGGACTGTGATCCCTGTGGGACTGGACTGTCATCCCTGTGGGAAGGACTGTGATCCCTGTGGGAAGGACTGTGATCCCTGTGGGACTGGACTACAATCCCTGTGGGACAGAAATATGACCCCTTTGAAACTGGACTGTGATCCCTGTGGGACTGGACTGTGATGCCTGTGGTATTCGATTTTGATGCATGTGGGACTGGATTTGATCCATGTGGAACTGAACAGTTATTCCTGTGGGACTGGACTGTAATCCCAGTGGGACTGGAATGTGATCCCTGAGGGGCTGGACTGTGATCCCTGTGGGACACGTCTGTGATCCCTGTGGGACAGGAATGTGACCCCTGAGGGAAAGGACTGTGACCCCTGAGGGTCAGGACTGTGAGCCCTGAGGGATAGGACTGTGATCCCTGTGGGACAGGACTGTCATGCCTTTGGGATTGGATTGTGATCCATGTGGGAATGAATTGTGGCCCCTGTGGGACTGGACTGTAATCCCTGGTGGACTGAACTGTTATTCCTGTGGGACTGGAATGTAATACCTGTGGGACTGGACTGTAATCACTGTGGGATTGAACTGTGATCCCCGTGGGTCTGAACTGTTATCCCTATGGGACTGGACTGTGATCCCTGTGGGACTGGACTGTGACCACTGTGGGACTGGAATGTGATCCCTGTGGGATTGGACTGTAATCCCTGTGGGACTGGACTGTAATCCCTTTGGGACTGGACTGTTACCCCTGTGGGACTGGACTGTGATCCCTGTGGGACCTGACTGTGAAACCTGTGGGTCTGGACTGTGATCCCTGTGGGACAGGACTGTTATAGCTGTGGGACTGGACTGTAACCCATGTGGGACTGGACTCAAACCCCTGAGGGACTGGACTGTGACCACTGTGGGACTGGACTGTGATCACTGTGGGACTGGACTGTGGCCCCTGTGGGACTGGACTGTGACCCCTGTGGGACAGGACTGTTATAGCTGTGGGACTGTACTGTGATCCCTGTGGGACTGGACTGCGATCCCTGTGGGACAGGACTTTGATCCCAGTGGGATTGGACTGTGACCCCTGTGCGACTGGACTCCGATCCTATTGGAAATGGACTGTGATCCCTGTGGAATTGAGCAGTGTTCTGTTGAAGACTAGACTCTAATCCCTATGGGACTGGAATGTGACCCCTGTGGGACTGGACTGTGATCGCTGTTTGACAGGATTGTTATTGCTGTGGGACTGGACTGTGATCGCTGTGGGACTGGACTGTGATCCCGGTGGAACTGGGCTGTGATTCTAATGGGACAGAAATGTGACCCCTGTGGGACTGGACTCTGATCCCAGTGGGACTGGACTGTGATTCCTTTGGGACACGTCTGTGATCCCTGTGGGACAGGAATGTGACCCCTGAGGAACAGGACTGTGACCCCTGAGGGTCAGGACTGTGAGCCGTGAGGGACAGGACTTTGATCCCAGTGGGACTGGACTGTGGCCCCTGTGGAACTGGACTCTGATCCCTATGGGAATGGACTGTGATCCCTGCGGGAAGGACTGTGATACCTGTGGGACTGGACTGTAATCCCGATGGGACAGAAATGTGACCCCTGTGGGACTGGACTGTGATACCTTTGGGAATGGACTGTGATCCCTGTGGAATTGAGCAGTGATCCCTTGAAGATTAGACTGCAATCCGTGTGGGAATGGAGATTAATCCCAGTGGGACTGAACTGTGATCCCTGTGGGACAAGACTGTGTCGCCTGCGGGATTGGACTGTGATCCCTGTGGCATTGCACTGTCATCCCTGTGGGAAGGACTGTGATCCCTGTGGGAAGGACTGTGATCCCTGTTGGACTGGACTGTAATCCATATGGCACAGAAATGTGACCCCTGTGGGACTGGACTGTGATCCCTGTGGGACTGGACTGTGATGCCTGTGATATTCTAATTTGATGCATGTGGACTGGATTTGAACCCTGTGGAACTGAACAGTTATTCCTGTGGGACTGGATTGTAATCCCAGTGGGACTGGAATGTGATCCCTGAGGGGCTGGACTGTGATCGCTGTGGGACATATCTGTGATCCCTGTGGGATAGGAATGTGACCCCTGAGGGACAGGACTATGACACCTGAGGGTCAGGACTGTGAGTCCTGAGGGACAGTACTGTGATCCCTGTGGGACAGGACTGTGACTTCTAAGGGACAGGACTGTTATCCCTGTGGGACGGGACTGTAAGCCCTGCGGGACAGGACTGTGACCCCTGATGGACAGGACTGTGACCCATGAGGGACTGGACTGTAAACCCTGAGGGACAGAACTGCGATCCCTGTGGGACTGAACTGTGATACCTGTGGGATTTGGTCTGTGATCCCTGTGGAACTGGACGGTGACCCCTGTGGGCCTTGACTGTGATCCCTGTGGGGCTGGACTATGATCCCTGTGGGACTGGAATGTGATCCCTGTGGGATTGGACTGTGATCCCTGTGGGACTGGACTGTGATGCCTGTGGGATTAGATTGTGATACATGTGGGACTGAATTGTGGCCCCTGTGGGACTGGACTGTAATCCCTGTGGGACTGAAATGTTATTCCTGTGGGACTGGAATGTAATACCTGTGGGACTGGACTGTAATCCCTGTTGGGATTGAACTGTGATCCGCCGTGGGTCTGAACTGTTATCCCTCAGGGACTGGACTGTAATCCCGGTGGGACTGGAATGTGATCCCTGTGGGAAAGGTCCATAATCCCTGTGGGCCTGGACTGTGACACCTGTGGGACTGGACTGTAACCCCTGTGGGACTGGACTGTGATCCCTGTGGGACGGGACTGTGACCCCTGTGGGACTGGACTGTGATCCCTGTGGGACGGGACTGTTATAGCTGTGGGAATGGACTGTAACCCATGTGGAACCGGACTCAAACCCATGAGGGACTGGACTGTGATCCCTGTGGAACTTGACTGCGATCCCTGTGGGACAGGACTTTGATCCCAGTGGGCTTCGATTGTGACCCCTGTGGGACTGGACTCTGATCCGTTTGGGAATGGACTGTGATCCCTGTGGAATTGAGCAGTGATCCCTTGAATATAAGACTGTAATACCTGTGGGACAGGACTGTGACCCCTGTGGGACTGGACTGTGATCCCTGTAGGACAGGACTGTGAGAGCTGTGGAACTGGACCGTGATCCCTGTGGGACTGGACAGTGATCCCTGTTGAACTGGGCTGTGATTCTAGTGGGACAGAAATTTGACCCCTGTGGGACTGGACTCTGATCCCTGTGGGACAGAAATGTGACCCCTTTGGGACTGGACTGTGATCCCTGTGGGACTGGACTGTGATGCCTGTGGTATTCGATTATGATGCATGTGGGACTGGATTTGATCCCTGTGGAGCTGAACAGTTATTCCTGTGGGACTGGACTGTAAGCCCAGTGGGACTGGAATCTGATCCCTGAGGGGCTGGACTGTGATCCCTGTGGGACACGTCTGTGATGCCTGTGGGACAGGAATGTGACACCTGAGGGACAGGACTATGACATCTGAGGGTCAGGACTGTGAGCCCTGAGGGACAGTACTGTGATCCCTGAGGGACAGGACTGTTATCCCTGTTGGGCAGGACTGTGACTTCTAAGGGACAGGACTGTTATCGCTGTGGGACGGGACTGTAAGCCCTGCGGGACAGGACTGTGACCCCTGAGGGACAGGACTGTGACCCATGAGGGACTGGACTGTAAACCCTGAGGGACATAACTGTGATCCCTGTGGGACTGAACTGTGATACCTGTGGTACTTGGTCTGTGATCCCTGTGGAACTGGACTGTGACCCATGTGGGCCTTTACTGTGATCACGGTGGGGCTGGACTGTGATCCCTGTAGGACTGGAATGTGATCCCTGTGGGATTGGACTGTGGTCCCTGTGGTACTGGACTGTGATGCCTGTGGGATTGGATTGTGAAAAATATGGAACTGAATTGTGGCCCCTGTGGGACTGGACTGTAATCCCTGTGGGACTGAACTGTTATTCCTGTGGGATTGGAATGTAATACCTGTGGGACTGGACTGTAATCCCTGTTGGGATTGAACTGTGATCCGCCGTGGGTCTGAACTGTTACCCCTGCGGGACTGGACTGTAATCCCGGTGGGACTGGAATGTGATCCCTGTGGGAAAGGTCTATAATCCCTGTGGGCCTGGACTGTGACACCTGTGGGACTGGACTGTGATCCCTGTGGGACTGGACTGTGACCCCTGTGGGACTGGACTGTGATCCCTGTGGGAGGGGACTGTTATAGCTGTGGGACTGGACTGTAACCCATGTGGAACTGGACTCAAACCCATGAGGGACTGGACTGTGACCTCTGTGGGACTGGACTGTGATCCCTGTGCAACTGGACTGCGATCCCTGTGGGACAGGACTTTGATCCCAGTGGGATTGGACTGTGACCCCTGTGGGACTGGACTCTGATCCGTTTGGGAATGGACTGTGATTCCTGTGGAATTGAGCAGTGATCCCTTGAATACTAGACTGTAATTCCTGTGGGACTGGACTGTGACCCCTGTGGGACTGGACTGTGATCCCTGTAGGACAGGACTGTTATAGCTGTGGAACTGGACCGTGATCCCTGTGGGACTGGACTGTGATCCCGGTTGAACTGGGCTATGATTCTCGTGGGACAGAAATTTGACCCCTGTGGGACTGGACTCTGATCCCTGTGGGACAGAAATGTGACCCCTTTGGGACTGGTCTGTGATCCCTGTGGGACTGGACTGTGATGCCTGTGGTATTCGATTTTGATGCATGTGGGACTGGATTTGATCCCTGTGGAACTGAACAGTTATTCCTGTGGGACTGGACTGTAATCCCAGTGGGACTGGAATGTGATCCCTGAGGGGCTGGACTGTGATCCCTGTGGGACACGTCTGTGATCCCTGTGGGACAGGAATGTGACCCCTGAAGGACAGTACTGTGACCACTGAGGTTCAGGGCTGTGAGCCCTGAGGGACTGGACTCTGATAACTATGGGACTGAACTGTGATCCCTGTGGAATTGAGCAGTGATCCCTTGAATACGAGACTGTAATCCGTGTGCGAATGGAGCTTAATCCCAGTGGGACTGAACTGTGATCCCTGTGGGACGAGACTGTGTCGCCTGCGGGATTGGACTGTGATCGCTGTGGGTCTGGACTGTCATCCCTGTAGGACAGAAATGTGACCACTGTGGGACTGGACTGTGATCCCTGTGGGACTGGACTGTGATGCCTGTATTATTCGATTTTGATGCATGTGGGACTGGATTTGATCCCTGTGGAACTGAACAGTTATTCCTGTGGGACAGGACTGTAATCCCAGTGGGACTGGAATGTAATCCCTGAGGGGCTGGATGTGATCACTGTGGGACACATCTGTGATCCCTGTGGGACAGGAATATGACCCCTGAGGGACAGGACTGTGACCCACGAGGGTCAGGACTGTGAGCCCTGAGGGACAGGACTGTGATCCGTGTGGGACAGGACTGTGACTTCTAAGGGACAGGACAGTGATCCCTGTGGAACTGGATTGTGACCCATTTGGGATTGGACTGTGAAGCCTGTGGGACTGAACAGTGATCCCTGTGGGATTGGATTGTGATCCCTGTAGGACTTGGTCTGTGATAGCTGTGGAACTGGACTGTGACCCCTGTGGGACTGGACTGTGTAACCTGTGGAACTTGACTGTGACCGCTGTGGGACTGGACTGTGATCCATGTGGGTTTGAAGTTTGATCCCAGTGAGACTGGACTGTGACCCCTGTGGCATAGGACTGTGACCCCTTTGGAACTGGACTGAGATCCCTGTGGGACCGGACTGTGAACCCTGTGGGACTGGACTGTGACCTCATTGGGACTGGACTGTTAGACCTGTGGGACTGGATTGTGATCCCTGTGGGACTTGACTGTGAGCCCTGTCGGACGCGACTGTGATTCCTGTCAGACTAGACTGTGATCCTAATGGGACCGGAGTAGGATCCCTGTGACACTAGACCGCGATCCCTGTGAGACTGGACTGTGATTACTTTGGGACTGGACTGTGATCACTGTGGGATTGGGCTGTGATCCCAGTGGGACAGAAATGTGACACTTTTGGGACTGGACTGCAACCCCAGTGACACTGGACTGTAACCCCAGTGGGACTGTACTGTGAACCCTGAGGGACAGGACTGTGACGCCTGAGGAACAGGACTGTGATCCCTGTGGGACAAGACTGTGATCCCTGTGGATCTGGACTGTGACCCCGGAATGACAGGACTGTGATCCCTGTGGAACTGGATTGTGACCCATTTGGAACTGGACTGTGAAGCCTGTGGGATTGAACAGTGATCCCTGTGCGATTGGAGTATGACGCCTTTGGGATTGGAATGTGATCCCTGTGGGACTGGACTGTGATCTCTGTGGGACTGGACTGTTACCCCTGTGGGACTGGACTGTTACCCCTGTGGGACTGGACTGTGATCCCTGTGGGACTTGACTGTAAGCCCTGTGATCGCGACTGTGAAGCCTGTCGGACGAGACTCTGAACCCAATGGGACCGTAGTATGATCCCTGTGAGACTGGACCGTGATCCTTGTGAGATTGGACTGTGATTAGTGTGGGATTGGACAGTGAGCTCTGTGGGACTGGACTCTGATCCCAATGGGACCGGAGTGTGATCCGTGCGGAACTGGACTGTGATCCCAGTGGAACTGGACTTTGACCCATGTGCTCCTGGTCAGTGATCCCTATGGGACTGGAATGTGATACCTGTGGGACTGGACTGTGATCCAAGTGGTACTGGACTATGATCCCTGTGGAACTGATCTTTGACCCCTGTTGGACGGGACAGTGACCCCTTTGGGACTGGAATGTGAAGCCAGTGGGACTGAAGAGTGATCACTGTGGGATTGGATTGTGATCCCTGTCGGACTGAACTTTGTTCCCTGTGGGGCTTGGTCTGTGATCGCTGTGAAAATGGACTGTGACCCCTGTGGGAGTGGACTGTGATCCCTCTGGAGTGGACTGTGAGCCCTGTGGGCCTGGACTGTGATCCCTGTGGGACTGAACTGTGATACCTTTGGGACATGGTCTGTGATCTCTGTGCGACTGGACTGTGATCCCTGTGGGACTGGACTGTGACCCCTGTGGGACTGGACTATGATCCCTTTGGGACTGGACTGTTTCCACTTTGGGACTGGACTGTGACCCCTGTGGGAATTGACTGGGAGCCCTGTAGGACGCGACTGTGAGCCCTGTGGGACGCGAATGTGATCCCTGTCGGACTAGACTGTAATACCAATGGGCCTGGAGTATGATCCCCATGAGACTGGACCGTGATCCCTGTGGGCCTGGACTGTGATCTCTGTCGGACAGCACGGTGACCCCTGTGGGACTTGACTGTGATGCGAGTTTGACTGAACTGTGATACCAGTGCGACTGGACTCTGACCCCTATGGGACTGGACTGTGCTCCCTGTAGTACTGGACGGTGACCTCTGTGGGACTGGACTGTGATGCGAGTTTGACTGATCTGTGATACCAGTGCTTCTGGACTGTGACCCCTATGGGACTGGACTGTGATCCCTATGGGACTGGACTGTGACCTCTGTAGTACTGGACTGTGATCCCTCTGGGATAGGACTGTGACATCTGTGCGACTGGACTGTGACCACCTTGGGACTGGACTGTGAACCCTGTGGGACTGGACTGTGATCCCTGTGGGACTGTAATGTGATCCCGGTGGAATTGGGCTGTGATTCCAGTGGGACAGAAATGTGACCCTTGTGGGACTGGACTGTTATACCTGTGGGAGAGGACTTTGAACCCAGTGGGATTGGACTGTGACCCCTGTGGAATTGAGCAGTGATTCCTTGAAGACTAGACTGTAATCCGTGTGGGAATGGAGATTAATCCCTGTGGGACTGGACTGTGATCTCTGTGGGACTGGACTGTTACCTCTGTGGGACTGGACTGTTACCCCTGTGGGACTGGACTGTGATCCCTGTGGGACTTGACTGTAAGCCCTGTGATCGCGACTGTGAAGCCTGTCGGACGAGACTCTGAACCCAATGGGACCGTAGTATGATCCCTGTGAGACTGGACCGTGATCCTTGTGAGATTGGACTGTGATTAGTGTGGGATTGGACAGTGAGCTCTGTGGGACTGGACTGTGATCCCAATGGGACCGGAGTGTGATCCGTGCGGAACTGGACTGTGATCCCAGTGGAACTGGACTTTGACCCATGTGCTCCTGGTCAGTGATCCCTATGGGACTGGAATGTGATACCTGTGGGACTGGACTGTGATCCAAGTGGTACTGGACTATGATCCCTGTGGAAGTGATCTTTGACCCCTGTTGGACGGGACAGTGACCCCTTTGGGACTGGAATGTGAAGCCAGTGGGACTGAAGAGTGATCACTGTGGGATTGGATTGTGATCTCTGTCGGACTGAACTTTGTTCCCTGTGGGGCTTGGTCTGTGATCGCTGTGAAAATGGACTGTGACCCCTGTGGGAGTGGACTGTGATCCCTCTGGAGTGGACTGTGAGCCCTGTGGGCCTGGACTGTGATCCCTGTGGGACTGAACTGTGATACCTTTGGGACATGGTCTGTGATCTCTGTGCGACTGGACTGTGATCCCTGTGGGACTGGACTGTGACCCCTGTGGGACTGGACTATGATCCCTTTGGGACTGGACTGTTTCCACTTTGGGACTGGACTTTGACCCCTGTGGGAATTGACTGGGAGCCCTGTAGGACGCGACTGTGAGCCCTGTGGGACGCGAATGTGATCCCTGTCGGACTAGACTGTAATACCAATGGGCCTGGAGTATGATCCCCATGAGACTGGACCGTGATCCCTGTGGGCCTGGACTGTGATCTCTGTCGGACAGCACGGTGACCCCTGTGGGACTTGACTGTGATGCGAGTTTGACTGAACTGTGATACCAGTGCGACTGGACTCTGACCCCTATGGGACTGGACTGTGCTCCCTGTAGTACTGGACGGTGACCTCTGTGGGACTGGACTGTGATGCGAGTTTGACTGATCTGTGATACCAGTGCTTCTGGACTGTGACCCCTATGGGACTGGACTGTGATCCCTATGGGACTGGACTGTGACCTCTGTAGTACTGGACTGTGATCCCTCTGGGATAGGACTGTGACATTTGTGCGACTGGACTGTGACCACCTTGGGACTGGACTGTGAACCCTGTGGGACTGGACTGTGATCCCTGTGGGACTGTAATGTGATCCCGGTAGAATTGGGCTGTGATTCCAGTGGGACAGAAATGTGACCCTTGTGGGACTGGACTGTTATACCTGTGGGAGAGGACTTTGAACCCAGTGGGATTGGACTGTGTCCCCTGTGGAATTGAGCAGTGATTCCTTGAAGACTAGACTGTAATCCGTGTGGGAATGGAGATTAATCCCTGTGGGACTGGACTGTGATCTCTGTGGGACTGGACTGTTACCCCTGTGGGACTGGACTGTTACCCCTGTGGGACTGGACTGTGATCCCTGTGGGACTTGACTGTAAGCCCTGTGATCGCGACTGTGAAGCCTGTCGGACGAGACTCTGAACCCAATGGGACCGTAGTATGATCCCTGTGAGACTGGACCGTGATCCTTGTGAGATTGGACTGTGATTAGTGTGGGATTGGACAGTGAGCTCTGTGGGACTGGACTCTGATCCCAATGGGACCGGAGTGTGATCCGTGCGGAACTGGACTGTGATCCCAGTGGAACTGGACTTTGACCCATGTGCTCCTGGTCAGTGATCCCTATGGGACTGGAATGTGATACCTGTGGGACTGGACTGTGATCCAAGTGGTACTGGACTATGATCCCTGTGGAACTGATCTTTGACCCCTGTTGGACGGGACAGTGACCCCTTTGGGACTGGAATGTGAAGCCAGTGGGACTGAAGAGTGATCACTGTGGGATTGGATTGTGATCCCTGTCGGACTGAACTTTGTTCCCTGTGGGGCTTGGTCTGTGATCGCTGTGAAAATGGACTGTGACCCCTGTGGGAGTGGACTGTGATCCCTCTGGAGTGGACTGTGAGCCCTGTGGGCCTGGACTGTGATCCCTGTGGGACTGAACTGTGATACCTTTGGGACATGGTCTGTGATCTCTGTGCGACTGGACTGTGATCCCTGTGGGACTGGACTGTGACCCCTGTGGGACTGGACTATGATCCCTTTGGGACTGGACTGTTTCCACTTTGGGACTGGACTGTGACCCCTGTGGGAATTGACTGGGAGCCCTGTAGGACGCGACTGTGAGCCCTGTGGGACGCGAATGTGATCCCTGTCGGACTAGACTGTAATACCAATGGGCCTGGAGTATGATCCCCATGAGACTGGACCGTGATCCCTGTGGGCCTGGACTGTGATCTCTGTCGGACAGCACGGTGACCCCTGTGGGACTTGACTGTGATGCGAGTTTGACTGAACTGTGATACCAGTGCGACTGGACTCTGACCCCTATGGGACTGGACTGTGCTCCCTGTAGTACTGGACGGTGACCTCTGTGGGACTGGACTGTGATGCGAGTTTGACTGATCTGTGATACCAGTGCTTCTGGACTGTGACCCCTATGGGACTGGACTGTGATCCCTTTGGGACTGGACTGTGACCTCTGTAGTACTGGACTGTGATCCCTCTGGGATAGGACTGTGACATCTGTGCGACTGGACTGTGACCACCTTGGGACTGGACTGTGAACCCTGTGGGACTGGACTGTGATCCCTGTGGGACTGTAATGTGATCCCGGTGGAATTGGGCTGTGATTCCAGTGGGACAGAAATGTGACCCTTGTGGGACTGGACTGTTATACCTGTGGGAGAGGACTTTGAACCCAGTGGGATTGGACTGTGACCCCTGTGGAATTGAGCAGTGATTCCTTGAAGACTAGACTGTAATCCGTGTGGGAATGGAGATTAATCCCAGTGAGACTGGACTGTGATCCCTGTGGGACTAGACTGTGTCGACTTCGGGATTGGACTGTGACCCCTGTGGGACTGGACTGTGATCCCTGTGGGACGGGACTGTTATAGCTGTGCGACTGGACTGTAACCCATGTGGAACTGGACTCAAACCCATGAGGGACTGGACTGTGACCCCTGTGGGACTGGACTGTGAGCCCTGTGGGACTGGACTGTGATCCCTGTGGGACTGGACTGTGATCCCTGTGGGACAGGGCTGTTATAGCTGTGGGACTGGACTGTGATCCCTGTGGAACTAGACTGCGATCCCTGTGGGACAGGACTTTGATCCCAGTGGGATTGGACTGTGACCCCTGTTTGACGGGACTCTGATCCCTATGGGAATGGACTGTGATCCCTGTGGAATTGAGCAGTGATCCCTTGAATACAAGACTGTAATCCCTGTGGGACTGGACTGTGACCCCTGTGGAACTGGACTGTGATCCCTGTAGGACAGAACTGTTATAGCTGTGGAACTGGACCGTGATCCCTGTGGGACTGGATTGTGATCCCGGTAAACTGGGCTGTGATTCTAGTGGGACAGAAATTTGACCCCTGTGGGACTGGACTCTGATCCCTGTGGGACAGAAATGTGACCCCTTTGGGACTGGACTGTGATCCCTGTGGGACTGGACTGTGATGCCTGTGGTATTCGATTTTGATGCATGTGGGACTGGATTTGATCCCTGTGGAACTGAGCAGTTATTCCTGTGGGACTGGACTGTAATCCCAGTGGGACTGGAATGTGATCCCTGAGGGGCTGGACTGTGATCCCTGTGGGACACGTCTGTGATCCCTGTGGGACAGGAATGTGACCCCTGGAGGACAGTACTGTGACCACTGAGGGTCAGGACTGTGAGCCCTGAGGGACAGGACTTTGATCCCACTGTGATTGGACTGTGACCACTGTGGGACTGGACTGTGATCCCTGTGAAATTGAGCAGTGATCCCTTGAATACGAGACTGTAATCCGTGTGCGAATGGAGATTAATCCCAGTGGGACTGAACTGTGATCCCTGTGGGACGAGACTGTGTCGCCTGCGGGATTGGACTGTGATCGCTGTGGGTCTGGACTGTCATCCCTGTAGGACAGAAATGTGACCACTGTGGGACTGGACTGTGATCCCTGTGGGACTGGACTGTCATCCCTGTGGGAAGGAATGTGATCCCTGTGGGAAGGAATGTGATCCCTGTGGGAAGGACTGTGATCCCTGTGGGACTGGACTGTGACCCCTGTGGGCCTTGACTGTGATCCCAGTGGGGCTGGACTGTGATCCCTGTGGGACTGGACGGTGATCCATGTGGGATTGGACTGTGATCCCTGTGGTCTGGACTGTGATGCCTGTGGGATTTGATTGTGATCCATGTGGGACTGAATTTTGGCCCCTGTGGGACTGGACTGTAATCCCTGTAAGATTGAACTGTTATTCAATTGGGACTGGAATGTAATACCTGTGGGACTGGACTGTAATCCCTGTGGGATTGAACAGTAATCCCCGTGGGTCTGAACTGTTATCCCTGTGGGACTGGACTGTGATCCCTGTGGGACAGGTCTGTGATCCCTGTGGAACAGGAATGTGACCCCTGAGGGACAGGACTGTGATCCCTGAGGGACAGGACTGTGAGCCTTGAGGGACAGGACTGTGACTTCTAAGGGACAGGACTGTGATCCCTGTGGGACTGGACTGTAAGCCCTACGGGACAGGACTGTGACCCCTGCGGGACAGGACTGTGACCCCTGTGGGCCTTGAATGTGATCTCTGTGGGGCTGGACAGTGATCCCTGTGGGACTGGACTGATATCCCTGTGGGATTGTACTGTGCTCCCTATGGTATTGTACTGTGATGCCTGTGGGATTGGATTGTGATCCATGTGGGACTGAATTGTGGCCCCTGTGGGACTGGACTGTAATCCCTGTGGGACTCGACTGTAATACCAGTGGGACTGAACTGTTATCCCTGTGGATTGAACTGTGATCCCCGTGGATCTGAACTGTTATCCATGTGGGACTGGACTGTAATCCCTGTGGGACTGGACTGTAATCGCTCTGGGACTGGAATGTGATCCCTGACGGGCTGGACGGAGATACCTGTGGGACAAGACATTGATCCCTATGTGACTGGACTGTTTTGCCTGTGGGACTGGACTGTAACCCCAGTGGGTCTGGATTGTAACCCCTGTGGAACTGGAATATGAACCCTTAGGTTCAGGACTGTGACCCCTGAGGGACAGGACTGCGATCTCTGAGTGACAGAGCAGTGATCCCTGTGGAACTGGATTGTGACCCATTTGGGATTGGACTGTGAAGCCTGTGGGACTCAACAGTGATCCCTGTGGGATTGGATTGTGATCCCTGTAGGACTTGGTCTGTGATACCTGTGGAACTGGACTGTGACACCTGTGGGACTGGACTGTGAAGCCTGTGGAAATGGACTGTGATCCGCTGTGGGACTGGACTGTGATCGTTGTGGGACCGAAGTGTGATCCCAGTGAGACTGGACTGTGACCCCTGTGGCATAGGACTGTGACCCCTTTTGAACTGGACTGAGATCCCTGTGGGACCGGACTGTGAACCCTGTGGGACTGGACTGTGACCTCATTGGGACTGGACTGTGATCCCTGTGGGATAGGACTGTGACATCATTGCGATTGGAGAATGACCCCTTTGGGACTGGAATGTGTTCCCATGTGGGACTGCACTGTGATCCCTGTGGGACTGGACTGTTAGACTTGTGGGACTGGATTGTGATCCCTGTCGGACTTGATTGTGAGCCCTGTGGGACGCGACTGTGATCCCTGTCGGACTAGACTGTGATCCCAATGGGACCGGAGTAGGATCCCTGTGATACTAGACCGCGATCACTGTGAGACTGGACTGTGATCACTGTGGGATTGGGCTGTGATCCCAGTGGGACAGAAATGTGACCCCTTTGGGACTGGACTGCAACCCCAGTGACACTGGACTGTAACCCCAGTGGGACTGTACTGTGACCCCTGAGGTACAGGACTGTGACGCCTGAGGAACAGGACTGTGATCCCTGTGGGACAAGACTGTGATCCCTGTGGATCTGGACTGTGACCCCGGAATGACAGGACTGTGATCCCTGTGGAACTGGATTGTGACCCATTTGGAACTGGACTGTGAAGCCTGTAGGATTGAACAGTGATCCCTGTGCGATTCGAGTATGACGCCTTTGGGACTGGAATGTGATCCCTGTGGGACTGGACTGTGATCCCTGTGGGACTGGACTGTGATCCCTGTGGGACTTGACTGTGAGCCCTGTGAACGCGACTGTGAAGCCTATCGGACGAGACTCTGAACCCAATGGGACCGTAGTATGATCCCTGTGATACTGGACCGTGATCCTTGTGAGACTGGACTGTGATTACTGTGGGACCGGAGTGTGATCCGTGCGGAACTGGATTGTGATCCCAGTGGGACTGGACTTTGACGCATGTGCTACTGGACTGTGATCCCTGTGGGACTGGAATGTGATACCTGTGGGACTGGACTGTGATCCAAGTGGTACTGGACTATGATCCCTGTCGAAATGATCTTTGACCCCTGTTGTACGGGACAGTGACCCCTTTGGGACTGGAATGTGAAGCCAGTGGGACTGAAGAGTGATCACTGTGGGATTGGATTGTGATCCCTGTCGGACTGAACTTTGATCCCTGTGGTGCTTGGTCTGTGATCGCTGTGAAATTGGACTGTGACCCCTGTGGGACTGGACTGTGATCCCTCTGGAGTAGATTGTGACCCCTGTGGGCCTGGACTGTGATCCCTGTGGGACTGAACTGTGATACCTTTGGGACTTGGTCTGTGATCTCTGTGCGACTGGACTGTGATCCCTGTGGGACTGGACTGTGACCCCTGTGGGACTGGACTGTGACCCCTGTGGGACTGGACTATGATCCCTTTGGGACTGGGCTGTTACCACTTTGGGACTGGACTGTGACCCCTGTGGGAATTGACTGGGAGCCCTGTAGGACGCGACTGTGAGCACTGTGGGACGCGAATGTGATCCCTGTCGGACTAGACTGTGATACCAATGGGCCCGGAGTATGATCGCCATGAGACTGGACCGTGATCCCTGTGGGCCTAGACTGTGATCTCTGTCGGACAGCACAGTGACCCCTGTGGGACTTGACTGTGATGCGAGTTTGACTGAACTGTGATACCAGTGCGACTGGACTCTGACCCCTATGGGACTGGACTGTGATCCCTGTGGTACTGGACGGTGAACTCTGTGGGACTGGACTGTGATGCGAGTTTGACTGATCTGTGATACCAGTGCGTCTGGACTGTGACCCCTATGGGACTGGACTGTGATCCCTATGGGACTGGACTGTGACCTCTGTGGTACTGGACTGTGATCCCTCTGGGATAGGACTGTGACATCTCTGCGACTGGACTGTGACCCCCTTGGGTCTGGACTGTGAACCCTGTGGGACTGGACTGTGATCCCTGTGGGACTGGAATGTGATCCCGGTGGAATTGGGCTGTGATTCCAGTGGGACAGAAATATGACCCCTGTGGGACTGGACTGTTATACCTGTGGGAGAGGACGTTGAACCCAGTGGGATTGGACTGTGACCCCTGTGGAATTGAGCAGTGATCCCTTGAAGACTAGACTGTAATCCGTGTGGGAATGGAGATTAATCCCAGTGAGACTGGACTGTGATCCCTGTGGGACTAGACTGTGTCGACTTCGGGATTGGACTGTGATCCCTGTCGGACTGGAATGTGATCCCTGTGGGAAGGACTGTGATCCCTGTGGGAAGGACTGTGATCCCTGTGGGACTGGACTGTAATCGCTGTGGGACAGAAATGTGTACCCTGTGGGACTGGACTGTGATCATTGTGGGACTGGACTGTGATGCCTGTGGTATTTGATTTTGATGCATGTGGGACTGAATTTGATCCCTGTGGAACTGAACAGTTATTCCTGTGGGACTGGACTGCACTCCCAGTGGGACTGGAATGTGATCCCTGAGGGGCTGGACTGTGATCCCTGTAGGACAGGTCTGTGATTCCTGTGCAACAGGAATGTGACCCCTGAGGGACAGGACTGTGACCCCTGAGGGACAGGACTGTGAGCCCTGAGGGACAGCACTGTGACTTCTAAGGGACAGGACTGTGATCCCTGTTTGACTGGACTGTAAGCCCTACGGGACAGGACTGTGACCCCTGAGGGACAGGACTGTGACCCCTGTGGGCCTTGACTGTGATCCCTGTGGGGCTGCACTGTGATCCATGTGGGATTGGACTGTTATCCCTGTGGGATTGGACTGTGATCCCTGTAGTATTGGACTGTGATGCCTGTGGGATTGGATTGTGATCCATGTGGGACTGAATTGTGGCCCCTGTGGGACTGGACTGTAATCTCTGTGGGACTGGACTGTAATACCAGTGGGACTGAACTGTTATCTTTGTGGATTGAACTGTGATCCCCGTGGATCTGAACTGTTATCCATGTGGGACTGGACTGTAATCCCTGTGGGACTGGACTGTAATCGCTCTGGGACTGGGATGTGATCCCTGACGGGCTGGAGGGAGATACCTGTGGGACAGGACAGTGATCCCTATGTGACTGGACTGTTTTCCCTGTGGGACTGGACTGTTACCCCAGTGGGACTGGACTGTAACACCTGTGGAACTGGAATATGAAACCTGAGGGTCAGGACTGTGACCCCTGAGGGACAGGACTGCGAGCTCTGAGTGACAGGACAGTGATCCCTGTGGAACTGAATTGTGAGCCATTTGAGATTGGACTGTGAAGCCTGTGGGACTCAACAGTGATCCCTTTGCGACTGGACTGTGACCCCTGTGGGACTGGACTATGATCCCTTTTGGACTGGGCTGTTACCACTTTGGGACTGGACTGTGACCCCTGTGGGAATTGACTGGGAGCCCTGTAGGACGCGACTGTGTGCCCTGTGGGACGCGAATGTGATCCCTGTCGGACGAGACTGTGATACCAATGGGCCCGGAGTATGATCCCCATGAGACTGGACCGTGATCCCTGTGGGCCTAGACTGTGATCTCTGTCGGACAGCACGATGACCCCTGTGGGACTTGACTGTGATACGAGTTTGACTGAACTGTGATACCAGTGCGACTGGACTCTGACCCCTATGGGACTGGACTGTGATCCCTGTGGTACTGGACGGTGACCTCTGTGGGACTGGACTGTGATGCGAGTTTGACTGATCTGTGATACCAGTGCGTCTGGACTGTGACCGCTGTGGGACTGGACTGTGATCCCTATGGGACTGAAGTGTGATCCCAGTGAGACTGGACTGTGACCCCTGTGGCATAGGACTGTGACCCCTTTGGAACTGGACTGAGATCCCTGTGGGACCGGACTGTGAACCCTGTGGGACTGGACTGTGACCTCATTGGGACTGGACTGTGATCCCTGTGGGATAGGACTGTGACATCATTGCGATTGGAGAATGACCCCTTTGAGAATGGAATGTGTTCCCTGTGGGATTGCACTGTGATCCCTGTGGGACTGGACTGTTAGACTTGTGGGACTGGATTGTGATCCCTGTGGGACTTGACTGTGAGCCCTGTGGGAAGCGTCTGTGATCCCTGTCGGACTAGACTGTGATCCCAATGGGACCGGAGTAGGATCCCTGTGACACTAGACCGCGATCCCTATGAGACTGGACTGTGATCACTGTGAGATTGGGATGTGATCCCAGTGGGACAGAAATGTGACCCCTTTGGGACTGGACTGCAACCCCAGTGACACTGGACTGTAACCCCAGTGGGACTGTACTGTGAACCCTGAGGGACAGGACTGTGACGCCTGATGAACAGGACTGTGATCCCTGTGGGACAAGACTGTGATCCCTGTGGATCTGGACTGTGACCCCGGAATGACAGGACTGTGATCCCTGTGCTACTGGATTGTGACCCATTTGGAACTGGACTGTGAAGCCTGTGGGATTGAACAGTGATCCCTGTGCGATTGGAGTATGACGCCTTTGGGACTGGAATGTGATCCCTGTGGGACTGGACTGTGATCCCTGTGGGACTGGACTGTTACCCCTGTGGGACTGGACTGTTACTCCTGTGGGACAGGAGTGTTACCCCTGTGGGACTGGACTGTGATCCCTGTAGGACTTGACTGTGAGCCCTGTGAACGCGACTGTGAAGCCTGTCGGACGAGACTCTGAACCCAATGGGACCGTAGTGTGATCCCTGTGAGACTGGACCGTGATCCTTGTGAGACTGGACTGTGATTACTGTGGGATTGGACAGTGAGCCCTGTGGGACTGGACTGTGATCCCAATGGGACCGGAGTGTGATCCGTGCGGAACTGGACTGTGATCCCAGTGGGACTGGACTTTGACTCATGTGCTACTGGTCAGTGATCCCTGTGGGAATGGAATGTGATACCTGTGGGACTGGACTGTGATCCAAGTGGTACTGGACTATGATCCCTGTGGAACTGATCTTTGACCCCTGTTGGACGGGACAGTGACCCCTTTGGGACTGGAATGTGAAGCCAGCGGGACTGAAGAGTGATCACTGTGGGATTGGATTGTGATCCCTGTCGGACTGAACTTTGATCCCTGTGGGGCTTGGTCTGTGATCTTTGTGAAATTGGACTGTGACCCCTGTGGGACTGGACTGTGATCCCTCTGGAGTGGACTGTGACCCTTGTGGGCCTGGACTGTGATCCCTGTGGGACTGAACTGTGATACCTGTTGGACTTGGTCTGTGATCTCTGTGCGACTGGACTGTGATTCCTGTGTGACTGGACTGTGACTCCTGTTGGACTGGACTGTGACCCCTGTGGGACTGGACTATGATCCCTTTGGGACTGGGCTGTTAACACTTTGGGACTGGACTGTGACCCCTGTGGGAATTGACTGGGAGCCCTGTAGGACGCGACTGTGTGCCCTGTGGGACGCGAATGTGATCCCTGTCGGACGAGACTGTGATACCAATGGGCCCGGAGTATGATCCCCATGAGACTGGACCGTGATCCCTGTGGGCCTAGACTGTGATCTCTGTCGGACAGCACGATGACCCCTGTGGGACTTGAATGTGATGCGAGTTTAACTGAACTGTGATACCAGTGCGACTGGACTCTGACCCCTATGGGACTGGACTGTGATCCCTGTGGTACTGGACGGTGACCTCTGTGGGACTGGACTGTGATGCGAGTTTGACTGATCTGTGATACCAGTGCGTCTGGACTGTGACCGCTATGTGACTGGACTGTGATCCCTATGGGACTGGACTGTGACCTCTGTGGTACTGGACTGTGATCCCTCTGGGATAGGACTGTGACATCTGTGCGACTGGACTGTGATCTCTGCGGGAAGGACTGTGATCCCTGTGGGAAGGACTGTGATCCCTGTGGGACTGGACTGTAATCGCTGTGGGACAGAAATGTGAACCCTGTGGGACTGGACTGTGATCATTGTGGGACTGGACTGTGATGCCTGTGGTATTTGATTTTGATGCATGTGGGACTGGATTTGATCCATGTGGAACTGAACAGTTATTCCTGTGGGACTGGACTGTACTCCCAGTGGGACTGGAATGTGATCCCTAAGGGGCTGGACTGTGATCCCTGCAGGACAGGTCTGTGATCCCTGTGGAACAGGAATGTGACCCCTGAGGGACAGGACTGTGACCCCTGAGGGACAGGACTGTGAGCCCTGAGGGACAGGACTGTGACTTCTAAGGGACAGGACTGTGACCCCTGTGGGGCTGGACTGTGATCCCTGTGGGACTGGACTGATATCCCTGTGGGATTGGACTGTGATCCCTGTGGTATTGGACTGTGATGCCTGTGGGATTGGATTGTGATCCATGTGGGACTGAATTGTGGCCCCTGTGGGACTGGACTGTAATCCCTGTGGATTGAACTGTGATCCCCGTGGATCTGAACTGTTATCCATGTGGTACTGGACTGTAATCCCTGTGGGACTGGAATGTGATCCCTGAGGGGATGGACGGAGATCCATGTGGGACAGGACAGTGATCCCTATGTTACTGGACTGTGATCCCTGTGGGACTTGACTGTAAGCCCAGTGGGACTGGACTGTAACCCCTGTGGGCCTGGACTGTGAATCCTGAGGGACAGGACTGTGACCCCTGAGGGACTGGACTGTAACCCCTGAGGGACTCAACTGTGATCCCTGTGGAATTGGACTGTGACCCCTGTGGGCCTCGACTGTGATCCCTGTACGGCTGGACTGTGATCCCCGTAAGGCTGGACTGTAATCCCTGTGGGACTGAACTGTTATTCCTGTGGGACTGGGATGTAATACCTGTGGGACTGGACTGTAATCCCTGTGGGATTGAACTGTAATCCCCGTGGGTCTGAACTGTTATCCCTGTGGGACTGGACTTTAATCCCTTTGGGACTGGAATGTGATCACTGAGGGGCTGGACGGATATTCCTGTCGGACAGGACATTGATCCCTATGTAACTGGACTGTTTGCCCTGTGGGACTGGACTGTAACCCCAGTGGGACTGGACTGTAACCCCTGTGGAACTGGACTGTGAACCCTGAGGGACAGGACTGTGACCCCTGAGGGACAGGACTGCGATCCCTGAGTGACAGGACAGTGATCCCTGTGGAACTGGATTGTGACCCATTTGGGACTGGACTGTGAAGCCTGTGGGACTGAACAGTGACCTTGTCGGATTGGATTGTGATCCCTGTGGGACTTGGTCTGTGATACCGGTGGAACTGGACTGTGACACCTGTGGGACTGGACTGTGACCCCTGTGTGACAGACTGTGACACCTGTGGGCCTGGACTGTGATCCCTGTGGGACTGGACTGTGATCCTTGTGGGACTGAACTGTGATCCCAGTCAGACTGGATTGTGACCCCTGTGGGATATGACTGTGACTCCTTTTGGACTGGACTGTGATCCCTGTGGGACCGGACTGTGAACCCTGTGGGACTGGACTATGACCTCATTGGGACTGGACTGTGATCCCTGTGGGATAGGACTGTGACATCTTTGCGATTGGAGAATGAACCCTTTGGGATTGGAATGTGATCCCTGTGGGACTGCACTGTGTTCCCTGTGGGACTGGGCTGTTAGCCCTGTGGGACTGGATTGTGATCCCTGTGGGACTTGACTGTGAGCCCTGAGGGACGCGACTGCGATCCCTGTCGGACTAGACTTTGATCGCAATGGGACCGGAGTAGGATCCCTGTGAGACTGGACCGCGATCCCTGTGAGACTGGACTGTGATTAATTTGGGACTGGACTGTGATCCCTGTGGGAATGGACTGTGATCACAGTGGATTGGGCTGTGATCCCAGTGAGACAGAAATGTGACCCCTTTGGGACTGGACTGTAACCCCAGTGACACTGGACTGTAACTCCAGTTGGATTGGAATGTGATCCCTGAGGGACAGGACTGTGACGCCCGAGGAACAGAATTGTGATCCCTGTGGGACAGGACTGTGATCCCTGTGGGTCTGGACTGTGACCCCTGAATGACTGCACTGTGATCCCTGTGGAACTGGATTGTGACCCATTTGGGACTGGACTGTGAACCCTGTGCGACTGGACTGTGATCATTGTGGGACTGGACATTGAGATCCGTGGCACAAGACTGTGATCCCTGTTGGATCGGACTGTGATCCCCGTGGGACTGGACTGTGTACCCTTTGGAACTGGACTGTGATCCCTGTGGGACTGGACATTGGGCCTTGTGAGACTGGATTGTCATGCGTCTGGTACTGATGAGTAACCGAAGTGGGACTGCACTGTGATCCCTGTGGGACTGCAATGTGACCCCTGCGGGACTGCCCTCTGAACCCTGTGGGGCAGGACCGTGAGCCCTGTTGTAAAGGACGGTGATCCCTGTAGGACTGGACTGTGACCCCTGTTGGACTGGACTGTGATCCCTTTGGGACTGGACTGTGATCCCTGTGGGACTGGACTGCGTTCACTGTGGGACTGGACTGTGATCCCTTTGGGACTGGACTGTGACCCCTTTGGGACTGGACTCAAACCCCTGAGGGACTGGACTGTGATCCCTGTGGGACTGCACAGTAATCCCTGTGGGACTGGACTGTGACACCTGTGGGACTGGCCTGTGATCCCTGTGGGACTGGACTGCGATCCCTGTGGGACTGGACTGTGATCCCTGTGGGACTGGACTGTAATCCCGGTGGGACTGGACTGTGATCCCGTTGGGACTGGACTGCGATCCCTGTGTGAGTGGACTGCGACCCCTGTGGGACTGGACTATGATCCCTGTGGGACTGGACTGTTATCCCTGTGGGACTGGACTGGAACCCATGTGGGACTGTACTGGAACCCCATGTGACTGGACTCAAACCTTTCAAGGACTGGACTGTGACCCTTGTGGGACTGGACTGTGAGACATGTGGGACTGGACTGTGGCCCGTGTGGGACTGAACGGTGATCGCTGTGGGACTGGACTGTGACCCCTGTGGGACTGGACTGTGATCCCTGTGGGACAGTGCTGTGAACTTTTGTGGGCCGGGACTGTGAACCCTGTGCGACTGGTCTTTATAATTGTGGGATTGGACATTGATCCCAGTGGCACATAACTGTGATCCCTGTTGGATAGGACTGTGATCCCTGTGGGACAGCACTGTGACCGAAGTGGGACTCGACTGTGACCCCTGCGGGATTGGACGGTGATCCCTGCGGAACTGGACCGTGTTATCGTTGAGACTGGATTGTGACCCATGTGGGACTGGACTGTGACCCCAGTGTGACTGGACCGTGACAGCAGTGGGACTGGGCTGTGACCCCTGTGGGACTGGACTGTGACCCCTGTACGATAGTACTGTGACCGCTGTGGGCCTGAACTGTGTAACCTGTGCGACTGGATAGTGATCATTGTGGGACTGGATATTGAGATCCGTGGCACAAGACTGTGATTCCTGTTGGATCGGACTGTGATCCCCGTAGGACAGCACTGTGATGCCTGTGGGATTGGACTGTGACCCCTGTGGGACTACACTGTGACACCTGTTGGACTGCACTGTGACCCCTGCGGGATTACATTCTGACCACTGTGGGGCAGGACCGTGAGCCCTGCGGTTACAGATGGTGATCCCTGTCGGACTGCACTGTGACCCCTGTGGGACTGGACTGTGATCCCTTCGGGACTGGATTGTGATCCCTGTGAGACTGGACTGTGACCTCTGTGGGACTGGACTGTGACCCCTGTGGGAATGGACATTGATCCTTCTGGGACTAGACTGTGATCCCTCTGGGACAGGAATGAGATTCTTGTGGAACAGGACGATGAATACTGATGGATTGGACTGTGTTTCCTGTGTGACTGGACTGTGACCCAGCGGGAGATCGAGAGCCAGCGGCAGTTGGTGAGAGAGGAGCGAACTATCAAAAGCCCAGCGGGAGATCGAGAGCCAGCGGCAGTTGGTGAGAGGGGAGCGACCTATCAAAAGCCCAGTGGGAGATCGAGTGCCAGCGGCAGTTGGTGAGAGGGGAGCAACCTATCAAAAGCCCAGCGGGAGATCGAGAGCGTACTGGTGCAGCTACAGCGGGAGAGAAAGCAGTTGGTGAGAGGGGAAAGACCTATCAAAAGCCCAGGGGGAGATCTAGAGCCAGCGGCAGTTGGTGAGAGGGGAGCGACCTATCAAAAGCCCAGCGGGAGATCGAGACCCAGCGGCAGTTGGTGAGAGGGGAGCGACCTATCAAAAGCCCAGTGGGAGATCGAGTGCCAGCGGCAGTTGGTGAGAGGGGAGCAACCTATCAAAAGCCCAGCGGGAGATCGAGAGCCAGCGGCAGTTGGTGAGAGAGGAGCGAACTATCAAAAGCCCAGCGGGAGATCGAGAGCCAGCGGCAGTTGGTGAGAGGGGAGCGACCTATCAAAAGCGTACTGGTGCAGCTACAGCGGGAGAGAAAGCAAAATAGAAGTAGAAAGTAATCAAAAAGTGACGTCACAGCCAATGGGTAAGTGATTGACTGGTGATTGGTGAGTAGCTTTTCTTTTCTTTTTTATATCAGTAAGTGAACTGTAACATTGTTATTACCAATTTAAGGGTATCTAAGGTTAAGACATGGCAGGAGAGCTCGGTCACGTGATATGCTCCTCCTGTACCATGTGGGAACTCGGGGACACTTCCGGTGTCCCTGGGCGCTACGTGTGTGGGAAGTGTATCCGCCTCGAGCTCTTGACGGTCCGCGTTGCGGAATTGGAGCTGAGGGTGGATTCACTCTGGAGCATCCACGATGCTGAGAATGACGTGAGTATCACGTGTAGTGAGTTGGTCTTACCGCAGGAGAAGGGTCCAGAGCTAGATAGGGAATGGAAGACCAGCAGGAAGAGCAGTGCAAGAAAGATAGTGCAGGGGTCCCCTGTGGTCATTCCCCTGCAAATCAGATACACTGCTTCGAGTACTGTTGGGGAGGATGACTCATCAAGGGAGGGCAGCAGCAGCCAAGTTCATGGCACCGTAGGTGGCTCTGCTGCAATGGAGGGCAGGAAAAAGAGTGGGAGCGCGATAGTGATAGGGGATTCGATGGTGTGGGGAATAGATAGGCCTTTCTGCGGACGCAACCGAGACTCCAGGATGGTATGTTGCCTCCCTGGTGCAAGGGTCAAGGATGTCTCGGAGCGGGTGCAGGACATTCTGAAATGGGAGGGAGAACAGCCAGTTGTCGTGGTGCACATTGGTACCACCGACATAGGTAAAAAAAGGGATGAGGTCCTACGAAAAGAATTTAAGGAGCTAGGAGCTAAATTAAAAAGTAGGACCTCAAAAGTAGTAATCGCGGGATTGCTACCAGTGCCACGTGCGAGTCAGAGTAGGAATCGCAGGATAGCGCAGATAAATACATGGCTTGAGCAGTGGTGCAGCAGGGAGGGATTCAAATTCTTGGGGCATTGGAACCGGTTCTGGGGGAGGTGGGACCAGTACAAACCGGACGGTCTGCACCTGGGCAGGACCGGAACCAATGTCCTAGGGGGAGTGTTTGCTATTGCTGTTGGGGAGGAGTTAAACTAATATTGCAGGGGAATGGGAACCTATGCAGGGAGACAGAGGGAGACAAAAATGAGGCAGAAGCAAAAGACAGAAAGGAGATGAGGAAAAGTGGAGGGCAGAGAAACCAAAGGCAAAGAACAAAAAGGGCCACTGTACAGCAAAATTCTAGAAGGACAAAGGGTGTTAAAAAAGCAAGCCTGAAGGCTTTGTGTCTTAATGCAAGGAGTATCCGCAATAAAGTGGATGAATTAACTGTGCAAATAGATGTTAACAAATATGATGTGATTGGTATTACGGAGACGTGGCTCCAGGATGATCAGGGCTTGGAACTCAATATCCAGGGGTATTCAACATTCAGGAAGGAGAGAATAAAAGTAAAATGAGGTGGGGTAGCATTGCTGGTTAAAGAGGAGATTAATGCATTAGTTAGGAAATACATTAGCTTGGATGATATGGGATCTATATGGGTAGAGCTGCAGAACACGAAAGGGCAAAAATCGTTAGTGGGAGTTGTGTACAGACCTCCAAACAGTAGTAGTGATGTTGGGGAGGGCATCAAACAGGAAATTAGGAGTGCATGCAATAAAGGTGCAGCAGTTATAATGGGTGACTTTAATATGCACATAGATTGGGCTAGCCAAACTGGAAGCAATACGGTGGAGGAGGATCTCCTGGAGTGCATAAGGATGGTTTTCTAGACCAATATGTCGAGGAACCAACTAGGGGGGAGGCCATCTTAGACTGGGTGTTGTGTAATGAGAGAGGATTAATTAGCAATCTCATTGTGCGAGGCCCCTTGGGGAACAGTGACCATAATATGGTGGAATTCAGCATTAGGATGGAGAATGATACAGTTAATTCAGAGACCATGGTCCAGAACTTAAAGAAGGGTAACATTGAAGGTATGAGGCATGAATTGGCTAAGATAGATTGGCTAATGATACTTAAGGGGTTGACTGTGGATGGCCAATGGCAGACATTTAGAGACCGTATGGATGAATTACAACAATTGTACATTCCTGTCTGGCGTAAAAATAAAAAAGGGAAGGTGGCTCAACAGTGGCTATCAAGGGAAATCAGGGATAGTATTAAAGCCAAGGAAATGGCATACACATTGGCCAGAAATAGCATTTGGAAAATGGTGACATGATAGGTCCAAGTCAGCATGGATTTGTGAAAGGGAGATCATGCTTGACAAATCTTCTGGAATTTTTTGAGGATGTTTCCAATAAAGTGGACAAAGGAGTACCAGTTGATGTGGTATATTTGGACTTTCAGAAGGCTTTCGACAAGGTCCCACACAGGAGATTAATGTGCAAAGTTAAAGCACATGGGATTGGGGGTAGTGTGCTGACGTGGAATGAGAACTGGTTGTCAGACAGGAAGAAAAGAGTAGGAGTAAATGGGTACTTTTCGGAATGGCAGGCAGTGACTAGTGGGGTACCGCAGGGTTCTGTGCTGGGGCCCCAGCTGTTTACATTGTACATTATGATTTAGACGAGGGGATTAAATGTAGTATCTCCAAATTTGCGGATGACACTAAGTTGGGAGGCAGTGTGACTGCGAGGAGGATGCTATGAGGCTACAGAGTGACTTGGATAAGTTAGGTGAGTGGGCAAATGCGTGGCAGATGAAGTATAATGTGGATAAATGTGAGGTTATCCACTTTGGTGGTAAAAACAGAGAGACAGACTATTATCTGAATTGTGACAGATTAGGAAAAGGGAAGGTGCAACGAGACACGGGTGTCATGGTACATCAGTCATTGAAGGTTGGCATGCAGGTACAGCAGGCGGTTAAGAAAGCAAATGGCATGTTGGCCTTCATAGCGAGGGGATTTGAGTACAGGGGCAGGGAGGTGTTGCTACAGTTGTGCAGGGCCTTGGTGAGGCCACACCTGCAGTATTGTGTACAGTTTTGGTCTCCTAACTTGAGGAAGGACATTCTTGCTATTGAGGGAGTGCAGCGAAGATTCACCAGACTGATTCCCTGGATGGTGGGACTGACCTATCAAGAAAGACTGGATCAACTGGGCTTGTATTCACTGGAGTTCAGAAGAGTGAGAGGGGACCTCATAGTAACGTTTACAATTCTGACGGGTTTGGACAGGTTGGATGCAGGAAGAATGTTCCCAATGTTGGGGAAGTCCAGAACCAGGGATCACAGTCTAAGGATAAGGGGTAAGCCATTTAGGACCGAGATAAGGAGAAACTTCTTTACCCAGAGAGTGGTGAACCTGTGGAATTCTCTACGACAGGAAGTAGTTGAGGCCAATCACTAAATATATTCAAAAGGGAGTTAGATGAAGTCCTTACTACTCGGGGGATCAAGGGGTATGGCGTGAAAGCAGGAAGGAGGTACTGAAGTTTCATGTTCAGCCATGAACTCATTGAATGGCGGTGCAGGCTAGAAGGGCTGAATGGCCTGCTCCTGCACCTATTTTCTATGTTTCTATGTTTCTATGACTGGTCTGTGATCATTGTGGGACTGGACATTGATCCCCGTGGCACATGACTGTGATCCCTGTTGGAGAGGATTGTGATCCCTGTGGGACAGCACTGTGACCGAAGTGGGACTCGACTGTGACCCCTGCGGGATTGGACGGTGATCCCTACGGGACTGGACCGTGTTATCTGTGAGACTGGTTTGTTACCCATGTGGGACAGGACTGTGACAGCAGTGGGACTGGACTGTGACCCCTGTGGGACTGGACTGTGTACCCTGTGGGACTGGACTTTGACTCCTGTGGGATGGTACTGTGAACCCTGTGGGCCTGAACTGTGAACCATGTGCGACTGGACTGTGATCATTGTGGGATTGCACATTGAGATCCGTGGCACAAGACGGTGATCCCTGTTGGATCGGACTGTGATCCCCGTGGGATTGCACTGTGACCGCTGTGGGATTGCACTGTGACACCTGTGGGACTACACTGTGACCCCCGTGGGACTGCACTGTGACACCTGTCGGACTGCACTGTGATCCCTGTGGGACTCGACTGTGACCCCTACGTGACTGCACTCTGTCCCCTGTGGGGCAGGACCGTCAGCCCTGTGGTTAAGGACGGTGATCCCTGTCGGACTGGAATGTTACCTCTGTGGGACTGCACTGTGAACCCTGTGGGAATGGACATTGATACTTCTGGGACTGGACTGTGATCCCTCTGGGACAGGAATGAGATCTTTGTGGGACAGGACAGTGAACACTGTGGGATTGGACTGTGTTGCCTGTGTGACTGGACTGTGAGCCCTGTGGCACTGAACTCTGACCCCTGTGGCACTGGACTCTGACTCCTGTGGGCAGGACTGCGATGCCTGTGGGACTGGACATTGATCCCCGTGAGACTAGAATGTGATCCCTGTGGTACTGAACTGTGACCCCTGTGGGACTGGACTGTGATCGATTTGGGACTGGACTATGACCCCTGTGGTACCGGACTCTGATCCCTGTGGAACTGGACAGTAAACCCTGTGGGACTGGACTGTGATCCATGTACGACAGGACTGTGATCTCAGTGGGACAGGACTGTGATCCCTGTGGGACTGGACTGTGACCTCTGTTGGACTGGACTGTGACCCCTGTTGGACTGGACGGTGATTCCTGTGCGACTGGACGGTGATCCCTGTGGGCCTGGCCTGTGATCCCTGCGCGACAGGTCTGTGATCCCTCTGGGACAGGACTGTTATTCCTGTGGGACTGGACTGTAAACCCTGTGGGAGTGTACTGAAAACCCAATGGGACTGGACTCAAACCCCTGAGGGACTGGAATGTGAACCCTGTGGGCTGAACTGTAATCCTTTGGGACTGGACTGTGATCCCTGTGGGACTGGACTGTGACCCCTGTGGGACTGGACTGTGACCCCTGTGGTACCGGACTCTGATCCCTGTGGGACAGGACTGTGATCCCTGTGGGACTGGACTGTAATCCCTGTGAGACTGGACTGTGAAACCTGTGGGACTGGACTGTGATCTGTGGAAATGTATTTTTTATCAAAGCTGATACCACACGGTATTTATTTGCCCTTTGCAATATGTATAACAAAATGTAGTCCTGGTCCTTCCAGAACTTTCTGCATAAAAGCAGTTGGCTTGCATAAACAGCTAAACCTGGTTTGAGTTGGCTGCTGGCCATCAGACAGCTGGGAGACAAGTCATGCTGAGACAAGTACTCCCCCCCCCCCGCCATGGTGCTCTGCTATTGTCTATACGACACCAGTTCCATGCCACCCCACCCTTTTCAAATACTCAAACCACCAGCCATTATCTCTTGGAGAGACCTAATCCATTTGATGCAAAAATATAACTGACTAGGAATCTGGACAATCCTGACATAGTACAAGACAGGTAATAGCTCATTCCCACACTCACATGGAGTAATGTCCGGCTGGCCAACTAATAACCCTGACAAAAGGAAATATCTGGAAACCATGTCAGGACAAGGATGTAGTAATTAACTCTTTATCTGTATTCACTGACTGCGAGACAGAGCCAATACACAGGGAGAGGCCATAACTTGGGTTTTGCTGTATAATTATCTCGTGAAACTGTACCATTGTGGAGGTGTTCAATTAACCATTGACTGAGTGTGACCTGCCTCTTGCTAGCAAGAAAATTAAAGAAATTTCTGCCGGAGCTGAAAGTGTCGGAGTCATTTTTTTCGGAGGTCGAGATTTCGACAGTTGCTTCTTGGAGGTTCCACCGAGATGCATACTCTCAGTCCTGTGAGTAAAACGGACACAGGCATCGTGCCTCTCCAGTGAAAAGCTTCAGTGGCCAAAACAAGGTGAGCCTTTTGCTCACAAGAAGGTTTCTTCACTGTTGAATCGCATATGTAATCTTTTGTCCACAGGGAAGGTACTGCAATCTAGAAGACTCGACCTTTAAAAGCTAAAGTTATTTTTTTATAACCATTTCTTTCTCAGCTTGCAAGCAGAAGAGAACCGGTTCTGAAAAAATCTCGAAACAACCCGGTGAAGGTTTCAGTAGATAAATCGAAACAGCGCTAGTCGATCGAAAAAGGTTCCTGATGGTTCTTATGTGATAAGATTAGGAAAAAAAGCGCTAATCGATCGAAGGTTCTTATGTGATAAGAGTTAATTGTTTGTAATTAGGAAAAGGTTCTTATGTAATAAGAGTAGGAAAAAAAAGAAGCGCAATCGATCGAAGGTTCTTATGTGATAAGAGTTAGGGTAATGGTATCATACGTTTTATGAGTTTTATAAGTTTTATTAGGATAAGTAAAGGACTCCGTCTGTAGTGGCGTACAATGCAGACTGAGAATTGATTATTTGTTTAGATAGAGTTTAAGGTTATGATTTGTGTACTAGCGTGAATATTGTTTGTCCTAGTTGTCCTTGTTATACTGTTGTGTAAAATACCTTTGTGCAACATTGCAATTGGAGAAACGGGAAGAGTCACTCGGGAAAGTTGTGATTCGGAAAAAAAAACAAGGATTGATTGAGAAAAGAAACATGAACTGATTGATCAACTACGGTTGGTTCGTGCCAACATATCTCAAACACCCAGACTGAGCCCGAATTAAGAGCCTTTTCAGGCCACGTAATTGCCAGGAGAAGGGGGCATAGAGAACTCGGTTGGCTGAAAGGTTTGTGAGATCAGAAACTGTGGAAAATCTTAATCATTCAGAATGGGTGCCGGAGCAAGTTAAAACACCACAAAAGGCACACCAGCCTATGTCATCCTCCAGAATTGTGGTCAGTCTTCAATTGACCAAAGAAAAAAAAACGGTAAAGTGGACTAAGGGTGAAAACAGGCCATTTCCACCCGATGGTTCATTTAATTTAGAGAGAACAACATGTCTAGAGGAGTGTCTTATAAACAGAGATCGACATAGAAAAGGTAAAAAAAAGGAAAGTAATAGAAAAGGCCTGGGTTGCGATTCTTCAAGCCCATGTAAAATTAACAGAGGAAGTAAATCAAATGTAAAAAAAAAGAACCTGATATTGTTATGGATTCAAAAAAAAATAAAGCTAGCCAAAAAAAAAAAGCTTTATTGAACGGAGAGAGACTTTTGTGAATGTCTTGTCTTTGAATGAGAGTGCTTCTGTGTTTTTTTTTCTCGTGTCTGGAAACCTGTTTGGAAAGGTTGTGGAGCTGCCTGTTGTTTTAGCTCCGCCCACTTTTTCAAACAGAGTGAAGTTTTTTAACCCTTCATAGTGTTGTCCTGTATGTGGGAAGTTTAAGACATTTGAAATTAGAAACGCAGGTGTGGATTTATTCAGATGAGAAGTTACAGAGCTAAGACATGCACAAAGGATAGGATTGTTGAGACATGGTCCCGGTGGTTAAAAAAATAACGTATTTTACTTACTTGTCGAAAGAAGACACGCAATCATTGATTATATTGGTATGAAATACATAAATTTAGTCTAGATGTAAGGTAAAGAACGGGGAAGGAAGTTGTAATGCCTTGGGAAGTTCTAATGCTTTTTTTAAAAAAAAAGCCTTTGTTGGTCTCTCGAGGTGCAGGCTGGGGAGTACACTCCCATGGTCCTTGGTATAAAAGCTTCGAGCTCAGTAAGAGGATTTTTTTAGATAAAGATTGGCAGTACAATATTTGAATTGGGATTTTGAGATATTTCAGGTGATCTCCTTGATCAACATTTTGGGTGTATTGGAAAAATCTTGGGTTTGGAAGCCTTTTAATAAAATTATAAAACAAGTACTTTACATTTTGTGATGTGTGAATCACTATAAGCATAAATGAGAAGTCCGTGTAACACACCGATTCTTCCGGTTCTGAAGCCCAATTGTGACAAATGGAGTTTTCTCCATGACCGACGAGCTGTGAATTAATCTACTATATTCTCACAATGCTTAAAGAAGGATTTGGAATGAAGTATCCCGGAATGCTTTCCAGAATCTTAAACAGTCCCTCACTTCAGCACCCGCCTTGGGATTATCAGATTGCACTAAGCTATTCAACTTATTTGTGCATCACAAAATCGGGTTTTGCACAATCTGTTATGACTCAGTTACATGGGGACAGGCAGCGACTGATAGCGTATCTCAGTACCCAACTAGACCCAGTGGCACGCGGACTACCAGGATGTATTCCTTCATTGACATCAGCTTATTATGCTATGCAAGAGGCTCAGACAATAACTCTAAATCATCAGACCATTTTGTATAACCCACACTCTGTCGAGATTTTACTTACTAAATGTGCCACCCAACACCTAACCTCTGCAAGAACCACTAAATATGAAGTCGAACTGTTATCAAGTCCGAACCTTTTAATTGCTCAGATCCGCCACCCACTATTAATGACGTGCTGACCTTTCAGACACAGGCCAATACGGAGGAGAGGTTGACCTGGACGAAGGATTAATGTTATAAAAATCCAGAGGGAATATGGGTTCACCACGACGGCCGCGTGGTGGCGCCCAGATCCTTACTTCCGTGGATTGCCCGAAGTGTTCATACATTCACACATGCAGGCAAAGGGGGGTGGCAGATTATATTTTGGCAAATTGGTATGCACCACGTATTTCGGCAATTGCAAAACAAATCTGTGAAAATTATGTTATCTATCAGACAATGTATCCGGGTAAGACGGAACAAGTAGAATATGCCTCCCACCCAAATCCAGTCGGGCCTTTTGTACATTTACAAATGGATTTTATTGAATTACCTATGTGTATGGGATTCAAGTATGTATTAGTTATTGTGGATGTGTTCTCTAGATGGATTGAAGCCTTTGTATGTAAAAAGGCCGATTCCACTACTGTTGCTAAATGTTTGTTAAAGGAAATCGTACCACGCTTCGGAATCCCTGCTAAGCTTTCTAGTGATAACGGGTCGCATTTCACGGGAACTGTTACAAGAGAAATGTGTAAAGCTTTGCAGATTAATCAACGTTTTCATTGCAGTTATCATCCGCAATCAGCTCGACTTGTTGAAAGATATAATGGAATGCTTAAAAATAAGTTAGCAAAATTATGCAATGACACTGGACTGAAATGGACAGAACTGCTGCCCTTAGCTTTGATGGTAATGCGATTTGCAAGCAACAGAACAACAGGCCTGTCAGCGCATGAGATAGTTATGGGACGTCCCCAACGACTATCTTTTACAGCACCATTTACTGCAAAACAAATGAACATCCACAAAATGGAGGAAAATATGTTGAATTATTGTATTGCAATAATGAAATGTAATTCCATGTTTCATTCACAGATAAAAGAAGCTCAAGTCAAGCCAGCAGAAGGGAAGTGTCCTAACCTGGAGCCCGGGGAATTCGTTTACATCAAAACCTTTAAAAGAAAAAGCAGTCTACAGCCAAGATTTGAAGGACCATACCAGGTCTTGCTGGCAAATAATACTGCAATCAAGGTAAAGGAAAGACCAACATGGATCCATTGCAATTGGGCACCCGACCAGGAGGAAGGGAAGAAGGAACCAGAAGAACAGAAAAAGGAAGACTGAATAAGGAAATGTACAGACTATCGGGACTGATGGTGCTGGGCTTGACAGGGTTTTACCTTGCATTATTGATTATATCAGGGGTACAGACACGCCACCGAAGGGAACTGCAAGTAAACGTATTTATGGAACTGATTCATAAGTATGCTCAAGAAATAAACTTGGCGAGTTGTTGGATATGTTCCCATGTACCTGTCCACTCCAAAGGAGGTATTCCCCTGAGATCTGTCCCCTTTAACGAATCAGAAATGGTAGAATGGTTGATAGTGCAAAAAAGGACAAACCTAACCAAGGTGTCAGAAACGAAGGAGCAAACAGAATGGAGGTCAGCAGGGATAAACTTACAGCCTTCCAGGGATGGTACCAGCCCAATTATAATAATAACCGTTTGCCACCCTTCCGGAAAAGGAAATCCTGAAGGTATAATATGTCTAGTGAGTGATGAGACCAAAGGGCCAGAAATGGGACGCAGCAAGTGTTCTCAAATTACTAAATGGCACGCCACAACTAATCCCACTGATGGGAGAAAGATAGCAATCATTGGCTGGACAATGGTCCATAACAAAACCCCAGGTGAAGGTTGGGAAGGTGAGACCAATCAAGTATGGATGGCGCGAAAGGACCAGGAGCTGATGTCCTATAATTGCACCTACTTTATTTGTGGCCATAAAGCCTACCCATGGTTACCAGCCAACTGGACAGGGTCCTGTTATTTAGGATATGTGGTACCCTTTATCAGATCAATAAAGACTCTAAGGGATGCCTATGTAAGTCATAGATTTAAACGCGATTTGGCATGGCTAAACGGAATATTCAAGGTAATGGTGCCACCCTATGGAATAGTATCAACCAGTTACGGGAACTGGCTAACTTAGTCGAATCAGTAGCCAACGCAACTTCCCAAGCCCTTGAAGGGGTGAATGATGAAATGGTAGCTATTCGAACAGTGACTCTCCAAATCGTATGGCCTTAGATTATCTCCTAGCCAAGGAAGGAGGAACATGCGCATTAATAGGTGGAGAATGCTGTTCGTATATCCCAGATAAATCAGAAGAAATCGGCAGTATAGCTGAATACATTAGGAAAAAGGTAATAGAGTATAAACAGACAGTTGGCCAGGACGCTATCACCTTGTGGAGTTGGGCATCGGGATGGTTGGGATCCCTCGGAAATCTGTGGTACAGGGTTGGATCATATTCCTGCTGATAGTCTTCGCCCTGTATCTATTATTTGTCGTCGTTAAGCGTTGCTATGCCAGGGTGGGAACAACTATGTTACCTACCGAGATCACGCTAGAGTTATGGTAGCAACAACTGCTGAAGGCTCTTGTTTGGAAATGGAAATGGAGAGACTGTACAAGATCAGAATGGATTAGGTTTTCCTTGTGAAGGACAAAATGGGGGAATGTGGAAATGTATTTTTTATCTAAGCTGATACCACACGGTATTTGTGTGCCCTTTGCAATATATATAACAAAAGTCCTTCCAGAACTTTCTGCATAAAAGCAGTTGGTTTGCATAAACAGCTAAACCTGGTTTGAGATGGCTGATGGCTGATAGACAGCTGGGAGACAAGTCATGCTGAGACAAGTACCACCCCGCCCCCCCCACCCCACGGTGCTCTCATATTGTCTATACGACACCAGTTCCATGCCACCCCACCCTTTTCGAAGTAATCAAACCACCAGTCATTATCTCTTGTAGAGACCTCATCCATTTGATGCAAAAAGATAACTGACCAGGAAACTGGACAATCCTGACACAATGCAAGACAGGTAATAGCTCATTACCACACTCTCATGGAGTAATGGCCGGCTGGTCAACTAATAACCCTGACAAAAAGAAATATCTTGAAACCATGTCAGGACAAGGATGTAGTAATTAACTCTTTATCTGTATTCACTGACTGCGAGACAGAGCCAATACACAGGGAGAGGCCATAACTTCGGTTTGAATGTATAAATATCTTGTGAATCTGTACCATTGTGGAGGTGTTCACTTAACTATTGACTGAGTGTGACCTGCCCATTGCGAGCAAGTAAATTAAAGAAACTTCTTCCGGAGCTGAAAGTGTCGGAGTCATTTTTTTCGGAAGTCGAGATTTCGACAGATCCCTGTGGGACTGGACTGCGATCCCTGTGGGACTGGAATGTGATCCCTGTGGGACATCACTTTTATCCCTGTGGGACTGGACTGTAACCCATGTGGAACTGTACTGAAACCCCCATGGGACTGGACTCAAACCCCTGAGGGACTGGACTGTGACCCCTGTGGGACTGGACTGTGACAGCTGTGAGACTGGACTGTGATCCGTGTGGGACTGGACGGTGATCGCTGTTGGACTGGACTGTGACATCTGTGGGACTTGACTGTGACCGGTGTGGGATTGGACGGTATCGCTGTTGGACTGGACTGTGATCTCTATGGAACTGGACTGTGACCCCTGTGGGACAGTGCATGAAACTTGTGGGCCGGGACGATGAACCCTGTGCGACGGGACTGCGATCATTATGGGACTGGACATTGATCCCCGTGGCACAGGACTGTGATCTCTGTTGGATAGGACTGTGATCCCTGTGGGACAGCACTTTGACCGAATTGGGACTGCACTGTGACCCCTGTGTGACTCGACTGTGACCCCTGCGTTATTGCACTCTGACCCCTGTGAGACTGGACTGTGACCCCAGTGGGAATGAACTGTGATCCCTGTGGGACTGGAATGTGATCACTTCGGGACTGGACTGTGATCCCTGTGGTACTGGGTTGTGACCCATAGAAACATAGAAACATAGAAAATAGGTGCAGGTGTAGGCCATTCGGCCCTTCTAGCCTGCACCACCATTCAATGAGTTAATGGCTGAACATGCAACTTCAGTACCCGCTTCCTGCTTTCTCGCCATACCCCTTGATCCCCCGAGTAGTAAGGACTTGGTCAAACTCCCTTTTGAATATATGTAATAAATTGGCCTCAACAACATTCTGTGGTAGAGAATTCCACAGGTTCACCACTCTCTGGGTGAAGAAGTTTCTCCTCATCTCGGTCCGAAATGGCTTATCCCTTATCCGTAGACTGTGACACCTTGTTCTGGACTTTCCCAACATTGGGAACATTCTTCCTGCAGCAAACATGTCGAAAACCTTCAGAATTTTAAACATTTCTAGGAGGTCCCCTATAATTCTTCTGAACCCAAGTGAATACAAGGCCAGTTCATCCAGTCTTTCTTGATAGGTCAGTCCCACAATCCCGGGAATCAGTCTGGTGAACCGTCGCTGCACTCCCTCAATAGCAAGAATGTCCTTCCTCAAGTTAGGAGAGCAAAACTGTACACAATACTCCAGGTGTGGCCTCACCAAGGCCCTGTACAACTGTAGCAACACCTCCCTGTCCCTGTAATCAAATCACCTCGCGATGAAGGCCAACACGCCATTTGCTTTCTTATCCGCCTGCTGTACATGCATGTCAAGCTTCAATGACTGATGTACCATGACACCCAAGTCTCGTTGCACCTCCCCTTTTCCTAATCTGTCACCATTCAGATAATAGTCTGTCTCTCTGTTTTTACCACCAAAGTAGATAACCCCACATTTATCCACATTATACTTCATCTGCCATTCATTTGCCCACTCACCTAACCTATCCAAGTCACTCTGCAGCCTCATAGCATCCTCCTCGCTGCTCACACTGCCAGCCAACTTAGTGTCATCCGCAAATTTGGAGATACTACATTTAATCCCCTGGTCTAAATCATTAATGTACAGTGTAAACAGCTGGGGCCCCAGCATAGAACCTTGCGGTACCCCACTAGTAACTGCCTGCCATTCCGAAAAGTACCCATTTACTCCTACACTTTGCTTCCTGTCTGACAACCAGTTCGCAATCCATATCAGCACACTACCCCCAATCCCATGTGCTTTAACTTGGCACATTAATATCTTGTGTGGGACCTTGTCGAAAGCCTTCTGAAAGTCCAAATATACCACATCAACTGGGTTTCCCTTGTCCACTCTACTGGAAACATCCTCAAAAAATTCCAGAAGATTTGTCAAGCTTGATTTCCCTTTCACAAATCAATGCTGACTTACACATATCATGTCACCGCTTTCCAAATGCGCTGCTATGACATCCTTAATAATTGATTCCATCATTTTACCCACAACTGAGGTCAGGCTGACCGGTCTATAATTCCCTGTTTCTTCTCTCCCTCCTTTTTTAAAAAGTGGGGTTACATTGGCTGCCCTCCACTCGATAGGAACTGATCCAGAATCAATGGAATGTTGGAAAATGTCTGTCAATGCATCCGCTATTTCCAAGGCCACCTCGTTAAGTACTCTGGGATGCAGTCCATTAGGCACTGGGGATTTATCGGCCTTTAATCCCATCAATTTCCCCAACACAATTTCCGACTAATAAAGATTTCCCTCAGTTCCTCCTCCTTACTAGACCCTCTGACCCCTTTTATATCCGGAAGTTCTTTTGTGTCCTCCTTAGTGAATAGCGAATCAAAGTACTTGTTCAATTGGTCAGCCATTTCTTTGTTCCTCTTTCTGACTTCCCCTGATTCTGACTGCAGGGGACCTACGTTAGTCTTTACTAAGCTTTTTCTCCTTACGTATCTGCAGAAACTTTTGCGAATCATCTTAATGTTCCCTGCAAGCTTCCTCTCGTGCTCCATTTCCCCTGCCCGAATCAAACCTTTGTCGTCCTCTGCTGAGTTCTAAATTTCTCCCATTCTCCGAGTTCACTGCTATTTCTGGCCAATGTGTAAGCCACTTCATTGGCTTTAATACTATCCCTGATTTCCCTTGATAGCCACGCTTGAGTCACCTTCCCTTTTTTATTTTTACGCCAGACAGGAATGTACAATTGTTGTAGTTTATCCATGTGGTCTCGAAATGTCTGCCATTGCCCATCCTCAGTCAACCCCTTAAGTATCATTCACCAATCTATCCAAGCCAATTCACGCCTCATACCTTCAAAGTTACCCTTCGTTAAGTTCTGGACCATGGTCTCTGAATTAACTGTTTCATTCTCCATCCTAATGCAGAATTCCACCATATTATGGTCACTCTTCCCCAAGGGGCCTCGCACAACGAGATTGCTAATTAATCCTCTCTCATTACACAACACCCGGTCGAAGATGGCCTACCCCCAAGTTGGTTCCTCTACATATTGGTCTAGAAAACCATCCCTTGTGCACTCCAGGAAATCCTCCTCCACCGTATTGCTTCCAGTTTGGTCAGCCCAATCTATGTGCATATTAAAGTCACCCATTATAACTGCTGCGCCTTTATTGCATGCACCCCTAATTTCCTGTTTGATGCCCTCCCCAACATCACTACTACTGTTTGGAGGTCTGTTCACAACTCCCACTAACGTTTTTTGCCCTTTGGTGTTCTGCAGCTCTACCCATATTGATTCCACATCATCCAAGCTAATGTCGTTCCTAACTATTGCAATAATCTCCGATTTAACCAGCGATGCTACCTCACCTCATTTTCCTTTTATTCTATCCTTCCTGAATGTTGAATACCCCTGGATGTTGAATTCCCAGCCCTGATAATTCTGGAGCCACGTCTCTGTAATCCCAATCACATCATTTGTTCACATCTATTTGCACAGTTAATTCAACCACCTGATTACGGATACTCCTTTCATTAAGACACAAAGCCTTCAGGCTTGTTTTTTTAACACCCTTTGTCCTTTTAGAATTCTGCTGTACAGTCGCCCTTCTTGTTCTTTGCCTTGGGTATCTCTGCGCTCCACTTTTCCTGTTCTCCTTTCTGTCTTTTGCTTTTGTCTCCTTTTTGTTTCACTCTGTCTCCGTGCATTGGTTCCCATCCCCCTGCCATTTTAGTTTAACTCCTCCCCAACAGCACTAGCAAACACTCCCCCTCGGACATTGGTTCCGGTCCTGCCCAGGTGCAGACCGTTCGGTTTGTACTGGTCCCACCTCCCCCAGAACCGGTTGCAATGCCCCAGGAATTTGAATCCCTCACTGCTGCACCGCTGCTCAAGCCACGTATTAACTGCTCTCTCCTGCGATTCCTACTCTGACTAGCACGTGGCACTGGTAGCAATCCTGAGATTATTATTTTTGAGTTCCTACTTTTTAATTTAGCTCCTAGCTCCTTAAATTCGTTTCGTAGGACCTCGTCCCTTTTTTTTTACCTATGTCGTTGGTACCAATGTGCAACGCGACAACTGGCTGTTCTCCCTCCCTTTTTAGAATATCCTGCACCCGCTCCGAGACATCCTTGACCCTTGCAGCACGGAGGCAACATACCATCCTGAAGTCTTGGTTGCGGCCGCAGAAACGCCTATCTATTCCCCTTACAATTATATCACCTATCACGATCGCTTTCCCCCAGTTTTTCCTGCCCTCCTGTGGAACAGAGCCAGCCATGGTGCCATGAACTTGGCTGCTGCTGCCCTCCCCTGAAGAGTCATCGCCCTCAACAGTACTCAATGCAGTGTATCAGTTTTTCAGGGGGATGCCCGCAGGGAACCCTTGCACTACCTTCATTGCACTACTCTTCCTGCTGGTCTTCCATTACCTAGCTGGCTGTGGCCCCTTCACCTGCGGTACGACCAACTCGCTACACGTGCTACTCACGTCATTCTCATCATCGTGGATGCTCCAGAGGGAATCCATCCTCAGCTCCAATTCTGCAACGCGGTCCGTCAGGAGCTTGAGGCGGATAAACTTCCCGCAGCCCCTGAGTTCCTACATGGTGCAGGAGGAACATATCACGTGAGCGAGCTCCACTGCCATGACTTAACCCTTAGATACACTTAAATTGGCAACAACAGTGTTAAAAGTTACTGACTGATATAAAAAAGAAAGAAAAAGAAAAACTACTCAACAATCACCAGCCAATCGCTTACCCCCTTGGCTGTGACGTCACCTTTCTGTTTCTTTCTACTTCTTTTTTGCCTTTTCCCTGTAGCTGCACAAGTACGCCTCTCTCCGACGCCGGACTCACGCTGGGCCCCGGACTCCCTGCTGTGCATTTCATAGGCCTCATCAAAATACCTCCTCGACACTGCTCCCGACTGACGCCGACGCTGTGCCCCGGACTCCCTGCTGTGCCTTTTATAAGTCTCAACAACGGACCTATAGATGGCCTACTCCTGTTCCTAATTCATATGTTTTTAAGCTCCCCCTAGGACATTTGTTCCGTTCCTGCCCAGGTGCAGAACGTCCGGTTTGTACCGGTCCCGCCTCCCCCAGAACTGGTTCCAATGCCCCAGGAATTTGAATCCCTCCCTTCTGCCCCACTGCTCAAGCCGCGTATTCATCTGAGCTATCCTCCGATTCCAACTCTGACGAGCATGGGGCATAGGTAACAATCCTGAGATTATTGTTTTTGAGGTCCTACTTTTTAATTTGGCTCCAAGCTCCCTAAATTCTTCTCGTATTCCCTCATCCCATTGATATCTATATCCTTGGTACCTATATGCACCACGACAACTGGCTGTTCTCCCTCCCCTTTTAAAATGTACTGCACCCGCTCCGAGACATCCTTGATTCTTGCACCAGGGAGGCAACATTCCATCCTGCAATCTCGGTTGCGGCCGCAAAAATGCCTATCTATTCCCCTTACAATTGAATCCCCTATCACTATCGCTCTCCCACTCCTTTTTCTGCCCTCCTATGCAGCAGAGCCAGCGATGGTGCCATGAACTTGGCTGCTGCTGTCTTACCCTGAAGAGTCACCCACCTCAACGGTACCCAAAGCAGCGTATCTGTTTTGCAGGGGGATAACCACAGAGGAACCCTTCCTTGCACTGCTCTTCCTTTTGATCACGCATTTACTATCTGGCTGTGTACCGTTTACCTGTGGTGAGACCAACTCACTAAATGTGCTATTCACGGCATTCTCAGCCTCGTGCATGCTCCAGAGTTCACTCACCCGCAGCTCCAGTGCCGCAATGCTTTACGTCAGGATCTGCAGGCGGATGCACTTCCCACACACAGGGCCACAGGAAGCGTCCCTGAGTTCCCACATAGTACAGGAGGAGCATGACACTTGTCCGAGCTCTCCTGCCATGACTTAACACTTGGATTAACTTGATATAATCTTTGTGTCACTCATAATGTCGTTGCCATTTCAGATAAATTACTGACCTCAATTTGGCTGTCACTACCCATCCTGTTATATCACTGACGCACTCATATATTCACTGCCCATGCAGATACATCACTGAGCTCACTCATACTGTCACTATGCATCTAAATACATCACTGACCTCAATCATACTGTCACTACCCATCCAGATAAATCACTCTCCTAAGTCATACTGTGACCATCCATCCCAATACATCACTGACATCACACATACCGTCACTACCAAGTCATTAACAACACTGACCTCACTCAGTCTGTCACTGCCGATCCAGGTACATCCATGATCTCACTCATACTCTCACGAACTATCCAGATACATCACTGTCCTCACTCAGACTCTCACTGCCCAGCCAGATACATCATTGAACTCATTCATACTATCAGTACTTATCCACAGACATCAGTGACCTCACTCATATTGTTACTACCAAGTCAGTTACATCACTGACCTCAGTCATGCTGTCACTACCTGTCCAGATACATCGCTGACCTCACTCAGACACTCACTGCCCATCCAGATACATCACAGACCTCACTCACACTGTCACTACCAAGTCAGTTACATTACTGACCTTAATCATACTGTCACTACCAATCCAGAAACATTACTGACCTCACTCACACTCACTGCCCATCAGATACATCACTGAATTAATTCATACTGTCAGTACATATCCCGATAAATCACTGACAATGTAACCTCACTGAGTGAGGTGAAAACCGCTTAGCGCTTTACAGTCAGGATTTTAATGGTTCAATGATATGAATTGATTTATTGTCGTGACCAACATGCGGATCTGAAAGATGTTCTACCTATTTTCCAAAATAATAAACATTAAGACGAATACTATATGAATCTGTAGTATTAAACTGACTAGAATTAATATCAATAATTAGTTCCCATTGTAAGTAGTATTAATTACAGTGATTGCACAGGGGGAAAATAACACGTTCTCGTCCAGCACTTTACATATAAAACAGAATGTATATAATATATACGCATATATTTAGAGAAGTTTTGATATTTCGCAAGGAGAATGCTCCAAACATAGAAACATAGAACATAGAAAATAGGTTCAGGATTAGGCCCTTCGGCCCTTCGAGCATGCACCACATTCAATAAGTTCATGGCTGATCTTGAACCTCAGTATACCTTTCCTGCTTTCTCTCCATACCTCTTGATCCCTTTAGCTGCAAGGGCCACATCTAACTCCCTCTTGAATATATCCAATAAATTGGTGAGAGGGGAGCGACCTGTCAAAAGCCCAGCGGGAGATCGAGAGCCAGCGGCAGTTGGTGAGAGGGGAGCGACCTTTCAAAAGCCCAATGGTAGATCGAGAGCCAGCGGCAGTTGGTGAGAGGGGAGCGACCTGTCAAAAGCCCAGCGGGAGATCGAGAGCCAGCGGCAGTTGGTGAGAGGGGAGCGACCTGTCAAAAGCCCAGCGGGAGATCGAGAGCCAGCGGCAGTTGGTGAGAGGGGAGTGACCTGTCAAAAGCCCAGCGGGAGATCGAGAGCCAGCGGCAGTTGGTGAGAGGGGAGCGACCTGTCAAAAGCCCAGCGGGAGATCTAGAGCCAGCGTACCGGTGCAGCTACAGCGGGAGAGAAAGCAAAATAGAAGTAGAAAGTAATCAAAAAGTGACGTCACAGCCAATGGGGTAAGTGATTGGCTGGTGATTGGTGTGTAGCTTTTCTTTTCTTTTTTATATCAGTAAGTGAACTGCAACATTGTTATTACCAATTTAAGGGTATCTAAGGTTAAGACATGGCAGGAGAGCTCGGTCACGTGATATGCGCCTCCTGTACCATGTGGGAACTCGGGGACACTTCCGGTGTCCCTGGGCGCTACCTGTGTGGGAAGTGTATCCGCCTCGAGCTCTTGACGGTCCGCGTTGCGGAATTGGAGCTGAGGGTGGATTCACTCTGGAGCATCCACGATGCTGAGAATGACGTGAGTATCACGTGTAGTGAGTTGGTCTTACCGCAGGAGAAGGGTCCACAGCCAGATAGGGAATGGAAGACCAGCAGGAAGAGCAGTGCAAGAAAGATAGTGAAGGGGTCCCCTGTGGTCATCCCCCTGCAAAACAGATACACTGCTTTGAGTACTGTTGGGGAGGATGACTCATCAGGGGAGGGCAGCAGCAGCCAAGTTCATGGCACCGTAGGTGGCTCTGCTGCAAAGGAGGGCAAGAAAAAGAGTGGGAGCGCGATAGTGATAGGGGATTCGATGGTGAGGGGAATAGATAGGCGTTTCTGCGGACGCAACCGAGACTCCAGGATGGTATGTTGCCTCCCTGGTGCAAGGGTCAAGGATGTCTCGGAGCGGGTGCAGGACATTCTGAAATGGGAGGGAGAACAGCCAGTTGTCGTGGTGCACATTGGTACCAACGACATAGGTAAAAAAAGGGATGAGGTCCTACGAAAAGAATTTAAGGAGCTAGGAGCTAAATTAAAAAGTAGGACCTCAAAAGTAGTAATCTCGGGATTGCTACCAGTGCCACGTGCTAGTCAGAGAAGGAATCGCAGGATAGCGCAGATGAATACATGGCTTGAGCAGTGGTGCAGCAGGGAAGGATTCAAATTCTTGGGGCATTGGAACCGGTTCTGGGGGAGGTGGGACCAGTACAAACCGGACGGTCTGCACCTGGGCAGGTCCGGAACCAATGTCCTAGGGGGAGTGTTTGCTAGTGCTGTTGGGGAGGAGTTAAACTAATATTGCAAGGGGAGGGGAACCTATGCAGGGAGACAGAGTGAGACAAAAATGAGGCAAAAGCAAAAGACAGAAAGGAGATGAGGAAAAGTGGAGGGCAGAGAAACGCAAGGCAAAGAACAAAAAGGGCCACTGTACAGCAAAATTCTAGAAGGACAAAGGGTGTTAAAAAAGCAAGCCTGAAGGCTTTGTGTCTTAATGCAAGGAGTATCCGCAATAAGGTGGATGAATTAACTGTGCAAATAGATGTTAACAAATATGATGTGATTGGGATTACGGAGACATGGCTCCAGGATGATCAGGGTTGGGAACTCAACATCCAGGAGTATTCAACATTCAGGAAGGATAGAATAAAAGGAAAAGGAGGTGGGGTAGCATTGCTGGTTAAAGAGGAGATTAATGCAATAGTTAGGAAAGACATTAGCTTGGATGATGTGGAATCTATATGGTTAGAGCTGCAGAACACTAAAGGGCAAAAATTGTTAGTGGGAGTTGTGTACAGACCTCCAAACAGTAGTAGTGATGTTGGGGAGGGCATCAAACAGGAAATTAGGAGTGCATGCAATAAAGGTGCAGCAGTTATAATGGGTGACTTTAATATGCACATAGATTGGGCTAGCCAAACTGGAAGCAATACGGTGGAGGAGGATTTCCTGGAATGCATAAGGGATGGTTTTCTCGACCAATATGTCGAGGAACCAACTAGGGGGGCGGCGATCTTAGACTGGGTGTTGTGTAATGAGAGAAGATTAATTAGCAATCTCATTGTGCGAGGCCCCTTGGGGAAGAGTGACCATAATATGGTGGAATTCTGCATTAGGATGGAGAATGAAACAGTTAATTCAGAGACCATGGTCCAGAACTTAAAGAAGGGCAACTTTGAAGGTATGAGGCATGAATTGGCTAAGATAGATTGGCTAATAATACTTAAGGGGTTGACTGTGGATGGGCAATGGCAGACATTTAGAGACCGCATGGATGAATTACAACAATTGTACATTCCTGTCTGGCGTAAAAATAAAAAAGGGAAGGTGGCTCAACCGTGGCTATCTAGGGAAATCAGGGATAGTATTAAAGCCAAGGAAATGGCATACAAATTGGCCAGAAATAGCAGCGAACCTGGGGACTGGGAGAAATTTAGAACTCAGCAGAGGAGGACAAAGGGTTTGATTAGGGCAGGGAAAATGTAGCACGAGAGGAAGCTTGCAGGGAACATTAAGGCGGATTGCAAAAGTTTCTTTAGGTATGTAAAGAGAAAAAGGTTAGTAAAGACAAATGTAGGTCCCCTGCAGTCAGAATCAGGGGAAGTCATAACGGGGAACAAAGAAATGGCAGACCAATTGAACAAGTACTTTGGTTCAGTATTCACTAAGGAGGACACAAACAACCTTCCGGATATAAAAGTGGTCAGAGGGTCTATTAAGGAGGAGGAACTGAGGGAAATCTTTATTAGTCGGGAAATTGTGTTGGGGAAATTGATGGGATTGAAGGCCGATAAATCCCCAGGGCCTGATGGACTGCATCCCAGAGTACTTAAGGAGGTGGCATTGGAAATAGCGGATGCATTGACAGTCATTTTCCAACATTCCATTGATTTTGGATCAGTTCCTATCGAGTGGAGGGTAGCCAATGTAACCCCATTTTTTAAAAAAGGAGGGAGAGAGAAAGCAGGGAATTATAGACCGGTCAGCCTGACCTCAGTAGTGGGTAAAATGATGGAATCAATTATTAAAGATGTCATAGCAGCGCATTTGGAAAATGGTGACATGATAGGTCCAAGTCAGCATGGATTTGTGAAAGGGAGATCATGCTTGACAAATCTTCTGGAATTTTTTGAGGATGTTTCCAATAAAGTGGACAAAGGAGTACCAGTTGATGTGGTATATTTGGACTTTCAGAAGGCTTTCGACAAGGTCCCACACAGGAGATTAATGTGCAAAGTTAAAGCACATGGGATTGGGGGTAGTGTGCTGACGTGGATTGAGAACTGGTTGTCAGACAGGAAGCAAAGAGTAGGAATAAATGGGTACTTTTCGGAATGGCAAGCAGTGACTAGTGGGGTTCCGCAGGGTTCTGTGCTGGGGCCCCAGCTGTTTACATTGTGCATTAATGATTTAGACGAGGGGATTAAATGTAGTATCTCCAAATTTGCAGATGACACTAAGTTGGGTGGCAGTGTGAGCTGCGAGGAGGATGCTATGAGGCTACAGAGTGACTTGGATAGTTTAGGTGAGTGGGCAAATGCGTGGCAGATGAATTATAATGTGGATAAATGTGAGGTTATCCACTTTGGTGGTAAAAACAGAGAGACAGACTATTATCTGAATGGTGACAGATTAGGAAAAGGGAAGGTGCAACGAGACCTGGGTGTCATGGTACATCAGTCATCGAAGGTTGGCATGCAGGTACAGCAGGCGGATAAGAAAGCAAATGGCATGTTGGCCTTCATAGCGAGGGGATTTGAGTACAGCGGCAAGGAGGTGTTGCTACAGTTGTACAGGGCCTTGGTGAGGCCACACCTGGAGTATTGTGTACAGTTTTGGTCTCCTAACTTGAGGAAGGACATTCTTGCTATTGAGGGAGTGCAGCGAAGATTCACCAGACTGATTCCCGGGATGGTGGGACTGACCTATCAAAAAAGACTGGATCAACTGCGCTTGTATTCACTGGAGTTCAGAAGAGTGAGAGGGGACCTCATAGAAACGTTTAAAATTCTGACGGGTTTGGATAGGTTGGATGCAGGAAGAATGTTCCCAATGTTGGGGAAGTCCAGAACCAGGGGTCACAGTCTAAGGATAAGGGCTAAGCCATTTAGGACCGAGATAAGGAGAAACTTCTTCACCCAGAGAATGGTGAACCTGTGGAATTCTCTACCGAAGGAAGTAGTTGAGGCCAATTTACTAAATATATTCAAAAGGGAGTTAGATGAAGTCCTTACTACTCGGGGGATCAAGGGGTATGGCGTGAAAGCAGGAAGTGGGTACTGAAGTTTCATGTTCAGCCATGAACTCATTGAATGACGGTGCAGGCTAGAAGGGCTGAATGACCTGCTCCTGCACCTATCTTCTATGTTTCTATGTTTCTATGTATCAACAACTCTCTACGGTAGGGAATTCCACAGGTTAACAACACTCTGAGTGAAGAGTTTTATCCTTATCTCAGTCCTAAATGGATGACCCCTTATCCTTAAGTCTATATCCCCTGGTACTGGACTTCCCCAACATCGGGAAAATTCTTCCTGCATCTAACCTGTCCAGTCCAGTCAGAATTGTATATGTTTCTATGAGATCCCCTTTCATGCTTCTAAACTCCAGTGAATACAGGCCTAGTCGATCCACCTGTCCTCATATGTCAGTCCTGCCATTCCGGTAATCAGTCTGAGAACCTTCGCTGCACTCCCTCAGTAGCATGAATGGCCTTCCTCAGATTAGGAGACCAAAACTGAACACAGTATTCCAGGTGAGGCCGCACTAGGGCCCTGTGCAACAGCAGTTAGACATCCCTGCTCCTATATTCAAATCCCCAAGCTATGAAGGAAAAAAAATACCAGTTGCCTACTTCACCCCCTGCTTTACCTGCATGCCAATTTTCAATTGCTGATGTACCATGACAACCAGGTCCACCTGCAACTCCCCTTTTCCTAATCTGCCGCCATTGAGATAATATTCTGCCTTCGTGCTTTTGACACCAAAATGTATAACCTCACATTTATCCACATTATACTGCATCTACCGTCCGTTTGCCCACTCACCTGTCCTGTCCAAATCAGCCTACAGCCTCTTTGTGTCCTCCTCACAGCTAACACTGGCTTCCAACGTAGTGTCATCTGCAAACTTGGAGTATTCCGCTCAATTCCTTCATCTAAATCATTAATGTATATTGTAAACAGCTGGGGTCCCATCACTGAGCCCTGCGGCACCCCACAAGTAAGTGCCTGCCTTTCTGGAAAGGACACGTTTATCCCGACTTTCTGCTTCCTGTCTACCAAACCAGTTCTCTATCCACGTCAGTACATTACCCCGAATACCATGTGCTTTAATTTTGCACACCAATCTCTTGTGTGGGACATTGTTAAAAGCCTGTTAACTGTCCAAATACACCACATCCACTCCATCTACCTTGTCCACCCTACGTGTTACATCCTCAAAGAATTAGAGAAGGTTTGTCAAAAATGATTTCCCGATCGTAAATCCATGCTGACTTGGACCGGTCCTGTCACTGATTTCCAAATATGCTGCTATTTCATCTTTAATAATTGATTCCAACATTTTCCCCTCAACTGTTGCCAGGCTAACCGGACTATAATTACCCGTTTTCTCTCTCCCTCCTTTCTTAAAACGTGGTGTTGCTTTTGCTATCCTCCAGTTCATAGGAACTGATCTCGAGTCGCTAGACTGTTGGAAAATGATCACCAATGCATCCACAATTTCTGGGGCTACTTCCTTGATACTCTGGGATGCAGACTATCAGGCCCCAGGGACTTATCGCCCTTCAATCGCATCAATTTCCCAACACAATTTCCCGCCTAATAAGGATTTGCTTCAGTTCCTCCTTCTCACTGGACCCTCAGTCCCCTACTTTTCCCGGAAGGTTATTTTTGTCTTCCTTCGTGAAGACAAAATCAAAGTATTTGTTTAACTGGTCCGCCATTTTTTAGTTACCCGTTATAAACTCACCTGAATCTGACTGCAAGGGACCTACATTTGTGTTCACTCATGTTTTTCACTTCACATATCTTTCGATGCTTTTGCAGTCAGTTTTTATGTTCCCTGCAAGCTTCCTCAAATACTTCATTTCCCCCCTCCTAATTAAACCCTTTGTCCTTCTCTGCTGAATAATAAAATACTTCCTGTCCTCAGGTTTGCTGCTTTTTCTGGCCAATTTAAATGCCTCTACGTTGGATTTAACATTATCCTTCATTTCCCTTGTCAGCCACGGTACAGCCACCTTCCCCGTTTTATTGTTACTCCAGACAGGGATGTGCAATTGTTGACATTGACTGATCCTGTCACTGTCATGTGATCTTTAAAAGTTTGCCATTGCCTATCCACCTATTTCACTACCTACTGAACACTTTAGCACAAGTGGCCACTACAGTCTGATAGCACTAGCGGGTACCGAGTGCAGATTTTCTGAGAGAATTTTGGGTATTTCGGTCATAAATTGCAATCATGCCATTTCAGCGACTGTTCATCCAATTTACCGAGGTCGGTCCCTGAACCATGGTGCTAGTCAGTTAATAACCAACATTCACTGGGACAGTACGTCATAATGATCAGTTTTCAGTCAAGACTGTTCATGATCCATGGTGCAAGTCAGATCACAACTAACATTACCTGTTACAGTACGATTTATTGATCATACTATTTTAGCAATATGATATGTTCAGAAACTGATCTTTGGGTGAATTACAATATCCTGATTGCCCCTTATCAATATCTGTACTTAAATAAATTCAGTTATGACCGGGAATAATATCTGATACTGCTGTGTGCAAGCGACTGGCACTAATATTCTGATCTAATCTGAAAGACTGACTGGAATTTGCAACACCAACAACAGAAATTATCGCTTCACACAGAAGATGCGGTAAGATTTGGTAGTTATTTGGATATATCACTGACATAATATCAACAGTTACAGACGATCGAATGCTTATCGTTGCTCTCAAGTGTTCTCTCAAAATACATCCAGTTACATCACTGACCGCCTCATACAATCACTACCCATCCACATACATCACTCATCTCACTCATACTATCACTACCCATCCAGGTAAATTCTGACCTCAGTCATACTGTCACTACCCATAAAGATATATCACTGACCTCATTGATACTGTCACTACCCATCCAGGTACATCGATTACCTCACTCATACTGTTATTAGCTATCCAGGTACATCACTGACCTCACTAAACTGTCAATAGTAATCCAGATACATCGCTAAGCTCACTCATACTGTCACTAGCCATCCAGATACATCACTGACTTCACTCACACTTTCACTACCTTTCCAGATACATCATTGGCCTCGCTCATACTGTCATTACCCATCCAGGTACATCACTGAACTCACTCATACTTTCACTATCCATTCAGACACATCACGGACCTCACTCATACTGTCATTACCCATCCAAGTACATCTGTGACCTCACTCACACTGTCACTACCCATTCAGATACATTACTGACCTTACTCATACTGTCACTACCAATCCAAATACATCACTGCTCTCACTCATACTGTCACTACCCATCCAGGTACATCACTGACCTACTCATATTGTCCGTACTCATCCAGATACATATCTGACCTCACTCATAATGTCACTACCTATCCAGACACATCGCTGACCTCACTCATACACCTCCACCCATCCAGATACATCTATAACCACACTCATACTCTCACTACCCGTCAAGATACATCACTGTTCTCAATCATACTGTCACTACGCATTCAGATACATCACTGACCTCACTCATACTGTCACTATCCTTCCAGGTACATCATTGGCCTCACTCATACTGTTACTACCCATCCTGTTATATCACTGACCTCACTCATTATTCACTACCCATCCACATATATCACTGCCGTCACACATAATGTCACTTAGCATCCGGATGAATCACTGACCTCACTCATACTTTCACTACCCATTTAGGTACATCACGGACCTCGGTCGTACTGCCACAACCCATTCAGATACATCCCTAACTTCACTCATACTATAACAACCATCCAGGTATAGCACAGTCCTCACTCCTAATGTCACTATCCATCCAGTTGCATCACTGACATCACTCATACTGCCACTACTCTTCTGCAAGATCACTAACCTCACTGGTATTTCATTGCCCATCCACACACATCAGGACCTCACAAAAACTTTCACTGCCCATCAAGATGCAACACCGATGTCACTCATCTTGTCTCTACCCATCCAGGTACATCACTGACCTCACTCATACTGTTACTATTCATCCAGGTACATCACTGACCTCATTCATACTGTCAATACTCTTCCAGATATGTCACTTACCAACACTCATACAGTCACTACCCATCAGGTACATCACTTACTTCACTCATAATGTCAATACCCATCCAGATACATCACTGATCTCACTCATACTGTCACTACCTGTCCAGATACATCACAGGACCTCACTCATACTGTCACTACGCATGCAGATACATCACTGACCTCACTCATACTTTCATTACCCATCCAGATAAATCACTGACCTCACTGATACCGTCACTACACATCCAAATACCGGACAGACATCACTCATATTGTCATTACCAAGACAGTTACATCACTCATACTGTCACTACCTCTCAAGATACATCACTGACGTCACTCAGACTCTCACTGCTGTCGAAATCTCGACTCAGAATATGCGACGCTGACACTTTCAGCTCCGGCAGATATTCTTTTATTTTTACCTTGCAGAACGGGAAGAGTCTCATTCAGTCAAAGGCTATGTGCAGACCCCCAAAATGATACTGTTTCACAAAGTTTTTATACAGTAAAAAATGCATTATGATTCCATCCTGTGTCTTGGCTCTGCCTTTGCAGTCAGAGAATAGAGAAACAGAGTTAATGATTACCACATCCTTGTTTTGACATCGTTTCCAAATGTCTCCTTTGTCAGGGTTTTTAGTGGGCCAGTCAGCCATTACTCGATTAGTGTGCGATAATGTGCTATTTACCGGCCTGGCATTGTGTTAGGATGGATCAGTTTCCTGGTCAATTATTTTGGGCCCATGATTCCCATAGTGGTTGATAGGGTAATTATCTTTTTGCATGACACAGATGAGTTCTGTACAAGAAACAATGGCTGGTAGTTTGAGTATCTCTTAGGGGTTGTATTGGTAATACCAGGGGAGCACCATGGGTGCTAATTATCTCAGCAAGACAGTTTAATGTTGTCTGCTGGCTATTAATCAGTCCCTAGCAGTTCCAGTCAGACTGTCTGTTGCAGAAGTTTCTGGAAGGAGCAGGACTCCATTTTGGTTTATGACAGAAAACGTTACAAAAACAATGTAATTCAGCTTCTAAAAATACATTTCCACATTCCCCCCTTTTGTCCTTCACATGGACAACTTAATCCATTCTGAATTTGCACAATCTCACTATTTCCATTTCCATACAAGAACCTTCAGTCGTTGTTGTGATTATAAGCCTCACAGTGGTCTCGGTAGGAAAACAGTGTTTTTCCCAACTTGCCACAGCAACACTTAACCACGACAAATAAAAGATATAGGGCGAAGACTATCAGAAGGAATATGATCAAACGCTGTACAAAGATCTCCCTTGGGATCCCAACCATCCCAATGCCCAATCTCACAGGGTGGTACCATCCTGGCCAATAGTCTGTTTGTACTCTATTACCTTTTTCCTAATGTATTCTGCTAGATTGCCATTTCCTCTGACTTATCCGGGATATACTTACACCATTCACCACCTATTAACGCGCATGTCCCTCCTTCTTTGGCTCGGCGCTAATCTAAGGCCATACGATTTTGGAAAGCCGCTGTTGGAATGGCTATCATTTCATCATTCACCCCTTCGAAGGCTTTGGATGTTGCATTGGCTCCTGATTCTCCTAAATTAGCCAGTTCACGTAATTGCCATTCATTCGATGCTATTCCATAGGGTGGTATCATTACCTTGGTTATTCCATTAAGCCATGTCAAATCCCCTTTAAATCGATGACTTCCATAGGCATTCCTTAGAGTCTTTGTTGCCTAATAAAGGCTACGACATATCCTAAGTAAATGGACCCTATCCAGTTGGCTGGTAACCATGGCTATGCTTTATGGCCACAAATAAAATACATGCAATTATAAGACGTCAGCTTATGGTCCCTTCGTGTCATCCATACTCGAGTGGTCTTCCCGTCCGAACCTTCACTTGAGGCCTTATTATGGACCATCGTCCAGTTAACGGCTGCTATCTTGCTCCTTTCAGGGAGATTTTGTATGGCTGGCCACTTAGTCATTTGGGAACACTTGCTGCGTCCCATTTCTGGTTCTTTATTCTCATTACTCACTAGGCATATTATATCTTCAGGATTTCCTATTCCGGGAGTAAAACTTAGGAAGGGTTGCTGACGGTTATTATTATAATTTGGCTGTTGTCATCAAAGGAAGGTTGTCAGTTTATACTCTGCTGACATCCATTCTGTTAGATCCTTTGTTTCTGAAACCTTTGTTAGGTTTGCACTATTTTGCAATATCAACCATTCTACCATTTCTGATTCATTAAAGGGGACGGATATTAGGGGAATACGCCCTTCAGAGTGGACAGGTAGATGGGAACATATCCAACAACTGGGCAGGTTTCTTTCTTGAGCATACTTATGACTCAGCGCCATAAATACGTTTAACTACAGTTCCATTTGCTCGCGTTTCTGTACCCCGGGTATAATCAATAATGCAAAGCAAAACCCTGTCAAGCACAGCACCATCAGTCCCCATAAACCGTACAGTTCCTTATTCAGTCTTCCTTTTCCTCTTCCTCTGGTTCCTTCTTCCCATCCTCCTGGTCGGGTGGCCTTTTGCAATTGGACGCATGGATCCATGTTAGTCTTTCCTTTTCCTTGATTGCAGTATTGGTCGCCAGCAAGACCTGGTATGGTCCTTCAAATCTTGGTTGTAGACTGCTTTTTCTTTTAAAGATTTTGATGTAAACGAATTCTCAGGGCTGCAGATTATGACACTTCCCTTCTGCTGGTTCGACTTGAGCTTCTTTTACCTGCGAATGAAAGCTGTAAATGCACTTGGTTCGTGCAATATAATAATTCAACATATTTTCCTCCATTTTGTGGATGCCCATTTTTTTTGCAGTAAATGTTGCTGTCAAAGGTAGTCGTTGGGGACGTCCCATAACTATCTCATGCGGTGATAGGCCTGTTGTTCTGTGGGTTACAGATCGCATTACGATCGCAGCAGTTCTGTCCATTTTAATCCAGTGTCATTGCATAATTTTGACAGCTTATTTTTAAGCATTCCATTATACCTTTCAACAAGTCCAACTGATTGTCGATGATAACTGCAAAGAAAACGTTGGTAAATCTGTAAAGATTTACACATTTCTTTTACAACAGTTGCCTTGAAATGTGACCCATTATCGCTAGAAAGCTTAGCAAGGATGCCGAAGTGCGGTACGATTTCCTTTAACAAAAATTTAGCAACAGTACTGGCAACGGCCTTTTTACATGGAAAGGCTTCAATCCATCTAGAGAATACATCTACAATAATTAATACATACTTGAATACCGTACACATAGGTAATTCAATAAGATCCATTTGTAAATGTACAAAACGCACCATTGGATTTGGGTGAGAGGCAGATTCTACTTTTTCAGTCTTACCCAGATTCATTGTCTGACAGGTAACACAATTTTCTCAGATTTGTTCTGCAATTGCCGAAATGCTAGGTGCATACCAAGTTGCCAAAATATATTTTGTCATCCCCCCTTTGCCAGCATGTGTGAATATATGAACCCATCGGGCAATCCATGGAAGTAATGACTTGGACGCCACTACGTGGCCGTCATGGTAAAACCCATATTCCTTCTGGATTTTTGTAACATTGATCCTTCGTCCAGGTCAACACTTCCTCCGTATTGGCCTGTGTCTGAAAGGTCAGCACATCATTAATAGTGTGTGGCGGATCTGAGCAATTATTTTTCCTCAGTGGAAATAGTGACACCTGCATACCCCCTTTTGAAAAAGCTGCTGACTAAGCTGCATTATCAGCTCTAGCGTTTCCACGTGCTAGCTCATTCGACTGGCCTGTATGTGCTTGGCATTTGATGATGGCAAGGTCTCAGGGGCATTGAATGCGCGCAGAAGATTTTCTATTTGTTCTGCATTCTTGATGGTGGTTCCTGAAGATGTCAGGTACCCGCGAATTTTCCAAATTTGTCCATAGTCATGTGTTACCGCTAAAGCATATCTGGAGTTGGTGTAGATATTAACTGTTTGTCCTTTAGCAAGAATACAAGCTCGAGTTAACGCAAACACTTCGGCTTGTTGCGCTGAAAAGGAGTCTGGAAGAGAAGCTGTTTCGACAACATTAAACTGGGTTACAATTGCATAAGCCGCTACAGGTTGGCCCCTATCAATTCGGAAGGCTGATCCGTCAACATATTGCACTAGATCAGGGTTACACTTTAGTACATCCGTTAAATTAATAGGTGGTTTAGTCACTAATTCGTTTATTATTAAACATGAATGGGGTTCGCCGTCTCCTTTCGTGGGGAGTAGAGTGTCTGGACTTAGGTTGTACATCTTTTAATGATAAGGTTCGGATTTGACAACAGTTCAGCTTCATATGTAGTGGTTCTTGCAGAAGTTAGGTGTTGGGTGGCACATTTAGTAAGTAAAATCTCGACAGATTATGGCATATACAAAATGGTTTGATTAATTAGAGTTATTGTCTGAGCCTGTTGTACAGCGTAATAAGCTGCTGACAATAAAGCAAGACATCCTATGTAAAATCTGTACTCAATAACACAAAACCCACACGAGGCACATTCGACGGACAAGGTCACTCTATGACCTGAACCTTTATTCACAGGACCAAGTAGTGCTGACCCTGCTTGGGAGATCCCTTTATATACCTGGAGGACGAGGTAAGGAGTGTTTCCCACAAGTACACATCCTGCGGTCAAGTGTGCACTTCTTAAATATATACAGTATTGCAGTGGTGTTACATTGAGGTTATATACATGACATAGCCTCGCCCCCCTCCCCCCCCCGCCCAAAGTCTTATTGGGATCATAGGTTAATCTTTCAGATGTTCTACGCTCCCTCGTGAAGCGCTGTAGTTGTCGCTCTGCTTGTTAAACCTTGGCGTGAGTGTCTGTCACCTGTGGCGATTCCGGCCTGTCCGGGCTGACCGCAGGGACGTGCATGCTGCTGAATGATCTTGTTGCTCGTTCACTGGCGGTAGTTTGAGCTCCATCTCATGATCTTCCTCAGGTTCTCAGTCTCCATGCTAAACTTTTATTTTACTTGGTCCCGATGCTTACGGCATATTTACCCATTGTGATGTTTAACCACGATGACCCTATTCCCCGCAATTTTCTATTACAGTACCCTCAAGCCATTCGGGCCCCAAGACGTGATTGAGGACAAATACGGGACATTTATTTCTATACATCTCCCCCTTGAATTTCGGTCATAGTACTCGTTTTGTGACTGGCGCTTGCCCTCAACTATGTTGGTCAAGACTTGGTGAATGAGGGACAACCGCTTTTTGATTGCTCGTTTCAAAAGTAGCTCCATGAGCGAGTGTGGTCTGGACCTATAGGCCAGCAAGAGACGCATTAGGAGGCATTGAAGGGAGGGTCATTGAATCCTGATCATGCCCTGTTTAATGATTTGGACCGCACGTTCCGCCTGGCCATTGGAGGCCGGCTTGAATGGTGCATCCTGATATGGTTGATGCCATTGCCTGACATGAACTCCCGGAATTCGTAGCTTATGAAGCATGGGCCTTTATCGCTAACAAGGATGTCCGGCAAGCCGTGGTTAGCAAAGACCGCACGTAGACTCTCCACAGTGGTGGATGTCGTGCACGAATTCAAAATGATGCATTCGATCCATTTCGACTACCCATCTACCACAATGAGAAATATTTTTCCCATGAACTGGCCTGCGTAGTCTACATGAATACATGACCATGGCCTGGTAGTCTAGGGCCACGGGCTGAGTGGGGTCTCCCTGGGGGCATTTCCCAGCTGGGCACACGTCGTACACAGTGTTCCAGGACTGACTCAATTCCCGTCTACCAAACATGTGACCGGGCAATGGCCTTAATCAGCACGATGCCTGGGTACTCGCTGTGCAGTTCCCTGTTGAATGCCTCCCTGCCCACTCAGTGGCATGACTACCTGTCTACCCATAGTATTCAGTCGGCTTGGATGGAGAACTCATCAATCCGTCTGTGAAACGATCTGACCTCCTCAGGTAATGCTCCGCGTGTGGGCGCCCAATCCCCAATCAGGACACCTTTCTTCATCTGAGATAGGAGGGGATCTCTGTTTGTCCAGACTTTGATCTGGCTGGCTGTGATGGGGGAACCTGCGCTGTCAAAGGCCTCAATGGCAATGAGCATCTCAGCGTTTTGCTCTGCTGCCCACTCGGTGGTGGCCATTGGAAGCCTGCTAAGCACGTGAGCACGACTTTCAGTGCTGGACCGGTGCCGGATGGAGTAGTCATATGCAGCCAGCGTGAGAGCCCATGGCTGTATGCGGGCTGATGCATTGGCATTGACAGCCTAGCTATCTGACAACAGGGAGGTTAACGGCTTGTGTTCCGTTTCTAATTCGAAGCTCCTGCCAAAAAGGCACTGATGCATAGACACAAGCGAGTGCCTCCTTCTCGACCATCCCATATCCCCGTTCTGCTTGCGAGAGCGACCTGGAGGCATTGGCCACAGGTTATAGTTGGTCCTCAGCATTACCCTGCTGCAACATGCACCAACCCCACAGGACGATGCATCACATGTAAGAACCAATTTCTTACAGGGGTCGTACAGGGTCAACAACTTAGTTGAATAAAGTAGGTTCCGCGCCCGATTGAAAGCCCGTTCCTGACAGTCCCTCCAAAACCAATCGCAATGCTTACACAGGAGCACGTGTAGCGGCTCCAAGAACTTGCTTCAGTTCGGCAGAAAGTTCCCGAAATAATTCAAGAATGCCAGAAAAAAACGCAACTCCGATATGGTGCCAGGCCTGGGCCCTCGTCGAATCGGCTCTGTTTTGGATTCGGTGGGCCGAATCCTATCTGCAGCAACCCTCCTGCCCAGAAACTCAACCTCAGGAGCCAAAAAACACACATTTTGACTTCTTGAGTCGCAGGCCTACCTGGTCCAGTCGGCATAGCACCCCCTCCAGGTTGTGGAGATGTTCCTCGGTGTCTCGACCCATGATGAGGATGTTGTCCTGAAATACGATTGTTCCAGCAATGGATTTCAGCAGTCTTTCCATGTTTCTTTGAAAAATCGCGGCCGCTGTACGAATGCCAAACGGGCAACTGTTGAAAACGAACAATCCCTTGTGTGTGGTGAAGGTGGTCAGCAGTTTAGATTCGTTGGTCAGTCCTTTGGTCATATAGGCTGAAGTGAGGTCCAACTTGGCAAACAGCATGCCGCCTGCCAGCGTGGAGAAAAGATCCTCCGTTCTCTGGAGCGGGTATTGGTCTTGAAGGAACATACGATTGATAGTGGCCTCGCAGTTGCCACAGATCCTGACAGAGCCATACGCTTTTTGGACGGGAACGATGGGGCACGCCTAATCGCTGAATTCAACGGGGGAGATGATGCCTTCTCTCAGCAACCGGTCCAATTCGCTCTCAATTTTCTCCCGCATCACATATGGCACCACGCTCGCTTTGTGGTGCACTGGTCTGGCGTTCGGGGTGATCCGTTTCACTACTTTGAGATATTTCAACGTACAGAAGCCAGATGGAATAGTGACTCAAATTGTTGTAGGATTTGTGGTCACGAACTTCACTCCACAGAGGACATTGTGTGCACATCCCCCACCCCCCCGCCATTTCCAGTTGATCTCAGCTAACCTGCTCTTCCCCAACAGTGCGGGACCATTGCCCTGGACAATCCAGAGCAGCAGTCGGTTCACTGCTCCATTGTGTGTGACCACTGCCTAGCACCGGAATTATTTATTTGGTATACGTCCATAGTTGTGTCTCAATGCGTTCTAGTTTGTGTCTACTGGCTTTGAGTGGCCATAGCTTTCCGAATTGTTGAAGGCTCATGAGTGACTGACTTACCCCCGTGTCCAGCTCCATGCGTACAGGGATGCCATTTAATTAAACCCTTATCCTCATTGGTAGCGTTTTGGTATATGAGCTGTGAATGTTTGCCACATGAATCCACTGAAATTCAGCGTCCAATGATTTGCCCCAAGAGTCATCCTGCCTCACAGACACCTCTTCTGGTACATCCACCTCGTAAATTAGCCTGGTTGCAGGCTTCTTGCACATTCGAGCTAAATGACCACTGAGGTTACAATTTCTGCAGACAAACTGTTGAAACCTGAAAATCCTAGCAGAATGTTTGCCCCCACACCTCCAGCATGAGCCGAGATTCCCATTGTTGTGAACAAAGGAGCTATGACCCGGCATTCCTCGCTGATTGTCCCTTTGACTGCTTTTGAATACCCTGTTAATGGGTGTCAATGGCCCCAACCCGGACATCATTGTCCACTGTGATGGCGTAAATGTCCGTTCAGCCTGCTATTGTCTCTGTTGAAAATCTTATCTGGGGTCTATTGCTGCATAGGATGTGTCGAACTGCCCTTGACTGCCTGCAGGGCTCTGAGTCGCGTTTATGATATTCACTGCCTGATCCCCCGCAGCGCTGGAGGCAGAATTGCACCCCTATATTATTTTGCTTTCCTCCCCCTCTGCCACGAAAATCTGAGCCATCAACGCCTCTGCTTCTAACTTCAAGCCCTTGGTCTCAATTAGCTTTCGCAAAATCCACGCATGACCGATTCCATCAATAAAAAAATCTCTTAACATCTCCCCCCTGCAGGCGTCTGTGAACTTACAGAGGCTGGCCAAACGACGGAGGACCGCAACAAAGTCCGTTATGCTCTGTCCTTCATGACATCCGTGGGTATAGAATCTTTGTCAGGCCATGTGTATACTGCTTGCCGTTTTGAGGTGCTCACCGATTAGTTTATTTAGCGCTTCAAAGGTTTTGTCCACCGGATTTTCGTGTGCGAGTAGGCCCTTCATGAGCGTGTAAGTCTTAGGCCCACAGTTGGTCAGCAGATGTGCATTTCGCTTGCCAGCCGCTGCATCTCCCAGCCACTCTGTCATGACTAAGCTTTGCTGGAGTCTCCCAGTGAAATCGTCCCAGTCCTCACCAACAAAATACCGTTCCTCTGTGCTACCCCTGGCTCCTGGGTCGTTGATTCAAGTTTCTCGTCACCAATGTAATGTTCTTACTCAATGGAACATAACCCACACGAGGCACGTTCTATGGACAAGGTCACTCTATGATCTGAACCGTTATTCACAGGACCAAGAAGAGATGACCTGCGTGGGACCTCCCTTTATATACCTGAATGACCAGGTAAGGAGTGTCCCCAAATGTTCACCCCCTGTGGTCAAGGTGTGCATTGTTGAGTATACACTGTATTGCAGTGGTGTTACATGGAGGCTACATACATGACAGGGACAGTGCGTTCATTGCCCAGTGAGTGGGAACAATGTGTGGGGACAGTGCGTTCATTGCCCAGTGAGTGGAAACAATGTGTGGAAATATTGCGGGCTCCCATTGTCTTGTGAGTGGGCAACAATGTGTGGCAACAGTGCCGGCTCCCAGAGCCCAGTGTTTTTTCTGGAACAATGTGTGGGGACAATGCGGTCATTGTCCAGTGAGTGTGAACAATGTGTGGGGACAGTGAGGGCTCCTATTGCCCAATAAGTGTGAACAATGTGTTGGTTCAGTGCAACCATTTCCCAGTGAGTGTGAACAATGTGTGGGGACAGTGCGGTTATTGCCCAGTGATTGAGAACAATGTGTGGGTGCAGTGCAGTCATTGCCCAGTTAATGTGAGCAATGTGTGGGGACACTGCGGGCTCCCATTATCCAATGATTAATGAGAGATGTGTCGGGACAGTGCAGCTCCTATTTCAGAATATGGACACTCAGTATCTAAACCATTCCCAGGTGGATATTGGGCCACTTCATTAAACAGTTAAAATTAATTTCCAATCACAAGTTAGAGAGTGGACTCTCAGTTTCCCATATGAATGTAAAGATAGCCTATGTCACTTGGGCTGGTGGTAATTTCCCAGTCCGCAGTCAGCAGCAGCAAGAGAAATGGAAACTAAATGAGAACAGGTTCCAAGAATGAATTGTGGGCTGATGCAGGTGGCTCAACCTTGGCTATCAAAGGGACATCAGGGATAGTATTAAAGGCAAGGAAGTGGCATAAAAATTGGCCAGAAATAGCAGTGAACCCGGGGAATGGGATAAATTTACAACTAAGCAGAGGAGGACAAAGGGTTTGATTAGGGCAGGGAAAATAGAGTATGAGAGGAAGCTTGCAGTGAACATTAAGACGGACGGCAAAAGCTTCAATTGATATGTAAAGAGAAAAAGGTTAGTAAAGACAAACATAGGTCCTCTGCAGTCAGAATCAGGCGAAGTCATAACGGGGAACAAAGAAATGGCAGATCAATTCAGCAATTACTTTGGTTCGGTATTGACTAAGGAGGACACAAACAACCTTCCGGATATAAAATGGGTCAGAGGGTCTAGTAAGAAGGAGAACTGAGGGACTTCCTTATTCGTCGGCAAATTCTGTTGGGGAAATTGATGGGTTTGAAGGCCGATAAATCACCAGGGCCTGATGGACTGCATCCCAGAGTACTTATAGATGTGGTCTTGGAAATAGCTGATGCATTGACAGTAATTTGCAAACATTAGATAGGCTCTGTATCAGTTCCTATCGAATGGAGGGTAGTAAATGTAACCCCACTTTTTAAAAAAGGAGGGAGAGAGAAAATATGGAATTATAGACCGGTCAGCCTGACATCGGTAGTGGGTAAAATGATGGAATCAATTATTAAGGATGCCATAGCAGCGCATTTGGAAAGAGGTGACATGATAGGTCCAAGTCAGCATGGATTTGTGAAAGGGAAATCATGCTTGACAAATTTTTTGAGGATTTTTGCAGTAGAGTGGACAAGGGAGAACCAGTTGTTGTGGTGTACTTGGACTTTCAGAAGGCTTTCGACAAGGTCCCACACAAGAGATTAATGTGCAAAGTTAAAGCACATGGGAGTTGGGGTAGTGTGTTGACGTGGATTGAGAACTGGTTGGCAGACATGAAGCAAAGAGTTGGAGTAAACGTGTACTTTTCAGAATGGGAGTCAGTGACTAGTGGGGTACTGCAAGGTTCTTTGCTGGGGCGCCAGCTGTTTACATTGTACATTAATGATTTAGACGAGGGGATTAAATGTAGTATCTGCAAATTTGCAGATGACACTAAGTTGGGTGGCAGTGTGAGCTGCGAGAAGGATGCAATGAGGCTGCAGATTGACTCGGATAGGTTAGGTGAGTGGGCAAATGCATGGCAGATGAAGTATAATGTGCATAAATGTGAGGTTATCCACTTTGGTGGTAAAATCAGAGTGATAGACTATTATCTGTATGGTGACAGATTAGGAAAAGGGGAAGTGCAATGAGACCTGGGTGTCATTTTACATCAGTCATTGAAGGTTGGCATGCAGGTGCAGCAGGCGATTAAGAAAGTAAATGACACGTTAATCTTCATAGTGAGAGGATTTGAGTACAGTTGTACAGGGCCTTGGTGAGGTCACACCTGGAGTATTGTGTACATTTTGGGTCTCCTAATGTGAGGAAGGGCATTCATGCTATTGAGGGAGTGCAGAGAAGTTTCAGCAGACAGATTCACGGGACGCAGAACTGACATATCAAGGAAGACTGGAACAACTGGGCTTGTATTCACTGGATTTCAGAAGAATGAGAGGGGATCTCATAGAAACGTTTAAAATTCTGGCAGGTTTAGACAGGTTAGATGCAGGAAGAATGTTCCCAATTTTGGGGAAGTCCAGAGCCAGGGATCACAGTCTAAGGATAAGGGGTAAGCCATTTATGACCGAGATGAGGAGAAACTTCTTCACCCAGAGAGTGGTGAACCTGTGGAATTCTCGACCACAGAAAGTTGTTGAGCCAATTCACTTAATATATTCAGAAAGGAGTTAGATGTAGTCCTTACTACTAGGGGGGGTCCAGGAGTATGGCGAGAAAGCAGGAATAGGGTACTGAAGTTGCATGTTCAGCCATGAACTCATTGAATGGCGGTGCAGGCTCGAAGGGCCGAATGGCCTACTCCTGCACCTATTTTCTATGTTTCTATGTTTCCTGATACATTCTTACTTTTACTTTGGATAAGATATTAGAGTGCGTGACTATGTATCTGGGAGGGCTGACCATGTCTGACACGGGGACGAAGAGCACAGCATGGAATATAACGTACAATTCATGCTGGCTTTTATTATTTTCAGCATTGAAATAATTTAACAAGGAGACTCAGTGGGTATTTTACCCCATTCTTCAAATCCTCTCTGAATTTACTCTGCGTCCCTACATAAATAAATGGGTTGATGCAAGAACTCAAAAACTGAAGCATAAAACCACTTTCCTCCAGAATAAAATTTGATTGCTTGAAATTGGAACCTGAGAAATAACTAACCTTCGCAATCCGTACATAAAGGAAAGTTATCAGAAACAATAAATATAACAGGATGAAACTGCCCGAGATACAGAAGAGTAAGACGATGGACTTTCTCCGGTTCTCCATTTCTGGGTCGCTCTGATTCTCTTCACTGCTCTGGCCCCGCAGTCTTCTGCGGATCTTAATGGCCACTAGAATGTGTCTGATAGTCAGAGCATTGAGCAGCAAAATCAGAACGAACGGGAGCCATGGAGTTAAAATGCGGCGAATCCAGTCATATGCAGCCCATGCAGGTGAGGTATAAAATGCCGATTTTACCCTGCAGAACCAGGGTATGTTGTTAATTATGTATAAAGGTTCGTATATAAAATACACGATGGTAGTTTGCAAGTAGCTCAGGGCAAAGACAGTTCCTATAACTATCGCCGCTGTATTCTTGGTGCAATATTTTGTTTTCAGCTTCTGGCAAGAAATGGCCACAAATCGATCAAAGGTAAAAGCGATCGTCAACCAGACAGAGCTGTCTATGGATGCATAAATTAAGGCAGAACGGACACGACAGACTGGAGTGATGGACAGGAAACTGTACATGAAATAAATACCAGCAATCCGGTTTAATATCACAGCAGTGATAATGACCAGGAGATCCGCCATCGCCATGGACACCAGGTACCGAGTGATACATCTGGAGAGACCGCACCTTCCTCGGGACAGGATTACAATCACTGCCAGGTTAGCTGTAAGGGAGGTGGAGGGCGACAGAGTGTGAATGTATGTGAGAGCACAACAGGAAACTTATTGGTCCGTCTCGCAGCAAAATCAACCTTTTGACAGGATTGTATGTGAAATTTACAGCTTTGACACGTGATCTTGATTTAATAATCACCCGGATTAAAATTAAGACAAGCCAATGATATCGGAATATAAAATAACACAATGAATCATAATGGAGAACACGAAAGCATCGAACACATCGAAACCAAAACAATTGACAAGACAAATAACATTTCATTAACGCATTACAGAAGATATTTGACAGGGTATCAAGGAGAGGCAATAAAAATAGGCAAAATACATTCAAAACGGATTATGTCCTGTGGGTAACCGAAAATGCCCTACCACCAACTCCTTTCCTTAGCCACCGACACCTTTGCTCTGCCTGGCAACTATCTGAGGTTGACCAGACTGTTTGCATGTTGGTGCCCTATTTGAACCTGCATTGAGTTTCAAACCACATGTCTGCTCCCTCACCAAGACCGTCTATTTCCAGCTCAGTAGCATCGCCCGTCTCCGTCCCTGTCTGAGGTATTCAGCTCTTGAAACTCTTATCCATGCGTTTATTATCTCTAGACGTGACTATTACAATATTCTCTTGGCCGGCTTCCCACTGTCCACCCTCCATAAACTTGAGCTCATTCAAAACTCTGCCGCCCAAATCCTCACTTGCACTAAGACCCTTTCACCCATCACAACTGTGCTCGCTGACCTACATTAGCTCCTGGTCCAGCAACGTCTCAAATTTAAAATGCTCACAGATGTTTGCAAATCTCTCCATAGCTTCCAATCTCTCCAACATCCTTCAGCCCTGCTTCACTACGAGATCTTTGCATCGACCTCCTCCTTTTGGAAGCTCCTCAATTGTTATCTATTTGCCCAAACTTCTGGTGAGGTGATATCTCTTCATGTGGTTAGTTGTAAAAATGTGTTCCATAACGCTCCACTGCAGCATTTTTGCACTTTCAAGGAGCACGTTGTAGCTGTTGACAATATGATTCCCAGTACAGCAACAAAACATAATCGGAAATACATGCACAAAAGCAAAATGTAGCGGATGCTGGAAATCTGAAATAAAAACAGAAAGTGCTGGAATTACTCTGCCGGTCAGGCAGCATCTGTGGAAAGAGAAACATTTAACATGTGAGGTCGATGGACTCTGCTGGGAACAGGATAACGATCGATATGCAAGTGCAGAGACAGGGAAATGCATCGAGAGAAGGAAAGAAAAAAGGGAAGATCAATGAATGGGTAGATGGCACCAGTGTTTAAATGACAAAAAGGATGAAGGTGCAAGATAACAAGGGAAGCTAATGTGACGAGAAAAAAAAACAAAAGCTGGGTCTAGCGGAGGTGTAAATGACCACAGCAGAATGATTACCAACAACTGGTGTCAGAAAAAGTGGTGGATATGTTCTGAAACTGTTGATTTCAATGTTGAGTCCGAAACTTTGTAAATTACCTAAGCGAAAGACGATTTGATGTTCCTAGAATTTCCTTTGAGCTTCATTAGAACAGGGCAGGAGGCCTAGGACAGAGAGATCGCGGTGTGAGTGGGGTGGAGTATCAAAACGACAGACGAGCAGAAGCTCAGTGTCATACGTGCGACTGAATGAAGGTGTTCAGCAAAGCGAACAACCAACCAGCATTTCATCTCCCGAATATAGCTAAGACCACATCATGACCATTGAATACAGTATACTGATTTGCAAGAACTACCAGCAAATATATGGGCACAGTTATACATGCGTGAGAATATCACTCACAGTGAAATAACAACAAGACAATAGGAAATATAATTGCACAGTTATAATAGTGTGATAATACCACGTACAGTGAAATACTAATAACACAATAAGAATTATAGGCACAGTTGTACTAGTGCGATATAACACTCACAATGAATTACGTTTAATTCATCCTTGAATCCGAGGCACTGCTTTAGAAGAAGAAGAATTACCAATAACACAAAAGGAAATATATGCATATGATTATAATTGTGTGATACCACAAACAGAGCAATAACAATAACCCAATATTAAATACAATCAACACGGTTATACTGGTGCGATTATAGCAATTCACAGTGAAGTACCAATCACACAATAGGAAATTTATGTACACAGTTATAAGTATGTGATACCAGTCACAGTGCAGTGACATATAATATTCAATTTCAATCAAACATCACTCGGAGCTAATAAAGTGATACCGTTGAAGATGCGGTTCTCCGGAACACACATTAAAACAAATAAGGAAGAATCAGACACTCAAATTAAGTAGTGATTCCGTTAAGGTAAATAAATGATTCCTTTAAATGGGTTAACATAGACCTTGCAACGTCCGAAATAACCAATTGAATGGTGAGAAGCATTGCGGAAATAAGGTCAGTGATACAGTTAACTATTATTTCCCCTAACTAATAATTAACTGAAGTACTTTACCTGGAACCCCGATAGCTGCAATGACGGGATAGTAAATGGCAAACACCAGACCTTTTGGTACTCCGTGCATTTCTATCAGAAGTTCTGAGCCTGTTCTGCACTACAATCAGAGATTGTCACATTTATACCTGATTATGGGCTCCAGGGATATCACCACATGGCCTGATCTTTTATATTAATTAAACTAATTGAAACAAACAGATTAGTGCAGCCGATGTCAGCATCGTGTTTATATTTTGATGGAAAGGAATGTCTTGAAACAGTTCTGATACGGGAATAAAGTGAAGTATGCACAGATTACAGCTTGACAATTCTTGAAAAATGTAATAAAAATCTCAATATTCTGTTGCCATGGTGAGACTGAAGTGTGTGCACGAGGAATTCGCGGGTTTAAATGCATAAATGCTGATTTAATAGTTTTCAGCAGAACGTGTAACTGACAAGAGAACCTCTGCTCTTGCAGACAAAAAACGCAGCAAGGTTGCTGTCTCTGACATTTTACAGCCCGTGTCCGACGAGCCCGTGTCAAACGACCTTGCTCCAGATACCACATGGTCTGTAAACACACTTTCACCCAGGAGTCTGTGTATTCAGTGTGGACAGGTCCAGTTCAGCATGGTTACACTCAGTGTGGTCGGGTCCAGTTCAGCACGGTTACACTTAGTGTGGACATGTTCAGGTCAGCACGGTTGCACTCAGTGTACACATGTAGAGTTACGCAAGGTTACACTCAGTGTGGACATGTCCAGTTCAGCGTGCTTACTCTCAATGTGGACTGGTGATGTTCAGCATGGTTACACTCTGTATGGACAGGTCCAGTTCAGCACGGTTACTCTCAATGTCGACAGGTCCAGTTCAGCACGGTTACACTCAGTATGGACAGGTCCAGTTCAGCACGGTTACTCTCAGTGTGGAAAGGTCAAGGTCAACACGGTTACACACAGTGTGGACAGGTCCAGTTCAGCACGGTCACACCCAGTGAGTAAAGGTCCAGTTCAACACGGTTACACTCAGTGTGGACAGGTCCAGTCCATCACGGTTACACTCAGTGTGGACAGGTCCAGTCCAGCACGGTTACACTCAGTGTGGACAGGTCCAGGTAAACACGGTTATACTCTGTGTGGCAGGTCCAGGTCAACACGGTTAACTCAGTGTGGACGGGTCCAGTTCAGCACGGTTACACTCAATGAGGGCAGGTCCAGTTCAGCACGGTTAGACTCAGTGAGGACAGGTCCAGTTCAGCACGGTTACACTCAGTGTGGCCAGGTCCAGTTCAGCACGGTTACACTCAGTGAGGACAGGTCCAGTTCAGCACTGTTACACACAGTGTGGGCAGATCCAGTTCAGCAAGGTTACACTCAGTGAGGACAGGTCCAGTTCAGCACGGTTGCACTAATTGTAAACAAGTCCAGTTCAGCGTGGTTACACTCAGTGACAACAGGACCAATTCAACACGGTTACACTCAGTCTAAAAAGGTCCAGTTCAGCACGCTTACACTCAGTGACGACAGGTCCAATTCAGCATGGTTACACTCAGTGTGGACAGGTTTTGTTCTGCACGGTTACACTCAGTGTGGACAGGTTCAGTTCAGCACGGTTACACTCAGTCAGGACAGGTGCAGTTCAGCACAGTTACACAATGTGAGGACAGGTCCAGTTCAGCAAGCTTACATTTAGTGTGGAAAGATCTAGGTCAGCACGGTTACACTCAGTGTGGACAGGTATAGTTCAGCAAGTTTACACTCAGTGTAAACAAGTCCAGTTCAGCACGGTTAGACTCAGTGCATAGAGGTCCAGTTCAGCAAGATTACACTCAGTGTGGACTGGTCCAGTTCAGCACGGTTGCACTGAATGTGGACAGGTCCAGTTCAGCACGTTTACACTCTGTGTGGACGGGTCCAGTTCAGCACGGTTACACAAAGTGTGGGAAGGTCCAGTTCAGCGCGGTTACACTCAGTGTGGAGAGGTCCAGTTCAGCACGGCTACACTCAGTGTGGGAAGGTCCAGTTCAGCGCGCTTACACTCAGCATGGACAGGTCCAGGTCAACACGGTTGCACTCAGCGTGGACAGGTCCAGGTTTCCAAGGTTGCGTTCAGCGTGGTCAGGTCCAGTTCAACACCGTAGAACACAATTTGGGCAGGTCCGTAAAGAAAGGTTGCACTCAGTGTGAACAGGGCCAGTTCAGCTTGGTTGCGTTCAATGTGGTCAGGTCTCGTGCAGCACGGTTATAGTCATTGTGGACAGTTGCAGTTCAGCATGGTTACATTTAGTGTGGGCAAGACCCGTTCAACATGGTTTCGTTCAGTGTTGTCAGATCCCGTTCTGCATGGTTACCTTCAGTCTGGCGAGGTTCAGATGAGCACGGCTATATTTAGTGTCGGGTGGTACATTTTAACACGCTTAATTTCCATGTGGTGACGTTCAGTTCAGCGCCGTTACACACACTGTAGCATGATTAGAGTCAGTGTGGAATGTGTCCACTTTAGCCTGAAACCCGCTGATGTTTCTCCACCTTCACTGCCTGCGTGATCAGTCTGTTTTTCCTGATGTCCATTCTTTGATGAGCCGCAAAATAACACAGTTACACTTTGGGAAGGATTAAACTATCGTCTTCATTCCCCACCACCATCTTCTTTCGCCGGCTCCTGTCTCAATCTGTTTAGAACCTTGGTCTTTTGCCGAATGGATAACTAGTTCAGATGTGGGCACCGCACCTCAGGAACGATATATTGGCCTTCATTGCAGCTGCACCAAGGATTCACCAGAATGTTACCGGGCCTTCGTGGGTTATATTGTGAGGAGAGGTTATCTTGCATATCCTGAACAAAATGGTCTATTTCAATGAGTATGGGAGTTTTAGGGACGATTTGAACGATGAGCTTAAAATGTTAAAATTAATATAGAGATAAATCTTTTCCACTAATAAGCACATAAGAAAAGGAGTAACAGTGGCCATCGTGACCTCTGGCCTGCTCCGCTGCTCAATAAGAGTATGGCTGATCTTTGCCGTTAGGCCCCTCGAGCCTGCTCCAGTTTTATGTTCTATCCCTATATCCTTTCATTCCCATTATGCTCAAAATACTATCGCACTCTGTTTTAAATGTACTAATCGACTGACCATCCTGACCCTCTATTGTACAGAATTGCACAGAGTCACACTCTTCTGAGTGAAGACATTTCTCCTTATATCAGTCCCAAATGGCCACCTTCTTATCCTGTGATTGTGATCCTTAGTTCTCGATAGTCCAGCCAAGGGAAATAACCTCTTAACATCTAGCCTGGCCAGAACTATAAGAATTTTATGCGGTTCAATGAAATCACGTCTTATTCTTCTAAACTGCAGAGAATTTAGGCCCATTGTACCCAATCTCTCTCCATAGGACATCCCTTTAAGGCCAGGAATCAATATTTTGAACCTTCATTGCATCCGTGCGAAAGCAAGCATCTTCTTCCTTAGAAAATGAGAACAAAATTGTACCCAGTCCACCAGGTGTGCTCTCACAAAAGCATTATATAATTGCAACAACACCTCTTTACTCAAGCCGCTTTCAATCAAAGCTAGCATGGCATTTACCTTCCTAATTGCTTGCTGTACCTGCATGTTACCTTTCTGTGATTCCTCTACAAGGACAGCTAAATCCATCTGAATAACAACATTTACTAGTCTCTCACTGTTTAAAAGTATTCCATTTTTCCATTTCTTCTTACAAATATGTATCTATGTATACGCATTACTTTATTAATCTCCTTGCCCATTCAGTTAACCTGTGTATATCATCTGCTTCCCCTTTGCATCGATCTCACAGGTTACGTACCCACTTTTATTTGTATCATCAGTAAACTTGGATATATTACGCTCCATACCCTCATCAACTTAATTGATATTGGTTGTAAATTGCTGAGGCAATTGCGCTGATTATATAGGCACTCCAATAGTAGCTCCATGCCAACCCGAAAATTACCCATTTATTTTTTCTCTGTGTTGTCCATCCTTGAATCAAGCTTCACTCTATGGTCATACATTACATCCAATCCCATGAGTTTTAACCTTGTGTAATAACCTCCGAAGATATTAGAATTAGGAGCAGAAGAAGGCCATACATGAGAATACACCTTGATTTATTTATATCATGGCTGATATTCGACCATAACTCCACTTTCCCGTCCAATCAGACAATCACTTGATTCACTAAGAGTCCAAACATCTATCGAACTGTTTCAGTACGTAAAGAATTCATCAATGTATATATGTACTGGTATGATAATTATCCAGGTGCTGAGGGTTGGTGAGGGTTTTTAATGTCACCCAGCGCTGCGTTTTGCTGGATATCTTTAATCCTTTCTCCAAACGCTTTTTACCTGATTCTAATCGCTGCCTTGTCCGATGGAAATTTGAGACTGTCCATGGCGGTTGAAAGGCCCAGCGTGCAGTGCAATACAGGAAATGTCTAGTCTGAATCAGAGGGGACCAGCGTGCAGGTGCAAGAGAGGCCCGAGACGAATTTCAATGCCATTGACGAAAAATTCGTTGGCGCCCATTTTGATGCAGTAACAGCGTCTGGTCTTTAAATTTAGTGTCTGGTGTTAATTCGTGTCGGCGACCACGACATTCATTATCAGCGCCCCAAGAGTCAAATGGGCCGTTTAATGAAGCATTGCACACTTCGCTTCGGGCGCTAAAGCCGAAAAGCATGGCGTTAACTTAACAGCACTAATGGGAATATGAAGATCCTCATCAGACATACTGGCACCAATCACATCTTAATGGGTATGTTAATTGATGCTGTACTACACCATTCCCAGGATAGCAGCCTCTGGAATGAGACACAGACCAACATGGCAGCTGCAAAAGCAAGACCACGTATCCATCATTTTTCCACGGCCGTCCTGGAGCCGGTGGAGAGATAAGGGACATGATCCACCCCAACACTCGTATGAGGCTAGCACCCAATCTTTTCTGGAGAATGTGGGGGGAAGTGGCCTCCTATGTATCAGCAAGGTGCACCGTACCTCTAACTGCAACACAATGACGGACGAAATTCAACGACCTCACTCGTGTAATGAGGTTAAGCACCTTCTGCATCAAGCTTACCATGGAACTACTTGGACCTCACTGTCTCACAAACTTTACTGTCTGCACGACCAGCCCTTTCATTATGTGTCTGAGAGCATCTTTCTTCCTTGGTGAAGACAGAAGCAAAGGGCTCGTTTACTAACACAGTCATACCCTCTGCCTGCTTGCAAATCAGCCCTACATCTCCTCTTAGCACGATTTTAATGTTTATATGCACACACAAGACATGTGCAACTGTGCGCAGTAATTGGCAGCCCTAAGTACATATGTCAGCCCCTCCACAGCGAAACAGAGATTCAACTATGTGAGAAACTTCTCCAAAACCGATAGCTCACTCACTCAAACCTTCAGATAATGTATGCAGGCGACGCTGGCGCATAATCACTGGAAACCAATGCACAGTAGTGGTGCAGACACAGAGCTCCTGCTACGAAGGTCATCATATGCACGCAGTGGGAGTGGTTGCAGTAGTTGAGCCAAGTGCCCTGGGGACAATGAAAATATGTTCATTAACATTTAATCGTCCATTACACCACTTACCCCTGGCAGCACAATCCTTTCCCAATGTACGTATAACTTTTGTCTGACAACTTTTTGCTGCCGTTCAGCCCACTCCCCTGAGTTAACCACAAATGTAATGCTTTGTGCTTCAAGCTGATGAGCGTGGAACCGCGGAGCCTGTCGGTGAGCTTTCTAGTTAGGGCGAGGGGTGAGATGGGGACGAGGGGAATGATACTCAGTGCCTGTCATGGATGAGCCTGTTGCCTCTGGCAGTGTGGACAGCACGTCGGTGGAGGGGACCATGCTTGAATGGTCTGATTTTGTTGATGCTCCGGGGCACATCGCTTTGCATAAACGCCACGGGCGAACGGAAGCTCCAGTTGTGAGTGTGCACCTGAGTGCTGCTCAACAGGACACAGAGGAGAACCCCAACGTGTAGGTTGTTGCCAGACAATCATTACGGATACACAGCGAGCTTCTGGGTACCTTGGTGCCCGAGAGCTAGGTTGCACTTGCTCTGAGGTTGGAGGACTCCACTAGAAGCATTGGCCTTGCCTCTCGCAGCCCATCGTTCCCATCCTTGGCGCATGCCAACGAATGGTGGACTCGATGAGCGACCGTGGGGACGCAGACCTTATGGCGCATGCCATGGTTGCTGCAGCAGCTACTGCAGTACAGGCCGAAGCAACTCAAGGCTTTCGAGCTGATATGGCTTCAGTGCTTGGTGTCCTCATACTCAATCTGTCATCATGCAAATTCTGATTGATACCATGCAATCGTTAACTGCTGCCATCACCTCTAGGTCCCCAGCAGTCCAACGAGGATCTTACGTGGCTGAAGCAGGCCAGCAATTTGTGCTCGAGCAGATTGCTCTCGATGCTTAGCTCGCTACCTCGGGGCGTGGCGATGTGTCGGTGGAAATGGAAGTTGCTGTCGACTATCAAGGAGACATAACTCGGGTTCCCACAACTATCACTTCACCCAATGCTCCTGCTGCTGTCTGCTCCCCAGCAGTGCGAGTCGACCGCCGACCATGCTGCGGTGCTGCAGGCTCAGAGCTGATCGAAAGCGTCCTACTGGGATATTTGAATTCCCTGTGTCAAAGAAACATAGAAACATATAAATTAGGTGCAGGAGTAGACAATTCGGTCCTTCGAGCCTGCACTAACTTTAAATAAGATCATGACTGATCATTCACGTCAGTACCCCTTTCCAGCTTTCTCTCCATACCTCTTGAATCCTTTAACTGTAAGGGCCAAAACTAAGTCCCTCTTGAATATATCCAACGAACTGGCATCAACAACTCTCTGCAGTCGGGAATTCCACAGGTTAACAACTCTCTGAGTGAAGAAGTTCTCCTCATCTCATTCCTAAATGGCGAACCCCTTATCCTTAGACTGTGTCCTCTGGTTCTGGACTTCCCCACATCGGGAACATATTTGCTGCATCTAACCTGTCCAGTTCCGTCAGAATTGCATATATATCTATGGATCCCCTTTCATTCTTCTAAACACCAGTGATGCCTCACTACTAAGACCCTGTACAACTGCAGTAAGACCTCCATGCTCTTAAAGTCAAAACTACCAGCTGTGAAAGCCAACTTGCCATTTAACTTCTTCAACGGCTGCTGTATCTGCACCTGCATGCCAACTTTCAATGACTGATGTACCATGACACAAAGGTCTCGTTGCACCTCCCCTTTTCCTAAACTGCCGCCATTCACATAATATTCTGCCTTGGTGTATTTGCCCCCAAAGTGGATAACCTCACATTTATCAGCATTATACTGCATCTGCCTTGCTTTTGCCCACTCACCTAACCTGCCCAAGTCAACCTGCAGCCCCTTACCGTCCTCCTTACAGCTCACACCGCAACGCAGTTTAGTGTCATCTGCATACTTGGAGATCGAATACTCAATTCCTTCATCAAATCATTAATGTATATTGTAAGTATCTGGGGTCTGCAGCAATACACTAGTCACTGTCTGCCATTCTGAAAAGGAACCGTTCATCCTAACTCTCTGCTTTCTGTCTGCCAACAAGTCCTCTATCCACGTCAATACATTATCGCTAATAAAATGTGCTATAATTTTGCACAAAATCTCTCGTCTGGGACCTTGTCAAAAACCTTTTAAAATCCAAATACACCACATACACTGGTTCTCCCGTCCCCGCTCTACTAGTTACACCTCAAAAAATTCTAGAAGATTTGTCAAACATGGTTTCCCTTTCATAAATCCATGCTGACTTGGACCGATCCTGTCACTGCTTTCCAATGCGCTGCTATTTCCTCTTTAATAATTGATTCCAACATTTTCCCCACTACTGATGTCAGGCTAACCGGTTTATAATGACCTGTTTTCTCTCTCCCTCCTTTGTTAAAATGTCATGTGCGATTAGCTACACTACAATCCGTAGAAACTGATCCAGACTCGATACACCGCTGGAAAATGATCACCAATGCATCCACTTTTTCTAGAGCCACTTCCTCAAGTACTGTGGGATGCAGACTATTAAGCCCCGGGGCTTTATCGGCCATCAATCCATCAATTTCCCGGACACAATTTCCCAGCGAATAAGGATTTCCTTCAGTTCCTCCTTCTCACTAGACCATCTGTCCCCTAGTATTTCCAGAAGGTTATTTGCGTCTTGTTTTGTGAAGAAAGAACCAAAGTATTTGTTCAACTAGTCTGCTATTTCTTCATTATAAATTCACAGAATCAGACTTCAAGGGACCTACGTTTTTCTTCACCAATCTTTTTCTCTTTACATATCAATAGAAGTTTTTGCATTCCGTTTTTATGTTCCCAGCAAGCTTCCTGTCATACTCTATTTTCCCCCTCTTAATTGAAACTTTTCTCCTCCTCTGCTGATTCTGAACTTCTCCTAGTCCTCATGTTTACTGCATTTTGTGGCCAATTTTTATGACTCTTCCTTGGATTTAACACTATCCTTATATTCCCTTGTTAGCCACGGTTGGACCACCTTCCACGTTTTATTTTTGCTGCAGAAAGGGATGTACATGTGACCTTTAAATGTTTGCCATTGCCTAACTGCCGTCAACGCTTTAATATCATTCATCAGTCAATACTAGCCATGTTTCACCATTTAAATTGTAAAGTGCTTTTCTATTATTCCTGCCAAACTGGACAACATTGCATTTTCCCACATTATCATCCATCTGGCTAATTTTTCCCACTCACTTAGCCGGTCTGAATATCGTTGCAGATTTTTTGTATCCTCAGAATTTGATTTCCAACCATTCGTTGCATGATCAGCAGAATTTGACACATTACATTCGTCCCTTCATCCACGTCATTCATATAGACTATAAATAGTTGATAACCCAGCACCGATCCTTGCGGCACCGCACTCGTCACTCTTTGCCAATGGGAAAATGACGCACTTATCTCGACTCTCTGTTTCCATGTTAAATAATCAATCCTCCATCCATTGTAAAATATTACTCTCAAACCCGAACGTTTTTATCTTCTACAGTAACCTCTTATGTGGCACAATATCGAATGCCTTCTGCAACTCTAAATACTACACATTCACTCGTCCCCCCTTATCCACCTTGCTCGTGATTTCCTCAAAAAACTCCAGCATTGAGACTTTGTCACTCTTCGACTGTCTGTCTCCATCTCGCTCTGTCTCTCTCGCTTTGTCTATTTCTCTCTCTCACTTTACCTCTATCTCGCTGTCTGCCTCTCGCTGCTTCTCTGTTTGCCTCTGTCTCTCAATCGGTTTGTTGCTTTCTCACGGTGCCCAGTTCTCTTTGCAGGTAGATTACTGTTCTGACGGATTAGGCCACCATCACTTTCTAGTTAGTATAGTGGTGAGTGTTCCTGCTTGGTATGTGGGAGGCCCGAATTCAATTCCCTGACAGAAATGAAACATTTTTAAGCTAAGGAATTTTACTTTTGTTTCTTGGTGTAGATTTATATTAACATGTTCAAGAGCAATATACAACAGTATCAAATACAGAAATAGGTGATTGACTCTTCCGAATGTTGCGGTAAGATGTGCCCTTCTGCTGCAGAGAGATGGATGATTGATTTTTGCCTGAGTAACATTTATAGAGTCAGAGACCCAGTAGTCGTGGCCGAGTGGATCAGGTGATGGACGAGAAATCCATTGGGGTTTGCCTGCGCAGATTTGGAATCCTGCAAACTATGGTTACCATAACTAATAGGAGCAGGAATAGACTGTTGAAACACATGATCCTGCTCTGCCATTCGATTTGATCGTGGATTCAGTTCCATTCCCCATATCTCTATATGGGTAGAGCTGCAGAACACCAAAGGGCAAACAAAGTTAGTGGGAGTTGTGCACAGATCTCCAAACAATATAAGTGAATTTGGGGAGGGCATCAAACAGGAAATCAAAACAGGAATGCAACACAGATGCAGCAGTTATCATGGGTGACTTTAATATGCATATAGATTGGGCTAACCAAACTGGAAGCAATACGGTTGAGGAGGCTTTCCTGCAGTGCATTAGGGATGGTTTTTCAGACCAATATGTCGAGGAATCAACTCGGAGGGAGGCCACCTAAGACTGGGTGTTTTGTGCGAGGCCCCTTGGGGAAGAGTGACCATAATATGGTGGAATTTTACATTAGGATGGAGAATGAAACAGTTAATTCAGAGAACATAATCCAGAAGTTAAAGAAGGGTAACTTTGAAGGTATGAGACGTGAATTGGCTAGGATAGATTGGCGAATGATACTTAAGGGGTTGACAGTGGATTGGCAATGGCAGACATTTGGACACCACATGGATGAACTACAGCAATAGCGCATCCATGTTTGGCGCAAAAGTAAAAAAGGGAAGGTGGCTCAACCGTGGCTATCAAAGGGAAATGAGGGTTAGGTTTAAAGCAAATGAAGTGGCATACAAATTGGCCAGAAATCGCAGCGAACCCGGCGACTGGGAGAAATTTAGGACACAGCAGAAGGGGACAAAGGGTTTGATTAGGGCAGGGAAAGTAGAGTGCGAGAGGAAGCTTGCAGGGAACATTTAAACGGACTGAAAAACTTCTATAGATGTGTAAAGAGCAAAAGGTTAGATAAGACAAACGTAGTTTTCCTGCAGTCGGAATCAGGGAAGTCATAACGGGGAACAAAGAAATGGCTGACGAAATGAACAACTACTTTGTTTCGTTATTCATTAAGGAGGACACAAACAAACTTCCTGAGGTAAAAGGGCTCAGAGGGTCCAGTAAGAAGGAGGAGCTGAGGGAAATCCTTATTATTATGGAAATTGCGTTGGAGAAATTGATGGGATTGAAGGCCGATAAATCCCCAGGGCCTGATGGTCTATATCCCAGAGTATTAAGGAGGTGGCCATGGAAATAGCGGATGCATTGACAGTCATTTTCCAACATTCCATGGACTCTGGATCAGTTCCTATGGAATGGAGGGTAGTCAATGTAACCCTACTTTTTAAAAATGGAGGGAGAGAGAAAACAGTGCATTATAGACCGGTCAACCTAACATCGGTAGTGGATAAAATGATGCAATCAATTATTAAGGATATCATAGCAGCGCATTTGCAAAGAAGTGACATGAATGGTCCAAGTCAGCATGGATTTATGAAAGGGAAATCATGCTTGACAAATCTTCTGGAATTTTTTGCGGATGTTTCCAGTAGAGTTGGACAAGGGAGAACCAGTTGAGGTGGTGCATTGGAACTTTCAGAAGGTTTTCGACAATGTCACACACAAGAGATTAATGAGCAAAGTTAAAGCACATGGGATTGGGGGTAGTGTGCTGAAGTAGATGGAGAACTGGTTGGCAGACAGGAAGCAAAGTGTAGGAGAAAATGGTTACTTTTCAGAATGGCAGCATTGACGAATGGGGAACCAAAAGGTTCTGTAATGGGGCCACAGCGTTTACGATGTACATTAATGATTAAGACGAGGGGATTAAATGTAATACCTCTAAATTTGCGGATAAAACTAAGTTGGGAGGCAGTGTGAGCTGCGAGGAGGATGCTATGAGGCTGCAGAGTGATAGGTTTGGTGATTGGGCAAATGCATGGCAGATGAAGTATAAGGTGGACAAATGTGAGGTTATCCACTTTGGTGGTAAAAACCGAGAGACATTGTGTATCTGAATGGTGACAGATTAGGAAAAGGGGAGGTGCAACGAGACCTGGGTGTCATGGTACATCAGTTATTGAAAATTGGTATGCAAGTACAGCAGGTGGTTAAGAAAGCAAATGGCATGCCGGCCTTCCTAGCGAGGGGATTTGAGTACAGGGGCAGGGAGGTGTTACTACAGTTGTACAGGGCCTTGGTGATGCCACACCTTGTCTATTGTGTACAGTTTTGGTCTCCTAACTTGAGGAAGGACATTCTTGCTATAGAGGGAGTGCAGCAAATGTTCACCAGACTGATTCCTCGGATGGCGGGACTGACATATCAAGGAAGACTGGATGAACTGCGCTTGTATTCTCTGAAGTTCAAAAGAATCAGAGGGGATCTTGGAGATACGTTTAAAATTCTGACGGGTTTAGACAGGTTAGATGCAGGAAGAATGTTCCCAATGTTGGGGAAGTCCAGAACCATGGGCCACAGTCTAAGGTTAAGGGGTAAGCCATTTAGGACCGAGATGAGGAGAAACTTATTCACCCAGAGAGTGGTGAACCTGTGGAATTCTCTACCACAGAAAGTTGTTGAGTCCAATTCACTAAATAGATTCGAAAAGGTGTTAGATGTAGACCTTACTAGTAGGAGGATCAAGGGGTATGGCGAGAAAGCAGGATTGGGGTGCTGAAGTTGAATGTTCAGCAATGAACTCATTGAATGGCGAGGCAGGCTCGAAGGGCCTTTTAAATTGTAATGTGGATAATTGTGAGGTTATCCACTTTGGTGGTGAAAACACAGAGACAGACTATTTTCTGAATGGTGACAGATTAGGTTGGCATGCAGGTACAGCAGGCGGTTAAGAAAGCAAATGGCATGTTGGCTTTCCTAGCGAGGGGATTTGAGTACAGGGGCAGGGAGGTGTTGCTGCAGTTGTACATGGCCTTGGTGAGTCCACACCTGGAGAATTGTGTGCAGTTTTGGTCTCCTAACTTGAGGAAGGACATTCTTGATATTGAGGGAGTGCAGTGAAGTTTCACCAGACTGATTCCCGGGATGGCGGGACTTACATATCAAGAAAGACTTGATCAACTGCGCTTGAATTCACTAGAGTTCAGAAGAATAAGAGATGATCTCATAGAAACGTTTAAAATTCTGACGGGTTTAGACAGGTTAGTTGCAGGAAGAATGTTCCCAATGTTTGGGAAGTCCAGAATCAGGGTTCACAGTCTGAGGATAAGGGGTAAGCTATTTGGGACCGAGATGAGGAGAAACATATTCACCCAGAGAGTGGTAAACCTGTGGAATTCTCTACCACAGAAAGTTGTTGAGGCCATTTCACTAAATATATTCAAAAAGGAGTAAGATGTTGTCCTTACTACTCGGGGGATCAAGAGGTATGGCGTGAAAGCAGGAATGGGGTACTGAAGTTGCATGTTCAGCTATGAGCTCATTGAATGGCGGTGCAGGCTCGAAGGGCCTAATAGCCTACTCCTGCACCTATTTTCTCTGTCTCTGTGTTTCTACAATTGGTATGATAATGAATACGCAATTTAAAACCAAACAATATAATTTCTACATTGAGGATGAAAACCAATACGCAGGTTAAAAGTGTAACATATAATTGTTAAAGTGGGTATGATAAATATCACACAGGGTAAAACGCTTACATTTAATTGTTACATTGGATATGGTAACCAATACACAGTGTAAAATTGTTACATTATATATAACATTGATTATAAATCTAAAATATTCTGGAAAGGTTTTGCATGTAATGTTTTATTTGCGTATATATATTACACAAGGTAAAACTTCAATATTCCATTGTTAAGTTGGGTATGATAACGAATACACAGGTTAAAACTCTTACATGCAATTGCGGATGAAAACGAATGTACAGAGTAATACTGTTACGTTGAATTGTTGAATCGGGGATGATAACTAACACACAGAGTTAAACTGTTACGTTGAATTGTAAAATTTCGCATGATAACTAATACACCGAGTAAAACTGTCAGAGTAAACTTTTAAATTGGGTATGATAACCCATACATAGAGTAACATTTTTGCATTTAATTTTTGAATTAGGTATGATAACTAATACACAGTGTAAAACTGTAACATGTAAATGTTAACTTGTTATGATCACAATAAAATCGGGGCAAACTGGCATTTAATAGCTAAATTGGATATGATATCCAACGCACAGGGTAAAAATTACACTTAATTGTGAAATTGTTGATAATAACGAATGTACTGGGTAAGAATGTTGCAGCTAATTGTTAACTTCGGTATGTATGCAATACAGGGTAAAATTTATATTTCAATCACAAATTGGGTATGATTCCCAATACTCTCGTAAAACTGTTGCATTTTATATTTTAATTGTGTAAGATAACTAATAAACAGTGTTAACATGTTATATTTAATTGTAAATTGGATATAACTAATACACATGTACAACTTTTACATTTAATTGTAAAATTCTGTATTATAACTATCATCAACATCATAGGCAGTATTTCGTTGTCAAGAATTACTTACCTTCACACTAGAAATGAGTACTCTTGTGAATGGAGAGTCTAATGCGGTACCTACCATCTCGAACAAGCAATACACCCAATACGCAGGATAAAACTGTTAGCTTTAATTGTAGATATGGCTACGATAACCAATAGACAAGGTACATCTGTTACATTTAATTGTTAAATTGTGTGTAATAACCAATACCCAGTGTAAATCCGTTACATTTAACTCTTAAACTGAGTATGGTATGTAATGAAAAGCGTAAAACTATTACATTTAATTATTAAATAGATTATCACTAATAAACAGGATAAGACTGTTACATGTAATTGTTAAATTCGATACGATAATCAATTTCAAACTGTTACATTTAAGTGTTAAATGAGTGCGATGTCAAATCCAATGGGTAAGATGTTACATTTAATTTTTCAATTAATTATAAATAATGCAAATGGTGAAACCTTTATATTCATTTGTTAACGGGGAACAAAGAAATGGCAGACCAATTGAACAAGTACTTTGGTTCGGTATTCACTAAGGAGGACACCAACAACCTTCCGGATATAAAAGGGGTCAGAGGGTCGAGTAAGGATGAGGAACTGAGGAATTATTAGTCGGGAAATTGTGTTGGGGAAATTGATGGGATTGAAGGCCGATAAATCCCCAGGGCCTGATGGACTGCATCCCCGAGTACTTAGGAGGTGGCCTTGGAAATAGCGAAGGCATTAACAGTCATTTTCCAACATTCCATTGACACTGGATCAGTTCCTATCGAGTGGAGGTTAGCCAATGAAACCCCACTTTTTAAAAAAGGAGGGAGAGAGAAAACAGGGAATTATGGACCGGTCAGCCTGACCTCAGTAGTGGGTAAAATGATGGAATCAATTATTAAGGATATCATAGCAGTGAATTTGGAAAATGGCGACATGATAGGTCCAAGTCAGCATGGATTTGTGAAACGGAAATCATGCTTGACAAAACTTCTGGAATTTTTTGAGGATGTTTCCAGTAAAGTGAACAAGGGAGAACCAGTTGATGTGGTATATTTGGACTTTCAGAAGGCTTTCGACAAGGTCCCACACAAGATATTTATGTTCAAAGTTAAAGCACATGGGATTGGGGGTAGTATGCTGACTTGTATTGAGAACAGGTTGTCAGACAGGAAGCAAAGATAGGAGTAAATGGGTACTTTTCGGAATGGCAGGCAGTTACTAGTGGGGTACCGCAAGGTCCTGTGCTGGGGCCCCAGCTGTTTACATTGTACATTAATGATTTAGACGAGGGGATTAAATGTAGTATCTCCAAATTTGCGGATGACACTAAGTTGGGTGGCAATGTGAGCTGCGAGGAGGATGCTATGAGGCTGCAGAGTGACTTGGATTGGTTAGTTGAGTGGGCAAATGCATGGCAGATGAAGTATAATGTGTATAAATGTGAGGTTATCCACTTTGATGGTAAAAACAGAGAGACAGACTATTATCTGAATGGTGACATATTAGGAAAATGGGAGGTGCAACGAGGCCTGGGTGTCATGTAACATCAGTCATTGAAGGTTGGCATGCAGGTAAAGCAGGCGATTAAGAAAGCAAATGGCATGTTGGCCTTCATAGCGAGGGGATTTGAGTACAGAGGCAGGGAGGTGTTGCTACAGTTGTACAGGGCCTTGGAGTATTGTGTACAGTTTTGGTCCCCTAACTTGAGGAAAGACAGTCTTGCTATTGAGGGAGTGCAGCGAATATTCACCAGGCTGATTCCCGGGATGGTGAGACTGGCCTATCAAGAAAGACTGGATCAACTGGGCTTGTATTCACTGGAGTTCAGAAGAATGAGAGACGACCTCATAGAAACGTTTAGAATTCTGACGGGTTTAGACTGGTTTGATGCAGGAAGAATGGTCCCAATGTTGGGGAAGTCCAGAACCAGGGGTCATAGTCTAAGGATAAGGGGTAAGCCATTTAGGACCGAGATGAGGAGAAACGTCTTCACCCAGAGAGTGGTGAACCTGTGGAATTTTCTACCACAGAAAGTAGTTGAGGACAATTCACTAAATATATTCAAAAGAGAGTTTGATGAAGTCCTTACTACTCGGGGGATCAAGGGGTATAGCGAGAAACAGGAAGCGGGTACTGAAGTTGCATGTTCAGCCATGAACTCATTGAATGGCGATGCAGGCTAGAAGGGCTGAATGGCCTATTCCTGCACCTATTTTCTATCTTTCTATGTTTCTAAATTGAGTATGATAACTAATATACAGGTTAAAACTGTTGCAGATAATTGTTAAATTGGGTATGCTAATAAAGATACAGTGGGAAACGGTTACATTTATTTGCGAAATTGGATATGATAACCAATACACAGTGTAAAACTGAAACATTTAAATCATAAAGCTCTTTTTATAACCAATATGCAGGGCAAAACTTACATATAATTATTAATTTGGGTACAATAACTAACACACAATCTAAAACTGTGAAACATAATTGTTAAATTGGGTACGATATCGAATATACAGGGTAAAACCTCTACATTGCATTAATAAATTGGATATGATAACCAATAAACGAGTAAAACTGATACATTTAATTGTTAAATGCGTGAATGAATGTATGTGTGCAGAGGATAAAACTAATATTTAATTGTGAAATTTGGTATGGTAACCATTACACAGGGAACAACTGTTACATTTATTTGATATATTGGGAATGATAAGAAATACATGTTAAAAATGTTATACGTCATTTTTAAATTGGTAATGATATCCAATACGCATGCTATACTGTTACATTTAATTGTGAAGTTGGGTTTTGTTGTGTATCTGTGAAACATGCACTCCCATATTCTGCCAGCAGGGAGTGCTTTCCTAGAATTCCGAATGAATCCTAGTATCCCTTCGGAGCACTGTATATAAACTGGCCCCTAAAGCCTGTTTCTCACTCTGTAGTGTCTTAATAAAGAATGAGGTCACAATTACTTTAACCTCCCTGTGTGCAGTCTCATCTGTGTTAGGAACACAATAACCGGTGACGAATATACGAATCCAATGCAAAGAAGCATCAAACTGGGCATCCTGAAGAAGTTCTCGGAGGGTGAGGACTGAGAAGCCGATGTCGAACGGCTCGACCAGTTCTTTGTAGCTAACAAGCTGACGGTGAAGGAAGCGCTGCAAATAGGAGAGCGGCACTCCTCATAGTCTGGGGGCACCGACCTACAGCCTCATGAAGAAGCTAAGACTCATGTGAAACACACAGATACGTCATATGAGGAGCTGTGTATACTCGTTTGGGAGCATCTTATCCCGAGGGAGAGCGTGCTGATGGCGAGGTATCGGTTCTACACATGCCAGCGATCTGAAGGTCAGGAAGTGGCGAGCTACGTCACCGAGCTAAGGCGACTTGTAGGACAATGTGAGTTTGATAGCTACCTGGAGCAAATGCTCAGAGACTTTTTTGTACTGGGCATTGGCCACGAGACCATCCTATGAAAACGTTTGACTGTAGAGACACCGAACCTCAGTAAGGACATTGCGATTGCACAGGCGTTTATGTCCACCAGTGATAACAGCAAACACATCTCTCAGCACACAAGTGGTAGCAAGGTTCATAAATTAATTGGAACTGTGTTTGCGAGCAGAAATGTACAGGGCAGAAACCACGAGTCTGCAACTCCCAGCAGGCCTCAGGTGACCTAGGTGACTCAGGTCCGCAACAAAGGAAGAATGCAAGGCAATTCACACCTTGTTGGCGTTGTGAAGGCTTCCATTCAGCCTATTCATGCCGCTTCAAAGGGTATGTTTGCAAGAGCTGAGGAACGAGCTGCAAGCTCTGCAAAACCAGCTAACCACCACGTGGCAGAGGAAGATCGGTCCATGTTGGATCAAAGCAATTTCGAGCCTCAGAGAAAGGAGGCAGATGCTGAAGTACATGGCGTGCACACATTTTCGATGAAATGTCCAGCTATAATGCTAAAATTAAAATTGAATGGCTTACCCGTAGCCATGGACCTGGACACTTACGCTAGCCAATCCATCATGAGTAAAAATATGTTTCAACGACTGTGGTGCATCAAGGCACTTAGACCAGCCCTGAGCCACATCCACACGAAACGGAGAACGTATCAAAGAGCATTTCACTGTCCTGGGCAGCGCCATGGTCAAGATCACCTACGAAGGCACGGTACACGAACTGCCTCATTGGATTGTCCCGGGCGATGGCCCCACACTGCTTGGATGGAGCTGGTTGGGCAAAATATGCTAGAACTGGGATGACATCCGAGTGCTATCCAATATCGATGAGGCCGCATGTCCACAGGTTCTGAACAAATTTGCTTCCCTTTTTGAGCAAGGCATTGGAATCTTTTGGGGGGCGAAGGTACAGATTCACTTGGCCCCGAGGCCCGTCCCATTCACCACAAGGTTCGAGCGGTACCTCACATGATCAGGGAGAGAGCGGCAATCGAGATGGACAGGCTGCAATGCAAGGGCATCATTCCCACAGTGGAATTCAGCGAGTTGCCAGTCCGATTGTTCCAGTAATCAAAAGTGATGACACGGTCAGGATTTGCGGCAATTATAAAGCAACTATTATTCGTTTTGTGCTACAGGACTATTACCCGCTACCTAAAGTAGATAACCTATTGGACGCTGACAGGAGGCAAAACGTTCACCAAGCTCAATCTGATTTCGGCCTACATGATGCAGGAGCTGGAGGATTCTTCAAAGGGCCTCACCTGCATCAATACGGAAACGGACTTTTCATCAACAAAAGATGCCCGTTTGGAATTCGGTCGGCTGCAGCGATCTTCCAGAGAAACATGGAGAGCCTTCTCAAGTCGGTACCACGCATGATGGTTTTTCAGGACGACATATTGGTCACGGGTTGGGACACCGTCGAGCACCTGCAAAACCTGGAGGAGATCCTCCAGCGCCTGGATCGCTTAGGGCTGCGGCTGATGAGGTGGACATGCATCTTCATGGCAACAGAAGTGGAGTTTTTGGTGATAAATTTCGTGGCAGACGACAACGGGCCACATACGCCATGACAGACGCTATCAGGAACGCGCCTAGGCCACAGAACGTCAAGGAGGTGCGGTTGTTCCTGGGACTCTTCAACTATTTTGGTAACTTTCTACCGGGGTTAAGCACCCTCTTAGAGCCCCTACATATGTATTGCGCAAAGGTCGGAACTAGTTATGGGGCTAAAGACCTAAATAATTGCTTTTGAGAAAGCCAGAAACTTTTTACGCTCCAACAAGCTGCTTGTATTGTATAGAAGCATAGAAAATAGGTGCAGGAGTAGGCCATTCGGCCCTTCTAGCCTGCACCGCCATTCAATGAGTTCATGGCTGAACATGCAACTTTAGTACCCCATTCCTGCTTTCTCACCATACCCCTTGATTCCCCTAGTAGTAAGGACTTCATCTAACTCCTTTTGGAATATATTTAGTGAATTGGCCTCAACAACTTTCTGTGGTAGAGAATTCCACAGGTTCACCACTCTCTGGGTGAAGACGTTTCTCCTCAACTCGGTCCTAAATGGCTTACCCCTTATCCTTAGACTGTGTCCCCTGGTTCTGGACTTCCCCAACATTGGGAACATTCTTCCTGCATCTAACCTGTCTAACCCCGTCAGAATTTTAAACGTTTCTATGAGGTCCCCTCTCATTCTTCTGAAGTCCAGTGAATACAAGCCCAGTTGATCCAGTCTTTCTTGATAGGTCAGTCCCGCCACCCCGGGAATCAGTCTGGTGAACCTTCGCTGCACTCCCTCAATAGCAAGAATGTACTTCCTCAGGTTAGGAGACCAAAACTGTACACAATATTCCAGGTGTGGCCTCACCAAGGCCCTGTACAATTGTAGCAACACCTCCCTGCCCTTGTACTCAAATCCCCTCGCTATGAAGGCCAACATGCCATTTGCTTTCTTAACCGCCTGCTGACCCTGCATGCCAACCTTCAATGACTGATGTACCATGACACACAGGTCTCTTTGCACCTCCCATTTTCCTAATCTGTCACCATTCAGATAATAGTCTGTCTCTCTGTTTTTACCACCAAAGTGGATAACCTCACATTTATCCACATTATACTTCATCTGCCATGCATTTGCCCACTCACCTAACCTATCCAAGTCGCTCTGCAGCCTCATAGCTTCCTCCTTGCAGCTCAGACTGCCACCCAACTTAGTGTCATCCGCAAATTTGGAGATACTACGTTTAATCCCCTTGTCTAAATCATTAATGTACAGTGTAAACAGCTGGGGCCCCAGCACAGAACCTTGCGGTAACCCACTAGTCACTGCCTGCCATTCTGAAAATTCCCCATTTACTCCTACTCTTTGCTTCCTGTCTGACAACCAGTTCTCAATCCATGTCAGCACACTACCCCCAATCCCATGTGCTTTAACTTTGCACATTAATCTCTTGTGTGGGACCTTGTCGAAAGCCTTCTGAAAGTCCAAATATACCACATCAACTGGTTCTCCCTTGTCCACTCTACTGGAAACATCCTCAAAAAATTCCAGAAGATTTGTCAAGCATGATTTCCCTTTCACAAATCCATGCTGACTGGGACCTATCATATTACCTCTTTCCAAATGCATGCTATGACATCCTTAATAATTGATTCCATCATTTTACCCACTACCGATGTCAGGCTGACCGGTCTGTAATTCCCTGTTTTCTCTCTCCCTCCTTTTTTAAAAAGTGGGGTTACATTGGCTACCCTCCACTCCATAGGAACTGATCCAGAGTCAATGGAATGTTGGAAAATGACTGTCAATGCATCCACTATTTCCAAGCCCAACTCCTTAAGTACTCTGGGATGCAGTCCATCAGGCCCTGGGGATTTATCAGCCTTCAATCCCCTCAATTTCCCCAACACAATTTCCCGACTAATAAGGATTTCCCTCAGTTCCTCCTCCTTACTAGACCCCCCGACCACTTTTATATGGGGAAGGTTTTTTGTGTCCTCCTCAATGAATATAAAGCGTGTAAAAAAATTGTGATAGCATGTGACGCGTCGTCGTACGGAATCGGGTGTGTATTACAACCAGCTAACGTTGCAGGGAAATTGCCTATACTTCCAGGAGCTTGTCTAGGGCCGAGAGGGCAAACAGCACGGTTGAGAAAGAGTAATTAGCGTGTGTGTTCAGGGACAAGAAAATGAGTGCGTACCTGTGTGGCCACAAATTTTAGCTAGAAACCGATCACAAGCCCCTCACATCCCTGTTCGCTGAAAACAAGGGGGTAAATACTAATAGAAGCATAGAAACATAGAAAATAGGTGCAGGAGTACGCCATTCGGCCCTTCGAGCCTGCACCGCCATTCAATGTCTTCATGGCTGGACATGCAACTTCAGTACCCCATTCCTGCTTTCTCGCCAGACCCCTTGATCCCCCTAGTATTAAGGACTACATCTAACTCCTTTTTTAATATATTTAGTGAATTGGCCTCAACAACTTTCTGTGGTAGAGAATTCCACAAGTTCACCACGCTCTGGGTGCAGAAGGTCCTCCTCAACTCGGTCCTAAATGGCTTACCCCTTATCCTTAGACTGTGACCCATGGTTCTGGAGTTCCCCAACATTGGTAAAATTCTTCCTGCATCTAACCTGTCTAAACCTGTCAGAATTTAAAACGTTTTTATGAGATCCCCTCTCATTCTTCTAAACTCCACTGGGGCAGAACTTGGGCTGGGCGATGAGCTAGGAATTTGGGATTCCGATGGGAAGCAACTTGGGCTGAGGAATGCAAAGGAACTTAGGTTGTGGGATGGGGCAGGAACCTGGCCGTGGATGGTGCAGGAACTTTGTCCAGGGGATTGGCATGATCTTGGAATGGGGATGGGCAGGTTCATGTAATGGGGGATCGGGAACTGGCAGGAACTTCGGCTGAGGGATGTGGCACGAAATTCGGCTGTGGGACGGGGCAGGAAATTGGGCTGGGTGATGGGGGACGAACTGAAGCTGGGGGATAAGCAGTAGCTTGTGCTTGGGCATGGGTAGGGACCTGGGCTACGAGATTGGGCTGTATCTTGAACGAGGTGATGGGCAACAATTGACTGGAGTTTGACAGGGACTTGCGCAGACAGATCGGCAGAAGTTGGGCTGATAAATGGGGCAGGAGCTGATGCTTGCTGATGCGCCAGGAAATTAGCCCAGTATGGGCAGGATCTTGTGCTGAGGGATGGGGCAAGAACTTGGATTCGGTAATGAGGCAGGGACATGTGTTGCGAAATAGGCAGTAACTTGGGTTGGTGGATGGGGCAGGAGGTTTTGCTTGTGGATTGCCCAGCCCAAAATCCTGCGTCAACCGCCAAGACAATTTCTTGCAACATCCCAGCTAAAATTCCTGCCAATCCCCTAGCACACATGCCTGTCGATATGGTTAACCCAAGTCCCCTCCCAATTCACCAGTCTAAGTTCCTGCCGCATCAACCAGACCAAGTTCCCGCCCATTCACCAGTACAAGTTCCCGCCCATTCACCAGTCCAAGTTCCTGCCCCTTCCACCAATCCAAGTTAACGCCCCATCCAAAAGTCCAAGTTCCCGCCCCATCCACCAGTCCAAGTTCCTGCACCATCCACGAGTCCAAGTTCCACGCCATCCAGCAGTCCAAGTTGCCCCACATCCACCAGTCCAAGTTCCTGCCCCATCGACCAGTCCAAGTTCCCGACCGATCCTCCAGTCCAAGTTCCTGCCCCATCCACCAGTCCAAAGTTCCAGCCCCATCCACCAGTCCAAGTCCTCGCCCCATACACCAGTCCAAGTTTCTGCCTCATCTATCAATCCAAGTTTAAGCCACATCCACCAGTTCAAGTTCACCCCCATCCACCAGTCCAAGTTCCTGCCTCATCCACCAGTCCAAGTTTCTGCCCAATCCATCAGTCCAATTTCCCGCCCATACCGCCAGTCCAAGTTCCCGCCCATACCGCCAGTCCAAGTTCCCGCCCCATCCACCAGTCCAAGTTTCTGCCCCATCCACCAATCCATGTTTCTGCCCCATCCACCAATCCTAGTTTCCGCCCCATTTACCTGTCCAAGATTCCGCCCCATCCACCTGTCCAAGTTTCTGCCCCATCCACCTCTCCAAGTTCACGCCCCTTCCACCAGTCCAAGTTCCCGCCCCATCCACCAGTCCAAGTTACCGCCCCATCAAACAGTCCAAGATCACGCCCCATTCACCAGTCCAAGTTATCGCCCCATCCACCAGTCCATGTTCCCGCCCCATCCACCAGTCCAAGTTATCGCCCCATCCACCAGTCCAAGTTCCCACCCCATTCACCAGACCAAGTTCCTGCCCCTTCCACCAATCCAAGTTAACGCCCCATCCAAAAGTCCAAGTTCCCGCCCCATCCACCAGTCCAAGTTCCCACACCATCCACGAGTCCAAGTTCCACGCCATCCACCAGTCCAAGTTCCCCCACATCCACCAGTCCAAGTTCCTGCCCCATCGACCAGTCCAAGTTCCCGACCGATCCTCCAGTCCAAGTTCCTGCCCCATCCACCAGTCCAAGTTACAGCCCCATCCACCAGTCCAAGTTCCTGCCTCATCCACCAGTCCAAGTTTCTGCCCAATCCATCAGTCCAATTTCCCGCCCATACCGCCAGTCCAAGTTCCCGCCCATACCGCCAGTCCAAGTTCCCGCCCCATCCACCAGTCCAAGTTTCTGCCCCATCCACCAATCCATGTTTCTGCCCCATCCACCAGTCCTAGTTTCCGCCCCATTTACCTTTCCAAGATCCCGCCCCATCCACCTGTCCAAGTTTCTGCCCCATCCACCTCTCCAAGTTCACGCCCCTTCCACCAGTCCAAGTTCCCGCCCCATCCACCAGTCCAAGTTACCGCCCCATCCAACAGTCCAAGATCACGCCCTATTCACCAGTCCAAGTTATCGCCCCATCCACCAGTCGATGTTCCCGCCCCATCCACAGTCCAAGTTATCGCCCCATCCACCAGTCCAAGTTCCCACCCCAGCCACCAGTCCAAGTTATCGCCCCACCACCAGTCCAAGTTCACGCCCCAATCACCAGTCCAAGTTCCCGCCCCATGCACCAGTCCAAGTTCCCGCTGCAACCTCCAGTTAAGTTCCTGCCCCATCAACCTGTCCAAGTTCCTGCCCCATTCACCAGTCCAAATTTCCGGCTCATCCACAAGTCCATGTTCCTGCACAATCCACCAGTCCAAGTTCCCGGACCATCCACCAGTCCAAGTTCCTGCCCGATCCACCAGTCCAAGTTCCCGGACCATTCACCAGTACATGTTCCTGCCCCATTCAGCAGTCCAAGTTCCAGCACATTCACCAGTCCAAGTTCCCGCCCCATTCACCAATCCAAGTTCCCGCACCATTGACCAGTCCACGTTCCCGCCCCATCCACTAGTCCAAGTTCCCGCCCCATCAACCAGTCTATGTTCCCGCCCCATCCACCAATCCCAGTTTCTCCACCATCTATCAACCGATGTTTCCGCCGCATCCAACAGTCCAGCTTCCCGCCCATCCACCAGTCCAAATTCCTGCCCCATCCACCAGTCCAAGTTCCTGCCACCTCCATCAGTTCAAGTTCCCGGCCCATCCACCAGTCCAAGTTCCCGCCCCATCCACCTGTCCAAGTTCTCGCCTCATCCAATAGTTCAAGTTCCCGCACCATCCACCAGTCCAAATTCCAGCCCCATCCACCAGTCCAAGGTCTCGACCGATCTTCTAGTCCAAGTTCCTGCCCCATCCACCAGTCCAAGTTTCAGCCCCATCCACCAGTCCAAGTCCTCGCCCCATCCACCAGTCCAAGTTTCTGCCCCATCTATCAATCCAAGTTTAAGCACCCATCCACCAGTCCAAGTTTCTGCCTCAACCACCAGTCCAAGTTTCTGCCCCATCCACCAGTCCAAGTTTCTGCCCCATCCACCAGTCCAAGTTTCTGCCCAATCCACCAGTCTAAGTTCCCGCCCCATCCACCAGTTCAATTTCCCGCCAATACCGCCAGTCTAAGTTCCCGCCCATACAGCCAGTCCAAGTTCCCGCCCCATCCACCAGTCCAAGTTCCCGCCCCATCCACCAGTCCAAGTTTCTGCCCCATCCACCAATCTAAGTTTCTGCCCCATCCACCAGTCATAGTTTCCGTCCCATTTACCAGTCCAAGATCCCGCCCCATCCACCTGTCCAAGTTTCTGCCCCAACCACATCTCCAAGTTCATGCCCCATCCACCAGTCCAAGTTATCGCCCCGTCCACCAGTCCATGTTCCCGCCCCATCCACCAGTCCAAGTTATCGCCCCATCCACCAGTCCAAGCTCCCACCCCAGCCACCAGTCCAAGTTATCGCCCCACCACCAGTCCAAGTTCACGCCCCAAACGCCAGTCCAAGTTCACGCCCAATGCAGCAGTCCAAGTTCCCGCTGCAACCTCCAGTTAAGTTCCTGCCCCATCAACCTGTCCAAGTTCCTGCCCCATTCACCAGTCCAAATTCCAGGCCCATCCACCAGTCCCTGTTCCCGCCCCATCCACCAGTCCAAGTTCCCGGACCATCCACAAGTCCAAGTTCCTGCCCGCTCCACCAGTCCAAGTTCCCCGACCATGCACCAGTACAAATTCCAGCACATTCACCAGTCCAAGTTCCCGCCCCATCCACCAGTCCAAGTTCCCGCCCCATCCACCAGTCCAAGTTCCTGCCCCATCCACCATTTCAAGTTCCTGCCCCATCCACCAGTCCAAGTTCCCGCCCCATCCACCAATCCAAGTTCCCGGCGCATCCACCAGTCCAAGTTCCAGTCCCATGCACCAGTCCAAGTTCCCGCCCCATCCACCAGTCCAAGTTCCTGCCGCATCCACCAGTCCAAGTTCCCGCCCCATGCACCAGTCAAAGTCCCCGCCCCTTCAACCAGTACAAGTTCCCGCCCCATTCACCAGTCCAAGTTCCAGCCCATTCACCAGTCCAAGTTCTCGCCCCATTCACCAGTCCAAGTTCCCGCACCATTGACCAGTCCACGTTCCCGCCCCATCCACCAGTCCAAGTTCCCGCCCCATCAACCAGTCTATGTTCCCGTCCCATCCACCAATCCAAGTTTCTCCACCATCTATTAACCCATGTTTCCGCCGCATCCAACAGTCCAGGTTCCCGCCCATTCACCAGTCCAAGATCCTGCCCCATTCACCTGTCCAAGTTCCTGCCACCTCCATCAGTTCAAGTTCCCAGCCCATCCACCAGTCCAAGTTCCCGCCCCATCCACCTTTCCAAGTTCCCGCCCCATCCAATAGTTCAAGTTCCCGCCCCATCCACCAGTCCAAATTCCAGCCCCATCCACCAGTCCAAGTTCCCGACCGATCCTCTAGTCCAAGTTCATGCCCCATCCACCAGTCCAAGTTCCAGCCCCATCCACCAGTCCAAGTCCTCGGCCCATCCACCAGTCCAAGGTTCTGCCCCATCTATCAATCCAAGTATAAGCCCCATTCCACCAGTCCAAGTTCGCCCCCATCCACCAGTCCAAGTTCCTGCCTCAACCACCAGTCCAAGTTTCTGCCACATCCATCAGTCCACTTCCCGCCCCATCCAGCAGTCCAAGTTTCTGCTGCATCCACAAATCCAAGTTTCTGCCCCATCCACCTCTCCAAGTTCACGCCCCTTCCACCAGTCCAAGTTCCCGCCCCATCCACCAGTCCAAGTTACCGCCCCATCCAACAGTCCAAGATCACGCCCTATTCACCAGTCCAAGTTATCGCCCCATCCACCAGTCGATGTTCCCGCCCCATCCACAGTCCAAGTTATCGCCCCATCCACCAGTCCAAGTTCCCACCCCAGCCACCAGTCCAAGTTATCGCCCCACCACCAGTCCAAGTTCACGCCCCAATCACCAGTCCAAGTTCCCGCCCCATGCACCAGTCCAAGTTCCCGCTGCAACCTCCAGTTAAGTTCCTGCCCCATCAACCTGTCCAAGTTCCTGCCCCATTCACCAGTCCAAATTTCCGGCTCATCCACAAGTCCATGTTCCTGCACAATCCACCAGTCCAAGTTCCCGGACCATCCACCAGTCCAAGTTCCTGCCCGATCCACCAGTCCAAGTTCCCGGACCATTCACCAGTACATGTTCCTGCCCCATTCAGCAGTCCAAGTTCCAGCACATTCACCAGTCCAAGTTCCCGCCCCATTCACCAATCCAAGTTCCCGCACCATTGACCAGTCCACGTTCCCGCTCCATCCACTAGTCCAAGTTCCCGCCCCATCAACCAGTCTATGTTCCCGCCCCATCCACCAATCCCAGTTTCTCCACCATCTATCAACCGATGTTTCCGCCGCATCCAACAGTCCAGGTTCCCGCCCATCCACCAGTCCAAGTTCCTGCCCCATCCACCAGTCCAAGTTCCTGCCACCTCCATCAGTTCAAGTTCCCGGCCCATCCACCAGTCCAAGTTCCCGCCCCATCCACCTGTCCAAGTTCTCGCCTCATCCAATAGTTCAAGTTCCCGCACCATCCACCAGTCCAAATTCCAGCCCCATCCACCAGTCCAAGGTCTCGACCGATCTTCTAGTCCAAGTTCCTGCCCCATCCACCAGTCCAAGTTTCAGCCCCATCCACCAGTCCAAGTCCTCGCCCCATCCACCAGTCCAAGTTTCTGCCCCATCTATCAATCCAAGTTTAAGCACCCATCCACCAGTCCAAGTTTCTGCCTCAACCACCAGTCCAAGTTTCTGCCCCATCCACCAGTCCAAGTTTCTGCCCCATCCACCAGTCCAAGTTTCTGCCCAATCCACCAGTCTAAGTTCCCGCCCCATCCACCAGTTCAATTTCCCGCCAATACCGCCAGTCTAAGTTCCCGCCCATACAGCCAGTCCAAGTTCCCGCCCCATCCACCAGTCCAAGTTCCCGCCCCATCCACCAGTCCAAGTTTCTGCCCCATCCACCAATCTAAGTTTCTGCCCCATCCACCAGTCATAGTTTCCGTCCCATTTACCAGTCCAAGATCCCGCCCCATCCACCTGTCCAAGTTTCTGCCCCAACCACATCTCCAAGTTCATGCCCCATCCACCAGTCCAAGTTATCGCCCCGTCCACCAGTCCATGTTCCCGCCCCATCCACCAGTCCAAGTTATCGCCCCATCCACCAGTCCAAGCTCCCACCCCAGCCACCAGTCCAAGTTATCGCCCCACCACCAGTCCAAGTTCACGCCCCAAACGCCAGTCCAAGTTCACGCCCAATGCAGCAGTCCAAGTTCCCGCTGCAACCTCCAGTTAAGTTCCTGCCCCATCAACCTGTCCAAGTTCCTGCCCCATTCACCAGTCCAAATTCCAGGCCCATCCACCAGTCCCTGTTCCCGCCCCATCCACCAGTCCAAGTTCCCGGACCATCCACAAGTCCAAGTTCCTGCCCGCTCCACCAGTCCAAGTTCCCCGACCATGCACCAGTACAAATTCCAGCACATTCACCAGTCCAAGTTCCCGCCCCATCCACCAGTCCAAGTTCCCGCCCCATCCACCAGTCCAAGTTCCTGCCCCATCCACCATTTCAAGTTCCTGCCCCATCCACCAGTCCAAGTTCCCGCCCCATCCACCAATCCAAGTTCCCGGCGCATCCACCAGTCCAAGTTCCAGTCCCATGCACCAGTCCAAGTTCCCGCCCCATCCACCAGTCCAAGTTCCTGCCGCATCCACCAGTCCAAGTTCCCGCCCCATGCACCAGTCAAAGTCCCCGCCCCTTCAACCAGTACAAGTTCCCGCCCCATTCACCAGTCCAAGTTCCAGCCCATTCACCAGTCCAAGTTCTCGCCCCATTCACCAGTCCAAGTTCCCGCACCATTGACCAGTCCACGTTCCCGCCCCATCCACCAGTCCAAGTTCCCGCCCCATCAACCAGTCTATGTTCCCGTCCCATCCACCAATCCAAGTTTCTCCACCATCTATTAACCCATGTTTCCGCCGCATCCAACAGTCCAGGTTCCCGCCCATTCACCAGTCCAAGATCCTGCCCCATTCACCTGTCCAAGTTCCTGCCACCTCCATCAGTTCAAGTTCCCAGCCCATCCACCAGTCCAAGTTCCCGCCCCATCCACCTTTCCAAGTTCCCGCCCCATCCAATAGTTCAAGTTCCCGCCCCATCCACCAGTCCAAATTCCAGCCCCATCCACCAGTCCAAGTTCCCGACCGATCCTCTAGTCCAAGTTCATGCCCCATCCACCAGTCCAAGTTCCAGCCCCATCCACCAGTCCAAGTCCTCGGCCCATCCACCAGTCCAAGGTTCTGCCCCATCTATCAATCCAAGTATAAGCCCCATTCCACCAGTCCAAGTTCGCCCCCATCCACCAGTCCAAGTTCCTGCCTCAACCACCAGTCCAAGTTTCTGCCACATCCATCAGTCCACTTCCCGCCCCATCCAGCAGTCCAAGTTTCTGCTGCATCCACAAATCCAAGATTCTGCCCCATCCACCAGTCCAAGTCTCTGCCCCATCCACCAATCGAAATTTCTGTCCCATCCACAGTCCTAGTTTCCGCCCCATCCACCTCTCCAAGTTCAAGTCCCATCCACCAGTCCAAGTTTCTGCCCCATCCACCAGTCCAAGTTCCCGCCCCATCCACCAGTCCAAGTTCCCGCCCCATCCACCAGTCCAAGTTTCTGCTGCATCCACAAATCCAAGATTCTGCCCCATCCACCAGTCCAAGTCTCTGCCCCATCCACCAATCGAAATTTCTGTCCCATCCACCAGTCCTAGTTTCCGCCCCATTTACCAGTCCAAGCTCCCGCCCCATCCACCTGTCCAAGTTTCTGCCCCATCCACCTCTCCAAGTTCAAGTCCCATCCACCAGTCCAAGTTTCTGCCCCATCCACCAGTCCAAGTTCCCGCCCCATCCACCAGTCCAAGTTCCCGCCCCATCCACCAGTCCAAGTTATCGTCCCATCCACCAGTCCATGTTCCCGCCCCAGCCACCAGTCCAAGTTATCGCCCCACCACCAGTCCAAGTTCACGCCACATTCACCAATCCAAGTACCCGCCCCATGCACCAGTCCAAGTTCCCGCTGCAACCTCCAGTCAAGTTCCTGGCACATCAACCTGTCCAAGTTCCTGCCCTATTCTCCAGTCCAAATACCCGGCCCATCCTCCAGTCCATGTTCCCGCCCCATCCACCAGTCCAAGTTCCCGGACCATCCACCAGTCCTAGTTCGTGCCCGATCCACCAGTCCAAGTTCCCGGACCATGCACCAGTCCAAGTTCCTGCCCAATTCAGCAGTCCAAGTTCACGCCCCATCCACCAGTCCAAGTTCCCGTCCCATCCACCAGTACATGTTCCTGCCCCATCCACCATTCCAAGTTCCTGCCCAATCCAGCAGTCCAAGTTCCCGCCCCATCCACCAGTCCAAGTTCCCGGCGCATCCACCAGTCCAAGTTCCAGCCCCATCCACCAGTCCAAATTCCCGCCCCATCCACCAGTCCAAGTTCCTGCCGAATCCACCAGTCCAAGTTCCCGCCCCATGCACCAGTCCAAATCACCGCCCCTTCCACCAGTCCAAGTTCCCGCCCCATTCACCAGTCCAAGTACCAGCCCATTCACCAGTCCAAGTTCCCGCCCCATTCACCAGTCCAAGTTCCCGCACCATTGACCAGTCCGACGTTCCCGCCCCATCCACCAGTCTACGGTCCCGCACCATCGCCAAGTCCAAGTTCCCGCCCATTCACCAGTCCAAGTTCGCGCCACATCCACCAATCCACGTTCCCGCCCCATCCACCAGTCTAATTCCCGCCCCTTCCACCAATCCAAGTTTCTGCCCCATCCACCAGTCCAAGTTCCCGCCCCATCCACCAGTCCAAGTTCCCACCCCATCCACCAGTCCAAGTTCCCCCCCATTCACCAGTCCAAGTTCCCCACCATCCACCAATCCAAGTTTCTGCCCCATCCACCAGTCCAAGTTCCCGCTCCATCCACCAGTCCAAGTTCCCCCCCATCCACCAATCCAAGCTTCTTCCCCTTCTACCAGTCCACGTTCCCGCCCCATCCACCAGTTTAAGTTTCCGCCCCATCCACCAGTCCAAGTTCCCGCCCCATCCACCAGGCCAGTTTCTGCCCGTCCACCTGTCCATGTTCCTGCCGCATGCACCAGTCCAAGTTCATACCCCATCCACTAGTCCAAGTTCCCGCCCCATCCACCAGTCCAAGTTCCCGCCCCATCCACCAGTCCATGTTCCCGCCCCGTTCACCAGTCCAAGTTCTTGCCCCTTCAACCAGTACAAGTTCCCGCCCCATTCACCAGTCCAAGTTCCAGCCCATTCACCAGTCCAAGTTCTCGCCCCATTCACCAGTCCAAGTTCCCGCACCATTGACCAGTCCACGTTCCCGCCCCATCCACCAGTCCAAGTTCCCGCCCCATCAACCAGTCTATGTTCCCGTCCCATCCACCAATCCAAGTTTCTCCACCATCTATTAACCCATGTTTCCGCCGCATCCAACAGTCCAGGTTCCCGCCCATTCACCAGTCCAAGATCCTGCCCCATTCACCTGTCCAAGTTCCTGCCACCTCCATCAGTTCAAGTTCCCAGCCCATCCACCAGTCCAAGTTCCCGCCCCATCCACCTTTCCAAGTTCCCGCCCCATCCAATAGTTCAAGTTCCCGCCCCATCCACCAGTCCAAATTCCAGCCCCATCCACCAGTCCAAGTTCCCGACCGATCTTCTAGTCCAAGTTCCTGCCCCATCCACCAGTCCAAGTTTCAGCCCCATCCACCAGTCCAAGTCCTCGCCCCATCCACCAGTCCAAGTTTCTGCCCCATCTATCAATCCAAGTTTAAGCACCCATCCACCAGTCCAAGTTTCTGCCTCAACCACCAGTCCAAGTTTCTGCCCCATCCACCAGTCCAAGTTTCTGCCCCATCCACCAGTCCAAGTTTCTGCCCAATCCACCAGTCTAAGTTCCCGCCCCATCCACCAGTTCAATTTCCCGCCAATACCGCCAGTCTAAGTTCCCGCCCATACAGCCAGTCCAAGTTCCCGCCCCATCCACCAGTCCAAGTTCCCGCCCCATCCACCAGTCCAAGTTTCTGCCCCATCCACCAATCTAAGTTTCTGCCCCATCCACCAGTCATAGTTTCCGTCCCATTTACCAGTCCAAGATCCCGCCCCATCCACCTGTCCAAGTTTCTGCCCCAACCACATCTCCAAGTTCATGCCCCATCCACCAGTCCAAGTTATCGCCCCGTCCACCAGTCCATGTTCCCGCCCCATCCACCAGTCCAAGTTATCGCCCCATCCACCAGTCCAAGCTCCCACCCCAGCCACCAGTCCAAGTTATCGCCCCACCACCAGTCCAAGTTCACGCCCCAAACGCCAGTCCAAGTTCCCGCCCCATGCAGCAGTCCATGTTCCCGCTGCAACCTCCAGTTAAGTTCCTGCCCCATCAACCTGTCCAAGTTCCTGCCCCATTCACCAGTCCAAATTCCAGGCCCATCCACCAGTCCCTGTTCCCGCCCCATCCACCAGTCCAAGTTCCCGGACCATCCACAAGTCCAAGTTCCTGCCCGCTCCACCAGTCCAAGTTCCCCGACCATGCACCAGTACAAATTCCAGCACATTCACCAGTCCAAGTTCCCGCCCCATCCACCAGTCCAAGTTCCCGCCCCATCCACCAGTCCAAGTTCCTGCCCCATCCACCATTTCAAGTTCCTGCCCCATCCACCAGTCCAAGTTCCCGCCCCATCCACCAATCCAAGTTCCCGGCGCATCCACCAGTCCAAGTTCCAGTCCCATGCACCAGTCCAAGTTCCCGCCCCATCCACCAGTCCAAGTTCCTGCCGCATCCACCAGTCCAAGTTCCCGCCCCATGCACCAGTCAAAGTCCCCGCCCCTTCAACCAGTACAAGTTCCCGCCCCATTCACCAGTCCAAGTTCCAGCCCATTCACCAGTCCAAGTTCTCGCCCCATTCACCAGTCCAAGTTCCCGCACCATTGACCAGTCCACGTTCCCGCCCCATCCACCAGTCCAAGTTCCCGCCCCATCAACCAGTCTATGTTCCCGTCCCATCCACCAATCCAAGTTTCTCCACCATCTATTAACCCATGTTTCCGCCGCATCCAACAGTCCAGGTTCCCGCCCATTCACCAGTCCAAGATCCTGCCCCATTCACCTGTCCAAGTTCCTGCCACCTCCATCAGTTCAAGTTCCCAGCCCATCCACCAGTCCAAGTTCCCGCCCCATCCACCTTTCCAAGTTCCCGCCCCATCCAATAGTTCAAGTTCCCGCCCCATCCACCAGTCCAAATTCCAGCCCCATCCACCAGTCCAAGTTCCCGACCGATCCTCTAGTCCAAGTTCATGCCCCATCCACCAGTCCAAGTTCCAGCCCCATCCACCAGTCCAAGTCCTCGGCCCATCCACCAGTCCAAGGTTCTGCCCCATCTATCAATCCAAGTATAAGCCCCATTCCACCAGTCCAAGTTCGCCCCCATCCACCAGTCCAAGTTCCTGCCTCAACCACCAGTCCAAGTTTCTGCCACATCCATCAGTCCACTTCCCGCCCCATCCAGCAGTCCAAGTTTCTGCTGCATCCACAAATCCAAGATTCTGCCCCATCCACCAGTCCAAGTCTCTGCCCCATCCACCAATCGAAATTTCTGTCCCATCCACAGTCCTAGTTTCCGCCCCATCCACCTCTCCAAGTTCAAGTCCCATCCACCAGTCCAAGTTTCTGCCCCATCCACCAGTCCAAGTTCCCGCCCCATCCACCAGTCCAAGTTCCCGCCCCATCCACCAGTCCAAGTTTCTGCTGCATCCACAAATCCAAGATTCTGCCCCATCCACCAGTCCAAGTCTCTGCCCCATCCACCAATCGAAATTTCTGTCCCATCCACCAGTCCTAGTTTCCGCCCCATTTACCAGTCCAAGCTCCCGCCCCATCCACCTGTCCAAGTTTCTGCCCCATCCACCTCTCCAAGTTCAAGTCCCATCCACCAGTCCAAGTTTCTGCCCCATCCACCAGTCCAAGTTCCCGCCCCATCCACCAGTCCAAGTTCCCGCCCCATCCACCAGTCCAAGTTATCGTCCCATCCACCAGTCCATGTTCCCGCCCCAGCCACCAGTCCAAGTTATCGCCCCACCACCAGTCCAAGTTCACGCCACATTCACCAATCCAAGTACCCGCCCCATGCACCAGTCCAAGTTCCCGCTGCAACCTCCAGTCAAGTTCCTGGCACATCAACCTGTCCAAGTTCCTGCCCTATTCTCCAGTCCAAATACCCGGCCCATCCTCCAGTCCATGTTCCCGCCCCATCCACCAGTCCAAGTTCCCGGACCATCCACCAGTCCTAGTTCGTGCCCGATCCACCAGTCCAAGTTCCCGGACCATGCACCAGTCCAAGTTCCTGCCCAATTCAGCAGTCCAAGTTCACGCCCCATCCACCAGTCCAAGTTCCCGTCCCATCATCCAGTACATGTTCCTGCCCCATCCACCATTCCAAGTTCCTGCCCAATCCAGCAGTCCAAGTTCCCGCCCCATCCACCAGTCCAAGTTCCCGGCGCATCCACCAGTCCAAGTTCCAGCCCCATCCACCAGTCCAAATTCCCGCCCCATCCACCAGTCCAAGTTCCTGCCGAATCCACCAGTCCAAGTTCCCGCCCCATGCACCAGTCCAAATCACCGCCCCTTCCACCAGTCCAAGTTCCCGCCCCATTCACCAGTCCAAGTACCAGCCCATTCACCAGTCCAAGTTCCCGCCCCATTCACCAGTCCAAGTTCCCGCACCATTGACCAGTCCGACGTTCCCGCCCCATCCACCAGTCTACGGTCCCGCACCATCGCCAAGTCCAAGTTCCCGCCCATTCACCAGTCCAAGTTCGCGCCACATCCACCAGTCCACGTTCCCGCCCCATCCACCAGTCTAATTCCCGCCCCATCCACCAATCCAAGTTTCTGCCCCATCCACCAGTCCAAGTTCCCGCCCCATCCACCAGTCCAAGTTCCCACCCCATCCACCAGTCCAAGTTCCCCCCCATTCACCAGTCCAAGTTCCCCACCATCCACCAATCCAAGTTTCTGCCCCATCCACCAGTCCAAGTTCCCGCTCCATCCACCAGTCCAAGTTCCCCCCCATCCACCAATCCAAGCTTCTTCCCCATCTACCAGTCCACGTTCCCGCCCCATCCACCAGTTTAAGTTTCCGCCCCATCCACCAGTCCAAGTTCCCGCCCCATCCACCAGGCCAGTTTCTGCCCGTCCACCTGTCCATGTTCCTGCCGCATGCACCAGTCCAAGTTCATACCCCATCCACTAGTCCAAGTTCCCGCCCCATCCACCAGTCCAAGTTCCCGCCCCATCCACCAGTCCATGTTCCCGCCCCGTTCACCAGTCCAAGTTCTTGCCCCTTCCATCTTTCCAAGTTCCCCCACATCCACCAGTCCAAGTTCCCGCACCATGCACCATTCCAAGTCCCTGCCCCTCCCACCAATCCAAGTTCCCACTCCATTCACCAGTCCAAGTTCCAGCCCATTCACCAGTCCAAGTTCCCGCCGCATTCACCAGTCCAAGTTCCCGCACCATTGACCAGTCCGACGTTCCCGCCCCATCCACCAGTCCACGTTCTCGCACCATCGCCAAGTCCAAGTTCCCGCCCATTCACCAGTCCAAGTTTGCGCCCCATCCACCAGTCCACGTTCCCGCCCCATCCACCAGTCTAAGTTCTCGCCCCATCCACCAATCTAAGTTTCTGCACAATCCACCAGTCCAAGTTCCCGCCCCATCCACCAGTCCAAGTTCCCGCCCCATCCACCAGTCCTAGTTCCCCCCCATCCACCATTCCAAGTTCCATGACATCCACCAGTCCATTTTTCCACCCCATCCACCAGGCCAGTTTCTGCCCCGTCCACATGTCCAAGTTCCTGCCGCACGCACCAGTGCAAGTTCATACCCCATCCACTAGTCCAAGTTCCCGCCCAATCCACCAATCCAAGTTCC